>NC_086043.1:14231153-14580806 GCF_947568885.1 Cydia strobilella
CTGGCCTTTCTTCAGGATTTCCCCGATCTGATCATAGAAAGTCCGCCGAGGTCTGCCCCTTCCAACTCCCGTTTCTACCTCTCCCTTATACACTCTCTTTGTTAGCCTTCTTTCACTCATTCTTTCCACGTGTCCAAACCATCTCAACATACCTTTCTCAATTTTTGTCACTACATCTTCATCTCAGTCCACACTTTTCCCTTATCACACTGTTCCTAATTCTATCTTGTAATCTCACACCACACACACTTCTCAACGCTCTCATTTCCACTGCATTCACTTGGCTCTGATGCCTCTTCTGCCATACCCAACTTTCGCTACCATACATAAGTGTAGGCACCAGCACCCCTCTATGCACAGCCAACCGTGCCTTTTGCGACACCTTCTGGCTGCTCATAAAAGCGTTAAGTGCCCCATTCACGCGATTTCCAGCACTCACTCTCCTTTCAATATCTTTATCATGCTTACCGTTCCTAGTGAATAATGTTCCCAGATACACAAACTCTTTCACTTGTTCTACTCTTTCTTGACCAATCAAAATTTCACAGTTTGTCATATATTCCTCCTTTTCAAATACCATAACTTTCGTCTTACTTACATTTATTTTCATTCCTTTCCTTTCAAAAGATCCATGCATTCTAGTTACCATCTCCTGCAACTCTTCACCCGATGACGCTAGCAATACCAGGTCATCAGCGTAAAGAAGACATTTGACGGGTAACCCACTCATTCTCAGCCCACATTCATCATTTCTCAAATCATGCAAACTACTGTCCATGAACAGACTAAACAGCCACGGTGACGTTACAGATTGAAAAAAAGTATGTCTAAAGGTAAAGATAGGTGTTATTGCTAATAACCTTAGCTACTAGGGATTTACGTTGGTCAGTCTGTGAGTCAAGTCTCTTAAGGCTAAGTGTCTATACCTATAGATTAAGTGTCTAATTATGTAACATAGAGTAAGACATATGGACAGAAATTGAGGCTTATGGCCGTGATATTTAAAGCATTATACAATTATACAATTTATTAGAGCATTATACAATGTTTCCTTTCTCCATACAAGGGCACCGTAGCGTCACTGCACTATCTCCTCAGTCTTATTATAATCGATAGTTAGCAACCAGTCACCAATCACTCTCTTTGCCTGTGAAACAGGGAGGTCCTTGATGTAACAGTGTTTTAGTATTGAATTGTACACTGATGTTGTTCCATAGCTGCCAAATCTCTTTGCAAATTTAGTTTTAGTTGGGGGTTTCTTTAGTATGAAAGTGCGCTTTTTTAGCAATTCTCTGTGCAATTCCGAGCCGATCAAGTTTTTATGGGTACAAATACAAATAGTTTATTTCCAGAAACATTAGAGCATTTACAGTTTATACTGACCCCCACACTAGGCAAAACCTGTCCCGTGAGGGAAATCATACGATTTACTTAAAGATATACATAAGCGGCTATAGCAACCATGTAGAACAGAAAAATTAAAAGTAGAATAAGGTAATTCAAATTAGTAAAGCTTAGTAATAAATAATACAACTATAGCTAACATAAAAGAGAAACATATACAAGCAAGTAAACAGGGGGGGGGGGGGTAAGGGTAAGTATACATGTTCTGAGTATAAAGAGCTGTCGAATATTCAAGACCCGTTCTTTTTTTTTAATACCACGTCAGTAGCAATCAAGCATACGGCCCGCCTGATGGTAAGCAGTTACCGTAGCCTATGGACGCCTGCAACACCGGAGATATTACACGCGCGTTGCCGACCCTTTAAAAACCTGTACACTCCTTTTTTGAAGAACCCCATACTGTAGCCCCTCGGGAAAACCTCGGCAGGGAGCTCATTCCATAGCCGAAGCGTACGCGGGACGAAATTCCTCTTAAAACGAGCCGCTTCTTTGTATAATTAATATAAATAAAAGGTTTAAGTATATAAACTGTTGGTAAAATTATGGTTGTCCACAAAAAGTGCGAAATTATGAAGAAAGGAAGGTAAATTGGTTTGTTTATTGAACTCCACTTTAGGTAACATGATGTAACTATGATTGCTATATAAAAAAAACCGATTGACTTTTTTACGAAGGATTGATATTTTACTAAAATTCTCATTAAGAAGTTAAAACTGTCATCTCAATAAACAATAGGGTTTTGCCAACCACCAATCATTATATTTTTATTGTAAAAAGGCTGGATATTCCTTATGAGCCTTTTTGGTGAGGCGCGATAAGATGACCTTAAACAGCGTCACGTTAATTTCATCCATTTTTCCGGGACGATTATGCTGAAAGAAGTTTAAATAGCTGCTTTAACGAAATACGACATTATAACTACCTTCTTTAAAAATAAAAATAAAATCTGCGTAACGTCATTTAAGGACATATTATTATCGCGCCTAAATGGAACGATCTAACTAAGCGAAATATCCAGCTTAAATAAAAATTCTAATAAATATTTCTTATTCTTATTCTTATTCTGCAGTAATTTGTAACCTTTGAAATAATAAAAAGAACATACTTAAAGCCTAAAAAACTCAAAGTTTGATGAGATTATCAATGAGATTATCTTCCTTTTTTGAAGTTGGTTAAGAACAATATTTTTAATTTTAAGAGACGCGAGCATGCGCCGGCAAAAGCACGTACCTAACAAAACCTATTATCCTGTACGTCACACCTCGGCGTACCCTGGGGGAATAACACGGCACAAACAAGGCGTTAACCCTGTAATTACAATTAATTCACACATGAAAGAGCTAAACACTATGATATCACGTTTCTGTTTTAATACTTAAGCGCTTAACATCACCTTGGTAATGGTCGATTAACATTTTAATAGGAATAAATTGCAGTGCAGCGCTTTCAGGATTATGGCGAAATGGCATATTACAAACCAGGCACAAGGTTGTTATAAAGAATTTTATTCACATTAAAGATTAATTTCCTGTTTCTTAGTAATCATATGTTATGATTTAATTTCAGTTTAGCCAGTTTTATGGCTTAACTAAAATTGCATTGATTTAGCGGTGGTATCTGACAATGTGCAACTGTATGTTATCTGAAAATGTGCACCTGTATAGCAAGTTAGGGCCCTTTGACTCGGTACAAAGAAGCGCTGTACGAATACTCTATGATCCCAAAATACAAACAGTGTAAAACAAATAAAGGTTTACCTATTTAGAGGTGACCTCAAAATCTTTGCGTCTTTATGTATATTCTACCGCTTGTATGGAATAAGCTGTTTTTTGCTGCCATCGGCACCCCGACCATCCTCATACGCTGCACTGCACCTCTAAATCATGAGCACTACGCGGTTTCAGTGATATTTTTTTCTGCAAACGCTCCGGTGTTACTGATCAACTACATTAAAGAAATGAGTGTACAGAAACAGAAATCGGGGAACATACTTACATAGTACACAAAAAACCTTGTAGGCAAAAAAGAAGATCCCGAGGAATTCAGACCCTCCTTCAAAATTTTTAAGTCTGTAAAAAGAAAGTACATACCTACCTATTACAAGTATGTCCATGAGAAAACTATGTATAATGATTATGCGCACTGTGCCAGTTGGAGTAGAAAATGGTTTTTCCCGAGTATCTATCGAATGTGCTTGGATTTCATTATCAGTGCATCGACTACGATGAACCAATTTCAAAACTTCAGATGGTGAGGTTGATAGCAACTTGGTGGAAAATCAAGGTGATACTAAAAAGGCAGCTTGTCCTTTTCCGCGATATCAATGCGTATGCGCAACTATGTATGTACAAATTTCAATGCAGTGAAGGTTAAGATTGCTGAAATAATTTTCACATCTTATTTTTATACATTTGAAAACGTGTGTGACCTTTTTTTTAAATAATGATTATATACTTGTGCCCATTTTTAATTTACTAAATAGGTATATTGCAAACAAAACCTTTATAATTTATTGTACTATTAATATTTATGCTGGATTTAAGAAACTTGGCTAAATTTAAAACCCATTCCATATTTGTATTATTATACGCCAGTAGCATCAGCGCAAATAGTATCAGAAAATAAAATATTTAATAAGGCAAGTGCATAGAAAGCAGGTTAATGCAATTAAGTTTGCTTTTAAATGCCCGAATAATCAATTTATCTCGCTGCCGCACATCGCTGCTGTTGACGCGATCAAAGAGTCAACAATACACTCGCGTTCAAATTATCTAAAAATTGAAGTATTGTTTTAAGTAATCGTAAGAGAAATAATAAGACATTATAAGATCTAATCACAACAGTATTATTTAAATGTAAATGAGTAAGTAGGTAATAAAGCTGAAAGATTGCTAAACGTGTTTGTGAAGTGATAATAATCTAAAACATACATACTATGCTCGAATATACTCCCTTCCTTTTATCAGCGATTTAGAAAGAAGAAAGAAAGAAAATACATTTATTTAACGCCACAACAGATTACATATATGAAAAAAAGGAAACATACAGACACAAAACATTGGACGCTAAAATAGGACCCCACTCAGCATAATGCCGCGGTAATCCGCGGCGCTGGTTTTCAGTGGGGACCTGACTTAAAACTATGAGTTGGTGGCGACACATACGCCAACGACACAAACAAAAAACACAGACAAAAAGTAAGTAACTACCACAAACAAAAAAATCTATACATACTAAACAACAAAAGATATATTTACTACAAAATGTGAGGCGTAGATCAAGGAGGGATGATGAAAAATCTAAAATGTATATTGATACCTCGTGCATAACCAACCAGCACCAAGTTTTTGTAACATTCGTAGCAAGTTTAGCAAATCTGGAATAAATCCAACTCGTTTAGGATTAAACGTCAATCTTCGATTCAAAGGCAATAAAGATTCAAACGGTTTGCATATTTTAGAATAACTATAACCAATATTTAAGAGCAGGAAGCAACAGTGAATCAGTGTACGAACACGACCACGATTCTCAATATAGGAAATATATGCTAGCAATTTCAGAGAATCTCCAATTCAGGTTCAAAGTGACGTCTCATCGAGTCATCGCAGTACCAAACTTACACAAGCTAGCCGGTAATGTTATTGCCTGTAATCTGCAAAATAGTTAGCCATGGGTTCAGATCTTCAGATTTGCAGGCATTTATTGTTGATGTATAGGTAATATGCACAAAAATAGTTATTTGTGCAACAAGAGGAAAGTTGGTTTTTCTTGCGAGTGTTTATTTTGAGTCCCGAGAAAGCGAAAGATTCTATAATTAAATAACGAGCGAAGATTCTAAGGTAGAATCTTGAGCGTAGCGAGGGACTCAAAAACACGAGATGTAAAATAACTTTGCTCTCGTGTTGCACACATAATTTTTCACCTCAGTAGTGAGAACATATTAAAGGTTAAAATGTATTTCGAATTACACAGAATAAACAGGAAAAAAAAGTATTATAATATGTACGATACGATACGATACGATACGAGACGAGACCGGACCGGACCGGACCGGACCGTACCGGACCGGACCGGACCGTACCGTACCGTAGTATGAAGTTCATGGCCTTCACTAAATTAAAAAGCTACATTGTTTTACTCCCTGGAGTGAGGAAAGTCGCACTTTCCTCACTCCAGGGAGTGACGAAAGTAGGCTTGTTCGAGCTGCTGAGGTGAAAAAGTATGTGTACGTTGCATTTCGACTTCTGTAATATTTTTGTCACTTTTAAAAATAAAATCAATATTTGCTGGGTGAATATTCAGTAGAAACAGAAAATAATGCCACTTATTGTACACTATAGCGAGTTTAGCCGGTTACATAAAGTTTGTTATGCAAATCTAAAACTAAATAATAACTAACATATATTAAAAAAAATAAACTACTTAAAATAAGTTATCCTCCTGTGACATATTTCCTCGATATATCGCAATTTGAGTAAGAAAACTGTCAGCGCTGGTCCCTGGAGAAGGCCACTATTTTTTATTAAGTACTTACATTTTTTTTTTCGATGTTTCCGCCCAAAACCATAGGCCAAGTGTCTCGACGCCAAACGGTATGAAGTTATATTCAGCACCTGCACCCTATATTTAGTCGCTAACTGGTTCAGCAGCCAAGCTGAAAGCAAAAAAAAAATGAAATCATGAGCTATCAACGAAACAAATAATTTCTGAATAAATCCGGTATTCAAGATATTGTTTACAAAGTAACGTTCCATGTGTACATACGTCGTCATACGTCGGGCCACAGTCTTCCGCTTTATTTGTTTCGCTCTTCACTCGTCACACTGTGAAGGGACGCGGCTGCTACAAATCCGCAAGAATAATTGAAACGGAATATTATGTTTTTCACTTCAGCGATCTTGTCTTCGATTCTATTTTACCCCGTTTTGAGAATATCTCCAGAATAGAACTGTACTACTCGCTGTCGGGTGGGAGGGTCGCTGTTTCATCACTATATCTCTGACGTTTGGGTCAGCTCACTGTTGTTTTTTTTTAACTGCCAGCGTAAATAAAAATACTTATCGGCAGTAGTTTGAAAAAATCTCGTATCTCACACTGCTACTCAGTTGAAAGGCAGTAACTCTGTATGCAACTCATACATAGATAACACATTTTTCTTTTGGTTGACAGAACAAGATACGAGTTTTTTTTTTAAAGTAGTGCTGATATGTTTTATGTTTAAAAGAAAAGGCCATGCATGCAAAAATTCGTAACTTTGCAGCACTTACGTCTGTTTAATAATTGTTTACAGTAAAAAAATTGATTATTTTTGGATAAAACTCATTAATGAATATTTATTAGGCTATATTTTCTTTTTTTTTTGTCCGCCCCGTACAAAAGAGGAGGGGGGCACATTTTTTGGACTTGCAAAGCAATAATGTTCAAAAGGATTTACGTGATCAAAAAACTTTTATAGAAACCTTATAAGTAAGTTGTTTCTAAAGACCTATCGAATGATGTGCCACACGTTGTTACATAAGGACTGACGGACATGAAAAAAGTATAAGGCTTTCGTTTCAACGTTTCATTTTAGGTAACCCTAAATATAATTGTTACAAATTACATTAAAATTAAACCTCGTTTATAATGTAAAAATAAAAGCAAAATATTCTGAATAGTACATTTCTAACATGGTTATACTTGTTTAATGTTTGTGTTAGGTATTTAGCATACTTGTGTTAATATATTTTATAAGTATATAAATGCGTATATTTTTCATGAGTTGTATAAATAATACACAATCCATGTAGTTAATAGGAAACTAAATAGGATAGATAATTGTATAAGCTAAAAATAGACGACAAGCTCCGAGAGGCAGCTAAAATACAATCCGCGGCTTAGCCTAAGATAAATGAAACAAACACACCCTTCTGAGATGAAGTTTTACCGCCCGAGTCTTACGAGTGAAATTTAATAAAGCAAATACGACTGACTTTATAGATGCATATTTTAAAGATTTATTAGCCTGAAACCATAATACCGTTCGAAAAATGTGTAAAACGCCGTAATTTTTTTGCTGATTGGTAAGATGTGATATTTAAGTACAAAATTGTACCTGACGCATTATATTATATTTGTGTTTTTGTATATTCAATAAATAATTATGCGCGCATATTTTTTACCAGCAGCCGCATGTAGGTCCTTTGCCTTTAAACCAATAATATTTTTTTAAGTCAAAAATTAGACTTTAAAGTTATAATGTGGCTCGCATTATTTAAATACTGCCCTATCTTTAATAGATTAAATATGCGCTTTCCTGTCTATTTAATCTCCGAGCTCAGTTTCTTTCTATTTTTTTACCTCTACTATCCGCAAAGAATTTCGCATTGCCAAACCAATATTAAATTAAGTTGAGACTTTTAAAAAAAAGGAGTTCAAAGGAGGCTCCTGGTTCCAGTAAGCCTTTTGCTTAATCAATTTATTTTGAAAAACCTAAATGAAATTGGTGAATAATCAATTAAATCTAACCACATAACAATCATACCACAATCTAGCATAATTTGTGTTGACAGGAGTTGCGTTAGATAGGTGTATAGGTAAGTACCTATATACAGGTTGTGCGTAGGCAGCCAACCTCATATATGGCCGACCTAGTGTTTATGTGTTTCTATTACGTTTCCTTTAATTACTATTGTGTGGTCTACGGCATGCGATACGATAATGGTCGCTCCTACGCGCAAAATTATGCCTTTGCCAGTGGACCCCGGTTATACTTACCTAATTGTTACACCTACTACTATAATCGTATACTAACTCGATAACGACTAATATGAGAACATAAATCAGAATTTATACGTTTTTTGTTTGCTGTTTCATAAAGTTACGTCATTATTCTTATAAATTAACATGGGAAGCAATTTTGTTGGTCGGAAAGAGCGCATTAAAATTTTACTGCATAATATTTCGAACGGTCAAATAATCATAACGCGCTTATGACAGGTAATAAAAAATTGGGCAACATTAGGTTTTTTCCCAATTTATCTTTAACAACTTGTTTTTACAACTCAATTTCGTGCAAGTCGTTACGATAATAGATTTACTAGATCAATTATAACTTTGCGCTACCTCGCGCGTTGGGTTTGTGGAAAATAATATGTTTCTCTGGCGGAGTTGGCGGCTGCGACGCGTCGCTTGGCTGTCACTCCACAAACAGAAATCTCGGATGGAATCGTTTAATTGACTCAGTGAAGCGCCGCTTCTACAAGTGTGGCTGTAACGTAAGCTTCTTAAATAGGTATTAAACTTACGACCCTATTACATCCGGAACATCCTTATATTGCTGATACGCCTTTGCGGGAATATTTTTGACGCGGATATAAGCATGAATTAATATTTCATTTTATTTATTTTATTAAATTCGATGAATTAATATTTTTGTGTTGTGGTTACTCACTCTAAACGCGGCATGCATCATGATGTAAATGTTCAGTAATGGTTGTAATTATTTCTACATCTAGGTACAAACTCCTACTACGTGACGCGGTTACAAATAAGACCCGTACTATATATAGCATCGGACACTTTACTCCTTAAAGGTAGGTATGACATTTTGATTGACAAGTTAGATATCAAACAATTTTATTTCGTTATAGATTAACTTTTGTTTTACTCATGCCAACAAACTATATGTTACCGCCTTCCACTAAAGGGTTAAGAGGATACGGGAGCCGAGATTTAAATATTTTAGGTGAATATATCTGTCTCGCTAACGGAAGCGGCTCCTAAAGCTAGTGTGATAAGGACAACGCCAGGTTAGGCGAACAATCCTACTTTTTTCGTTTCGTACTTGACTGTTTGCTCTATCTAAATAGTAATAAAATTATCTGTCGGACCGTTTTGCTTTTTAGGCTAAAATATGTCAGTTTTGAATACCATGCTTCTTTTTGCGGCCTAATAAATTAGGCCGTTTTTGAGAATATTTGAAGTGCTCTAGCGCCTTAAAAAACAAAAATATCAAAAAAAAACAGTCCGACAGATATTAATAATAATCTGTTTTGAAAAAAAATAATTTCTCTAGTTTCAAAAACCACGGAGGAAACAGTCGAGTACGTTTGCATGGAGAAATGACCACCTCTTAATGACTGTTGCCTCTTAATGTTTTGTTCATGCAAGTATTTGACACATTAATACTTTATATCAGTGTATTTTTTTGAGGTAGCGACATATTTTTAATTACATTTCAGGTGGTGTGCCATGTGATTAATGTTACAAATAATTTAAATTCGTAGGTTGTACATATACCTACAGCGCCTTGCAAAATTGCATGGACAAATATTACTCTCTACCCTAAGAACATGGACACATTATGGACGGGATTCATTTATAAAGTGACCATGCACTTTTACAGCTGGGTGAAAAGAGATACTCGTATGAAGTAATGACATCTCTTTGCCAGTGTATATTAAGTACCTATCTCGCTGTTAAAGGTAGGCATTGTAAATTGTAAAACACAAAATACAGACTATTGCTGGCAAATTTCGTAATTATTTACTGCAAATATTATTTCTTTCAAAAAATGTTACCTTATATTGTATTAACAGCAAAACGCACTAGGTCTTGAGTAAACGATTTATTTTAACTCGATACACAACAACGCTTGACCGACGCTTCCGAGGATCCGGCGCCAAGCCATCTTGACAGCTCGCGCTCATGACAACCGGCCTGTCAGTTAGGGGCGCGTTCCGAACTCTGCTAAGAATTGGTCCCTTTAAAAACGAACTCGAAGATTGAATCACAAAAAAAAAATTCTTAAATATGCCAGAAAATAATCGTTGTCCTCAAAAAAGGAAGGCGCAGGCACAACATAAATAACAGTACTACCGTACGGAAAGGAAACTTCCTACAAAACCGAAGTTTGACAGCCAGCGGTTCAGGGACGAATCATGCTGTCCCTTTCTAATATATGGCACTATCCTTTTCGGCTATTTAGGGTTGTTAAAAATTCAAGTCATTATCTTATCTGTGATCGTGCACACAAAGGGACGTCAAGTTGAGTCAACCCTAATAATTGCTCGGAGCAATGGTGAGCCGGACGGAACCGAGAATACCCGAAAGGCGGAGTTTCACACCCCTGGCGCAGGTGGAAATAAAACAATGACATCGAAAGTAGCAGATTCGTCACCTAACCTAATCATACTATAATAATATTATGTACATAATATTATACATAATATTATAATTGTAGGATAGCTCTACAATTATAATATTATGTATAATATTATTATGTTTATCACCTATAATAAGTATGTTTGTTAAGAATCCAAGAAAAAATCACCACCTTGATCCCCGCCTAGCCATCGTTATACTCGTAAGACGATATTTTATTCTAACATTTTCGATACGCCTGTCTATTTTTTTTAGTTAGGTATTACTTTTTCTGGTAACAAAAAAGCGTACCTATAACATTTATACGAATATTCTTATAATAGCAAGTGCAATAAATATATGCTGGTTATTTACGGAACTTTAAAATATTTCTGAGCCACCATCGTAAAATTAAGTTAGTGTCGAAGCTGCATCGGCAGCGAGCGTCTGCAGACACTTCGTAAATCATCGCTCAAAAAATTTGCCAGTAGCCATTGAATGGAGAGACTTGTACGGATTATGCACGCGCCATTAGTTCAGCTCGCCTTTGTGACGCTCCACCGTACTCATTGTCATGCCAAAAGGGCTGCGATCGGAGCCGATTTAATTACTCGCGCCTGTTCTTCCCTCTTCATTCGAGGACGTGTTCTCACCGATTATTGGGACGATAAGTTTCGTTATGCCATTGACTGTCTAGTTATTTTAATTATGTATCTCCTCAGCTGCAACGTGTATTGAAGATTTCCTGAATAAATTAAACAAAATAAAGCAGACAACAAACTGCGAAGTGAATTGCATTAAAAAAGAAACGATAAAACAATAATAACAGCCTAAGTTAAGACATAGAGTTCCCATAGGATCTTAGTGTAAGGTGTACTCAAAAAAATCCGCATATCGATGTACAGTTTAGCCGTTTGGCACACGCATACTAGAGGTCAAAACAAATTTTTTGACCCACAGTTCCCAAAAAAAAAATACCCTAACTCAAGCTTGACTTGGAAAAATGCATTCTTGAGGTTAGATTCATATGTACAATCAATGATACATGATACCCTCATGGGTATCATGTATCATTTGTGGTATAATAAACAAAAAAAAATCAGCCATATCGTATCTGGAGGAGCCCAAACTTGGCATGTTTCGAAAATTATTTTTGTTTTATTTAAAAAAGAAAGGGCTGAAATGTAATGATGTGGTATATTTTTTTAGAATCACCTCAAAAAGTCCTTTCATATGGCACACACGATAGGTTCCTGAAAAAAATTTTTTTCCCATACAAAAAAAATTACTCAGCACTCCCCTCTTAAGCGATTTTTTTTAAAGAACAAAGAACTGCGGGTCAAAAAAATTATTTTGACCTCTATTATGCGTGTACCAAATGCCTAAACTGTACATCGAATTGCAGGTTGGCTTTTTCTTTTAAGTACCTTGGTTTATAAGACTAAAAGTTGTCTATAATAGACTTAATTACTGCCATTCCCAATTTTAAACAGAATTATAATGTAAGTCCCTGGCGTTTGGTAATTTTCAAAGCGCAGTAGCTAAGAGACAACAGACAACACAAAAGGACAGATGTACAGTAGGTTACACTACTTTTACTTTAATTTGCATTAATACTCCAAAGAAAGTAAATGTGAAGTAAGTAAAGAAAGTTAAAATGATAGTTACACAATAGGCGGTCACGCTAAAACTGTATATTATATAATTTTTTAGGGGGTGAAAATCTGGTAAAAGTTACCACGATCCGAAGTTGGTCTTATAAGACACATATAATTATGCTTTGACATGCTGGCTGCCTGGCTATAAGTACATAATTTAATTTAAATAGTTGAAACAGATGCTACAAACATGCCAATAGAAATTGTTCTAATATATCGCTATTAACAAAAAAAATGAGAAATTACAAGTAGTTATACTTACCTACGTTTATTTATTAATTACATATTTGAAAAAATAATTAAGGTTAGCTACTAATACAATGTTGGTTGAAAGTTCGAAACACACAAATTTCAGTATTAGAACGTATATTTAAATCCTGGTATTAGTATAATAAATAATTATGCGTTGTAAATGTAGGGGAGACCGAGGTAAGTTGGCACAGTGTATATATTATTATTTACAACAACGGGACTTAATCGCGTAAAATAAGTATTAAATTTACCTCCGACGTTTCAAGGACGGCGTTGTCCCCGTGGTCTCGGACTCCCCGAGACCACGAAATGAGTAAAAATCGTGAAAGTTTAAAACAGTGTATATATCTCGCCAACTAAAGACTAGAAGTATGAGTCTCGAGAAACAAATGGTACACACAAAAATACGTGTATTGAATAATGCTTCAGTCACTAACTACTAGTTTACTCAACAAAAATATTGATTAAAGTAGAATATTTTCAGGTTGCGCTGCCGCAATCTATATTTTAAAAACTGTTGCTAAAAATGTTTCATTGATACTAGTTTGTAATTAATTCTTAAACAATACGAGTAAATGGATTTAAATCCATAAATTATAAATGTGTGTCAACTTAGCTCAGTACCTGCTTCAAGTTACCTCGGTATTTGGAGAGTTGAAACAGATCGAATGGATGCAGAAAACAGAAAACAAATGTTTTCAAATAGTACAATGTTGTGTTCCTGTTTCGGATGATAAATGATTATGAAATTTGCTGTCAGATGACACAGATTTCGTAAATCTAGCTTCGAATGCAACAGTTAACCGAAAAAGAAAATTTTGTTTCAACTCTCCTTGGTCTCCCCTAATCACAGAACTGTTAGAACAGAACCATTATTTAAAGTAATTACCTTTAACTGAAAATTGTTTGTTAAATGGATCACTTTAACAAGATTTGAAATTAGTAGCCGCCGTCTAACAAAACATGAAAATATAAGCTTATTATAATTCTATAGCTAAACCTTTTGTAGACCCCGATTGTATTTTGTTATTTTAAGAAATGGGTCTGTCAAAACTATTTTTGTTGCCTAGTTGCAGTTCTCATAGTTACAAGGTTAAGGAGCTTAAAAGAAAAGAAATGGGTTTTTGTTTCTCCTGGAACATATATAAATTGCAACAAATTAAGATATTAAATGGTACTCGTGCTATTTGGTTCGATGGACGTAGAAAACATTCATGAAGCTAAAAACATGATATCGAGTAGAACAACATATACCAATATATTTACTATCTAGTGACGCCTTCGAAAAAAAACCTGTATTAAATATCAAAATACGTATTCCGTGGCGGTAGTAAGAACTCCAGAAAGTAGCCGTAACGAACGTATAATACATCCAGTGAATTTGCATCGCGCAGGTGGGGTTTGCACGTGTGCCAGATGACGGCTGCAGTTTGTGGCCGCGACTGCAGCGTATCTACGCTCCATAGTTAGCATCCACGATAACTATTCTACATAATATAAGTTTAGCTTCAATATTACTTTACCCGTGTTTCTAATATAGGACAATTATTAAATCTTCTCTGGTTTCTAGGCAACATTAAGAACAAATACCGCAATTTAAAAGCAGCATTGTAACTGTAGGGAAAAATACTCGTATATTTATCAACCGACGTTTAGAAACAGGTGGAAATGCTGACATCGGCAATTATTTTTCTTATGTACAAGGAGAGGATCCCGATTTTAAATTTACGTGTCTACTTTCTTTTAAATTTTAGGTCAATAAATTAATGATAAATTAAATCTTAGGAAAATTTACTTACCTTAGTAATTTTTGATTGTCAGTTAAGTTAATTACTTTAATTAGAGATCAATTATTGATATGACAATATTTCTCGGAGCGACGTAATCCAAACTTGTCAAACATCGTTCAAACGTGGTTATTTACATTTCGCCGCTATAATTACTCAACCTCGTATCTGCAACACTCATTTGATGAAGAGGGCCTGACACTCTTTGATGGAGAAAGATAGTCTTATTGCGATTCCTATAAGAGGAAAGAGAAAATAGTGCCATGCTTTGTCCTTATCACCGACCGGATTTTTTTTCCATGGTTGGGTTATGGCAGCATAGGTAGGAGGCGATGGCGAAATACCGAAATTTATAAGAGTGAAAGGGAAAAAGGATTATGCTACCATACATTAACCTGTCAATACATGAATAATATGAATATGTCTTTCTCTTACCCCTGGTCGCTCGGTTTCATGTCTATAACTACTATACTATGTCTATGTTTGATGACAAAAACACCCGTATTCCGAATGAAAGAAAAGCGACATTTCCATCAAATGATTGTTGCAGATATGAGGTTGAGTACTTACTCACTATACTTATAGCGACGATTTATGAACATACATTACATACATTACATAACCCATTTATAAATAAATTGTATAAATAAATATAATATAATAAATTGTATTAATATTTCTTGTATTTATATTAATTTATCCCCATGTCAATGCCCAACATGACATATAGAACTGGTCCCTTTGGTCCACTTGATGATTTAATATATTCTCCAAGTCAATATCAGACGATGTTACACGACAATCGAGATTAATCTAGGTACTGTGTAGACAGTAGTCAAGTTACGGATGTTTGGCTTCGTATTGAACCACTGATAAATTCGTCCGTACTTCAGATTATCTGGCCAAGTCTTGACTAACAAAAGCTGTACTTAGGTACAATCAAATGAATCAGTATAAAAGAAGAAGCCGTAGAAATTCTATAGTTACATTTTATTGAACCTTCTTTGTTGATCTAAATAATAATAAAATGCTTACTTAGGTACTTATTGGGTTTACAAGAATATTTTAAATCGTATTATAGTAAATGTACACCAGCGTTTAGTGTACATTACAGCCATAATAGTAGGTAATAAAAAACCGAAGAAGTCTATAAATAAGTTATAAGTTTTGTCCGTCTGTCTGTCCGTCCATATGTTACCGCTATTTTTCTCGAAATTGTATTTTATGAGCCTCTACAGTCTGGCAAAAAAGAGTAGAAATTAAAAAGTGGCAACACAGTAGTGTCGTCCCGTTTTTCTTAGATTGATTTGAAAGGGGCGACACTACAGTGTTGCCATTTTTTAATTTCTATAAATATCAATAAATTATAGAAATTAAAAATAAAATTTAAATAACTAATAGTTGAAATAAAATAACGCCAAACAATATTACAAGTAATAGTTTCGATGAATTGTTGTCGATGAAATAATATTCGATGAAAAGGTTGTCGGCAAAACAAGGGTACACCGAACCATCTCATATTGGAATGATGTCAGATCAATGTTAGATCAGTTCAGTAGTATCACATTATATTGTTGGAATTGGCCTGCCAGTCTTATAAAGGAATAACAATACAATACAAAACCCCCTGCTCCTTCATGGTTATTTTCCAGTTTCTGGTGTGTCAATAACGACTAAAAGATGTTTCATATGTGTCACTGTGTGTACGTATACATATACGTTCAATACAAATTGTCTAAGAATCACTTAGTTGGTCAGTAGAAATCTCACGTCTCTACTGGGAATTATTGGCGGCCATCTGCCGCAGGCCGCTCCGAGTCCGCGCTCACGATATGCAAGGCTTGCAATAGTTGCAATGCGGTCTGCGACGTGCTTTACATTTTGTTTGTTCGATTGTTGTCTGAAATTATGCTGTTATTCAACCAATATTCCATTAACTAGAGAGTTTTAAGATAAATTGGATTACTTATACCTGGAATATAAAAATCGACAAAGAGCATGTCGGGTCAAATGCCACCAGTGCCAAATTACGGACTGACAGATAGACAGACACACGGTACGCATAAGCCGCGGATGGCGCGGATGGATAGATATATATAGACACTCGATATACGTATCGTGTAGGGTCGCAGCTAGTATGGGTATTTTAATTAGAATTTAATGGAATCTATTATCAGTTAAAATAATATGAACTAAAACAAATTTAAAGTACCCACTGCCATCATAATATATCTGTACAGGTATAGTGGCGGTTTTTATATTCGTTTGGTTTCTTTTAGTGTTCAGGTTATTTAGGTTATTTATTACAGTAAATAAAAAAGCAATTTGAGTGGCTTCATATATATAGGTAGGTATATTTTTCAATCATTTTTGCCTGATTGCTGAAACCAATAAAATGTATGATACATTTATTTAGTTTTTTATTATTATTTATTTATTAAATTGTACACACAGGTTAAAATATATTAAACAATCTTCTAATTGTAGGTATACGTCATAAACCCGAAAACTAAAGCTTCTAATAATTACATACCGAACGTAATATCATAATGGTAACTAATAATAAATATCTTTAAAACCAACTGAAGCAAAGAAAAGGTCCTATTTTTTATTGTAAAATAATAATCACAGTATCGTGTAGTAGGTGAGTTTTACAATGTGGTCAATTACTCCTCTTTATACTTGTGAACAAAGAGCTTCATGGAGCTGCGCAAAAACCTCGCACAGCGTGAAAATAACTCATGTGTTCAGAGACAAGAAAAAGTAATAAAAATATTCAGTGAAGTTGAAAACAAAAATATGGGACGGAAAATGGGAACAAAAGGCAAAATCGCATCAGTTTTTCTCAAGCAGCCTTAGCGAATATTTCTTGAGGCTTTATTGAATAAATATACATATTTTACGTCGATACTTCTTCATAAGAAGCTTTCCAGTATCTTGGTGCGTGTAAATGTTAATGTCATTACAGGGCTCACCCGAACCCGGGCGGCTAATGATGGCGCACTGGGTTGCTCGGTGAAATGTTTTAATGTGTCAGGTAAATAATTAAACCATTACCATTATGATGGTTGTTGTGGTTATTATTTCATTTATGCTTGAGGATTTGGGGAGTTGGAAAGCTAAAAATAATATGCACACATATTTGTGTAGGGTACGTACGTTTCACTCTACATATATAAATGTTACATAGTAATAATGATATTAATCCATAAAACGATCAAGGGATAAAATTAATAAGACATTTTATATTTACTATAGTATATTTACAGTACTATACAGTAGGCATGTAAAATAATAATAATAAATAAAAAAGAATTAATTATACAAAAAAATATTAATATCAATATAGATTGCAGACAATTTATTCACGCCACATTACCTATACGGTTTGGTGGCCTAGGCATAAAACAAATATCTAGTGTCGCATTGCCCGCTTTTCTGTCTTCCGTTCATGGTACGCTATCCCTCGTTGGTAAAATCCTTATCCCATCACTACGTGATTTCGAGGTAGCGTACCTGACGGAAGCAGAAAATGCATGGCGTTCGGCCTGCCCGGACAAAGACATACCGACCGAAAAATCCACACAACGTTTGTGGGACGAACCGCTCTGCCGCCAGGTACAAAACTGGCTCCTGAATTCAACACAATCTAGAACAGAAAAAGCCCGTCTCCTTGCTTCTTCACAACACGAATCCGGATTCTGGCTCCACGCTTTCCCATCTAGTAACTGCGCAACTTTATTAGATAACAATTCTTTTAGACTGGCTGTCGGCCTCCGCCTAGGTGCCGAAATAGTTGTCCCCCACCGCTGTCCCTGCGGAACTGAAGTTGACGGTCAGGGCTCCCACGGCCTCTCTTGCCGAAGGAGTGCCGGTCGTCTGTCCCGCCATGCCAGCCTTAACGATGTCATCCGTCGGGCCCTTGTCAGCGTGGGCGTGCCAGTCGCGTTGGAACCACCCGGCCTGGCGCGCGACGATGGCAAGAGGCCTGATGGCATAACTCTCATCCCATGGAAGATGGGGCGGCCGCTCATCTGGGATCCTACATGTGTAGACACCCTAGCGCCGTCCCATCTAGCCGCCACGTCACTGAAGGCTGGCGGAGCGGCGGCAGCGGCTGAAGTCCTAAAGCGCCGCAAATATGCTGGTCTCTCAAATAACCACATGTTTGCGGCGTTTGCGGTAGAAACCCTAGGGCCGTGGAGCTGCGACGCCCTTAACCTTTTTCACGATTTAAAAAAAAAACTACTGGAGACCTCGGGTGACCCTAGGGCTGGCTCATTCCTTGGGCAAAGAATAGGCATAGCCATCCAGCGGGGTAATGTAGCCAGCCTCATGGGCACCCTTCCGCAGGAGACAGACTTGGGGGACATAGGTGGGTATCTATATTACTTTAATTTTTAAGTAGTTTTATTTTAATATTAGTTTAGTTATAATTAACTATTATTTCTTAGTTATGTTGATTGTAATAAAAAAGATATTTTTTTCAGTCATTTATAATCTCGTCTGAGTCTTAAATTATTCTTGATCAATTATTTAATGTGCGCATGCGCAATATGATGTTTTATGTTATAAACCTACATAATATGGATGGTAAAGAAAGGATCGCAATCTCTTATGGCAGAATTGTTGTAAAAGTGACCGCGTTAAGCTTTAAATAATAGTTCCTAATCTCTCCGGTGGCGCTAGTTAGGCTCTGGGACATGAGTATAACATGAACCATATAAGACAACAAATAACCCGACCAAATTACGTAGGTTGTTTTTGGTAGTATTTCGGTGTATGGTGGCGCCGCCTAATTACTGTTTTTTGATGGACACTTTTTATACATAGAGATTTGGCTCCTTTATACAGTCTCCATGCTACATAACTTATATTGGGTAGACAAACTTTCATCACAGTTTTCCAAAAACGTCAAAATCTTTTTTTTTGTAAGCGGCTATTATGCCTTTCTAAGAAGTTTCAATGCATTTGTAATGGTTTCAAACTTTCAACCCCTTTTTAACCCTTTTAGGGGACGAATTTTTAAAAACGCTGAAATTACTTTTCCTGTAGTCTAATAATATGCTCATATACAAAGTTCCGCATTTGATAAACTTTTTGATCTAAATACAAACTTTCAACCCCTTTTTCACCATCTTAGGGGATGAATTTTCAAACACGCTGAAATTAGTTTACTTGTTTTTAAATAATATATCTTTTACCTAAGGTTCGAATTCATAGCGTAAAATGAAACTTGAACCCCATACAAGCTTTGGACCCTCATTTCATCCCCTTAGGGGATGAATTTTGAAAAACCCGTTCTTAGTGGATACTAACGTTATAAAAACTACCTATTGTGAAAAATTCAGCTCTCTAGGTCCAACGGTTTGGGCTGGGCGTTGATTTAAGTGAGTCAGTCAGGACTTTTACGTTTATATATACATATAACCCAGGGTGGTGTAAGTGATAATTTCACGTTTTAGACCTGATTTTTTTTTTCCGACGACCGGTCTGGCCTAGTGGGTAGTGACCCTGCCTGTGAAGCCGATGGTCCTGGGTTCGAATCCCGGTAAGGGCATTTATTTGTGTGATGAGCACAGATATTTGTTCCTGAGTCTTGGGTGTTTTCTATGTATTTATGTATTTGTATATTATATATATTGTTGTATAAGTACCCACAACATAAGCCTTCTTGAGCTTACTGTGGGACTTAGTCAATCTGTGTAAGAATGTCCTATATTTATTTATTTATTTATTTTATTATTATTTTTTAGGGTTCCGTAGCGTAAAAACGGGACCCTATTACTAAATCCGTCTGTTTGTCCGTCTGTCACCGTGATAGCTAGACAGTTGAAATTTTCACAGATGATGTATTTTTCTTGCCGCTATAATAACAAATACTAAAAACAGAATAAAATAAATATTGAAGTAGGCTCATACAACAAACGTGATTTTTTTGGCGTTTTTTGCGTAAAGGTACGGAACCCTTCGTGCGCAAGTCCGACTCGCACTTGGCCGGTTGTTTTTCTTGACATGCTTACTCCCATCTCAGATTATTAAATGAACCCACCTAAACAATTCAGTATGAGGTGCGTTGTTTTTTTTTTTTTTTTTTCAACTTTATTTTTACATTTTCCCATTTCACTCTTCGGCCACTTCCCGTTACGTGGGCGGCTTATTGCCGGTTTCACACTTGAACAATAAAAGGGTGCGAGAATGTAAAAGTCGCGTAACGGGGCATTTCCGACCTTTATATGGGCACCTTTCAGCATCTGGCTGGCTCTGTATTGTTATAGCACACCGAGCGAGCGTTGGGACTTGGGCAGTCCAGTATAACAGTAACTTCGAGATTTTTGAAAACTCTGAGCTTTGAAAATCCAAATTAAACTGGCCGTTCTAAAGCTAGGCTGGATATACTATTTTTGGGAAGCGACTAATATAACAGCCAAGATCATATAAGTACGTAAAGGATGCTGACAATACAAGTTTAATACCGGACTAAATTCTAACATGTCTCTAAATTTTATAATAATTAATGACTGTGACGTTTAGCGTCGCATAAAGAAGGGTTAGGTAGGTTACAATAGTATATGTAGGAGAGGCCGGAAAACCGCTCAAAGATGAACGAGCGAGTTTGAGTCACTCAAATAATACGAGTCCATTTTTAGCGTTACGTACGGCCGAGGCATTACATAGTGCTTTTTATGACTACTGCGAGGAAATAAGAAAACATTTGCATAACTTTAATAGATGACTGCCGTGAGGACAATTGTTGGAAGAAAGCGATGTATTTTTGCCAGGAACATTTATATTTTCTTCACTAGAAGAATTCATTTTTATAGCGTAGATACGTGTTTCTTGTATTCTTTTAGTTAAACACAATTTACACTATCCAATTCAGTAAGTATTTTCCGATCCCGCCCTTTTTATCATTTTTTTTTTTACATTTATGGCCTGGATCTTTTTATCACTTTTAAGAGGCGTTCGACTCTAAACTTAGAAGCGTTTTTGCTCAAAAAAACACAAACAGCTACAAACAAGGGCCTGACACTCTTTGATAGAGAAAGACAGTCTTATTGCGATTCCTATAAGAGAAAAGAGAAAATAGTGCCAAGCCTTGTCCTTATCTCCGACCGGGTGGCATCATAAGTAGGAGGCGATGGCGAAATACCAAAATTTATAAGTGAAAGAGGAAAAATCCTATGCTGCCCAAATTTTATATGAATACTAGCTTTTGCCCGCGACTTCGTCTGCGTGGACTTAGTAACAGCAGCTAAAGTAAGTATAGCGCCTGGAAAAATTCTCATAGCAAATTCAATTTATGCATATTATGCACACAAATTAGCAGGCACTTCATTAATTATCTCAATTCCACCCCGCTTTTTACTTTCTTAAGGGATGATTATTGGGATAAAAACTATTCTATGTCCTTCTCAGGGACTCAACCTATCTCTATGCCAAATTTCATCTAAATCGATTCAGCGGTTTAAGCGTGAAGAGGGAACACACAGACAGAAAGACAAGACAGACAGACAGACTTTCGCATTTATAATATTAGTATGGATTCTTTCTCTTACCCCCGGTCGCTCGGTGGCGGAAGGATATTTTATAGTAGGAAATGAAAAAGAGACATAATGAACTGGTACACGAAAAAGGTAAAAAGGAAAACCAAAAACCGATTAAAAAATTCGAAGGATATTATAGCAGGTAATGAAAAAATCACAAGAAACATAACGAACTGGTACACAAGAAAGCTAGGTAAAAAGGAATACCAAAAAACCGGCCAAGTGCGAGTCGGACTCGCGTTCCAAGAGTTCCGTACATTACACAATTTTTAACAATGTATTATTTAGAGAACCTGTAGGGGTTACACACAGTACACAAACTAAGTAATTAAGTCCGACTCACGCTTGACTCCACATTCCTAATAGATTTTCCTGCCATCTATAGGTAAAGAACTATTTTGTGTATTTTTTTTTATTTTAGACCCAGTATTGTTTTTTTTTCCTTTTTTGTTGAATATCTTCTAAACTGTTTATCCTAAAATTATAAAAAATATATTTGAGATTCTCACAATGAGCTCTTTTATTTCATATGTAACACAATATAGTTTGAAAAACTTTATTTTTAAATTTTCTCATTTACCTCCAAAAGTTGCCCCCATGTTTAAAATTCATTTGTTTGCGTTACATTTTCGTCTTTGGGTCACAAACTTACATAATTATGTGTACCAAATTTTAACCTAATTCGTTCAGTAGTTTCGAAAATAGGCTGTGACAGACGACTGACGGACAGACAGACGCACGAGTGATCTTATTAGGGTTCCGTTTTTTCCTTTTGAGGTACGGAACCCTAAAAACCGGACAAGTACTAGTCGAACTCGCCCACCGAGGGTTCCGTACTTTTCAGTATTTATTGTTATAGCGGCGACAGAAATACATAATATGTGAAAATTTCAACTGTCTAGCTATCACTGTTCATGAGATATAGCCGTGACAGACAGACAGACGGACAGTGGAGTCTTAGTAATAAGAGTTCCTTTTTTACCCTTTGGGTACGGAACCGTAAAAATGATAAAAAAGACTTAATTAGTTACCTAAACTTTGATAAGGCATAAGTGAAAGAAGTAAAATAGTTTTTATTCAGCATCGAAAGGACCTAAACGTTGAGAAAGGCTAACTCAGCCTTTAAAATTAAATAAAAGTTCTCCTTCCAAATAATCGCTTAAATGATTTAACCACAGAGAGATTTAAATTGAACTCAAATCCGCAAACTTAAAGTATGCTGATAATAGTCTGTAAATTGCCCCCGCCGCCGTTCAAGGTGACATCCGACTATTCGAGGCTAGACCTTCATCAAACGTCATCCGATTAGGCCGGATTAACCGGACAAACGGAATGCGTAATTATGTGCGACTAACTAGAGTTAGACCAAGTAAAGTTTGCAACGATTTTGACAGCATACGCAGTGCAAGTGTTATTTGTACGTCAAAATTTCATAGAAATTTAACGATTAAAATAACGCACTGCGTGTGTTTTCAAAATCGTTGCAGACTTTTCTTGGTCTGACTGTAATCGCTTGTAACTCGACTCGTAATCACTGTTTCGTACACCAAATGTAACGACATCGGTCCGAATGGGGTTGACCGGTCGAAGTATTTTACAGATGGCGCCAGCATAGCTTGCCCTGTCAATCCCTAGAATTCTGGCAAATTCTTGCTTTTTTTAGGATTCCGTACCCAAAGGGTAAAAACGGGACCCTATTACTAAGACTCCGCTGTCCGTCTGTCCGTCTGTCCGTCCGTCTGTCCGTCTGTCACCAGGCTGTCACTGTATCTCATGAACCGTGATAGCTAGACAGTTGAAATTTTCACAGATGATGTAGTTCTGTTGCCGCTATAACAACAAATACTAAAAACAGAATAATATAAATATTTAAATGGGGCTCCCATACAACAAATGTGATTTTTTTGCTGTTTTTGTTTCGTAATGGTACGGAACCCTTCGTGCGCGAGTCCGACTCGCACTTGGCCGCTTTTTTTTGGAATTTTATGGCCTTGGCTGCCAAGCCCTTTATGCCAAATCTCATAGAACTAAACTAAAAAAGGGGCAAGCTATAATGGCGCCATCTATGCAAACCTTCGACAGTTGCCAACCCCATTCTGCGACGAGATCGCGTCATCGGTATGCGGGATTGTGGTTAGTGATGCCACGAAAACTTCCTCACCGGGACTCCCCTAATCGATTTTTTAAAATATTTAAAAAAAATATATGATGGTGTTTATGAATTTATTAAAGAAATTAATCCATATTGTACCTACTAATGTTTGAGTAATGCGAGAACGCAAGTCATCGGAATGCGGTAATGATTAGTGATGTACCACTAAACAACTATCGTATCGTACTGTACCGTACCGAAGTGCCAAATCAAAATTCATAAATAAACAAGATCTAAATTACATGTTTTTTAGCTTTATTTTTATTTATAAGTTATTGTTCTATGTAAATATTATCGTTTTTCTTTTTTATCGAAAGTTGCGTTTAAAAGGGACAGGAAATCATATATGACTTGATGCGTGATTACACTTACTTGTCCGAGTAATACAAGATCGCAAGTCGTCGAGATATGGATTGGAATTAGAAATGTGGCACTAGAATATTCACATTTACCTTCACACCGTGATTTCCCAATCAGAATTAAGGGTAGCAGCAGGTAAACATGATAATAGTTATTATTCTGTTTCTATAGGTACATATTTTTGTCTTTATTTATTTTATTTATTTAAACGATTGCACGGATAAAAATATACAGTGACAAAAGGCAGGCTTAATGCTACATGTCATTGGGGTTGTCTTCTTATTTCGTTTAAAATCTTATGAAATGGCGTTTTTAATTTATTCAGTGAATATCGGTCCATTCGTTCGGTCCAAATTGTGCTAACATTCAAGTTAAGCAAAATTGTGGCTCATATCATATGGATACAAAATTCCCAGAAATAATCCCAGAAATGCCACATTAATCAAAGTGATGACCAGTTACAAATCTCCGATTTGCTAACAGTGAGTTTATCTGGCTAATAATGTAATGCATAGTTAATCAATGCGCTCAAACAACAATTGTATAGAATTTATATTTGTGTAAATAACAGGTATAGGTATATTATTAATGTTGACTACTTAACAGGTCAAAACAATACATTTCATCAACTAAGCTTATTGAAAGGATAATTTTTCTTAGGTAGGTACTTAATGTATTGCCAAAGCGTGTTCAAATAAGTAGATAGTAAAAATTGCTGAATATTAAAGTTAATTGGCAAAGTAGTTTAAACAGTTTCGGTATCAGCACAGATTATATTTAAATTAAATTAAGTTTACCTAAGTATTGTTACTAAATGCAGGCCCGGAGCACAAACTTACACAAGCCGATATAGTCCTCGAAGGAACTAAACGAGGATATAAACCAAGGACCGCCAGCCTCGAGGAAGGTTTACTAGGTTAAACCTAACTTCAAATAGGTACAGCGTTACAAATCAGTAAATAAAATCTCTTGAAATCACACAGAACCACCACAAAGAAGATTGTCATAGTAATCTGAACTTCAGAAAATCAGAATCAATAGTTATGATACGCCATTACCGTTGCTAATTACACAAGTTAGGATTGTGCCCTGTTACACTCGATATATAAATCTGCGTCTCCTTTACAACTCAAAGTTCTGTAACATTTGACCTACAACTTCGCTCAATCATTCCATCGCTCATTTCGGCATATACAAAACAGGGATAGAGAGAGACTATTAAGCCTTGGTGAGTTGTGGCTGAAAGGTTATGTGTTGCTGGTCTGTAGGGAAACGACTAACGGCTGTAGTCAAGTCACAATTAACTCCGACATGTTTCAATTTCCACTCTCAACTTAACACAAAATCCCTTAATTAATGTTAGCGTTGTGGACTGCGGTTCGTCGTCTCATGTTTTTCGAGACTAATTGATTGTTTATATTATTTTAATTACATAGTAAATACAAACTGATTATTATCCCCAATTTTTTATTTCACTGAAAATTAAAATTAAAAAAATCTAAAAATAAAAATAAACTTTTCCCCTCACTAGCTCGGAAAGTTGTCTTTTATCCTTCAAAACAAGCGGGGAAAAACGCGTTTTATCCACTAGTGGGGAAAGTAATTTGACCTTGGATGGAGCGTTTTTAAGTAGCTTGACAGATAACAAAACGTAAAACGCTCATGATAATGGTTCGTTCGATATTAATTATCATATATCGTCGTCGGCCTTAGTAAATTATCCCGAATCCTGAAAAGCATACTAAAATGTCCACAATATTTTTCGTCAAAATTTCATGTAGAGCTGTAGCCTAGTTTCTTGCGAAGGGTTTTAAATTATGACAAACTCAACCGGTGCTGGAGGAGGCCTCTGTTACTCCTCGCTGACACGCGGTGCAGATACTTCCCTGTACTGAATTTTAAGCATCAAGCGATAGCGGATGTATATTAATAATTATGGTATTATCTTCACTTTAGAAAATATGTATCTTGTACTACAAACCATAAGAAAAATATTATAACTAAAGTCGGACAATCAAAAACTGCACAGTGCCATGTTATCATAATATTATGCAAACCCTAATATTATTATGACACCCCCAAACTTTGCCACGTCAGTCGGCGAAAAGTTGCGGGCCAAATCGAGTTTTACTTTTGCGATCTGATTCCGATACGATACTGATCTGACAATTTCAAAACATTTCTTCTACCAAAAACGTCACTTTTGATACTGACAGATCAGTAGCGTATCGGAATCGGATCGCATAACTAAAACTTATGCCAGTATAAGTAAGTTGTGTAGGTACAGAGCTACTAAGTATACGTCCTATTTTGTGTCAACTTCGAACAGCGGTATGAGATTCGAGATTTTTTCATAGAAGAGAATTATAATGCTTTTTAAAATTAATTTAGGTGCTATGTAAAACAACCTCTTATTATTAACGGATTAAGTACGAAACCTACCACTCGTGGAATCGCAGTTTGCTGTGATCAAATCACCTCCTTTATAATTAAATTTGCTAGATCAAAATAACCTAGCCTAGTAGTAGTAGTATGGCCTAGTGGGTAGTGACCCTGCCTGTGAAGCCGATGGTCCTGGGTTCGAATCCCGGTAAGGGCATTTATTTGTGTGATGAGCACAGATATTTGTTCCTGAGTCATGGGTGTTTTCTATATATTTAAGTATTTATATATTATATATATCGTTGTCTGAGTACCCATAACACAAGCCTCCTTGGGCTTACCGTGGGTCTTAGTCAATCTGTGTAAGAATGTCCTATAATATTTATTTATTATATTATTTATTATATTATATTATATTAACCTTAATTCATAATGGATTTGTCGGCGTATATTCACACTTTTAATTAGTTGTTGTTTTTATAACTTTTTAAAGAATATCTTTCCGCTTTATCGTCAGACGAATTGTGTTTTTTGACTTAAAGAATAAAACATTTCAGCTTATTTAACGCTACTAAATTGTTATAATTTTATCCGTCCATATGCGTTATGTTTTGTGTATGCACCGGGAAATCAAGACAAAATAAGGTGACGTAAACATAACCGCATGCCACCTACATTTTCGACCACCCCCGAAGGTCGCAAGGGACGAGGGCGAGGGCGAAGGCTGAGGTTAATCCCGCGTCCCCTCGCGGGGCTGGACGCAATTAACTCTCGACATGTTTCAATTTACACTCGCAAATACTCGCTGCCTATTGTGCTGTATAACTGCCGTGCATCGCGTTAACGTTCCAATTTTGTACGTCTATATAAATTAAAGAGCGAATTCTCTGGCAGCCGCGAGGCTCGGTGGGATTAGCAACATTTTTAGGATAAGTAAATTTCTTTACATTTGTTTGACTTTGTTTAGACTAGTTAAGTTCGGAGAGGCTGGTTGATCTTCATAAATCTTATTCTGATATCGTCAGGTGACAACCAAAACTCACTAATTACCACCACAAGTTCATAACCATAGTGAACCAGCAGCAGCAGTTAGCAGTATTATTATCTGAATAAGGTTGATTTCTGTTTAATTATTTTTTTTGTAATTAGTGAGTTTTGGTTGTAATATGTATTCATTTCGTATTCATCGGAAGATAAAGAAAAAAAACAGTAAATAAATAAATCAAAAGTGGTCTATGTCACGAAAGATTTAATCAAGAGCTGAGCCGTTCGTGATTGCTCTGAATAAGGTTGATTTCTGTTTAATTATTATTTTTGTAATTAGTGAGTTTTGGTTGTAATATGTATTCATTTCGTATTCATCGGAAGATAAAGAAAAAAAACAGTAAATAAATAAATCAAAAGTGGTCTATGTCACGAAAGATTTAATCAAGAGCTGAGCCGTTCGTGATTGCTCTTATCGACCGAATACTCAATGCGAAACTACATTAGTTTTGTTCAGAATTATAAGTATTATAACCAAACGATTCATATGTTCCATTAAGTACACAATCTATTGATGTCTTCCAAAAAACCATAAATATTAATTATTAGTACCTGTAGGTACCTATTTTATGGTTTGGCCTAATTTAGTTAGATGAGGTTAAAAGGTTAAAGGTATACGATAGACTACCAGATACGAATTTATTGATTACCATTAGCATTTTAGATTAGGTAGTAAACCGGGTCCCGAATATCCCAGGGCCTACTTATAATAAATAAATTATTATCTTATCTTATCTTATCTTACTTGGCTAATACCTAATCACGAAAATGTATATAGGCGCTACCCAGAGAAAAAACAATTATAAACTCGTTCAAATACTACAAAAAAAGTCTATCCCATCAAAAACATTAGATGCAAGTCTCGCAACGCAGTTCTTCTACTAAAAAAAGTTTTGAGATGTAATGTGAAACCAAGTCGGTTATTTTAGTCAGTGCCAGGGAGTGTTAAAACCGTAACAATATTAGATAACTTTATTTTTTTAATACATATAACGACTTGGCAATCGCATGGCTTCATAGTGACATAAGGATAATTATAAGTCTAGTGATAAGGATAATTCGTCAACTACTTAAAATAATCCTAATTGAGCGCTAGCCCTAATGATAGGTATGCAGTTGGAGCAATACACATACGAGTACTACAAGTATTGTGTGCGATTGCCAAGTCATTATAAATGTATTAAAAAAATAAAGGTATCTAATATTGTTACGGTTTTAACACCCCTGGCACTGACTAAAATAACCGACTTAGGTGCACATTACATCTCAAAAGTTTTTTTTAGTAGAAGAACTGCGTTGCGAGACTTGCATCTTTTTACATGTAATGTTTTTGATGGGATCTCATCTCTTTTTGTAGGCAGTCCTTCTTTTCGTGCATTCATACCCAAACCATACTCATACGATGTCTACACATATCATAATTATCCACATCTTCATTCATACTCACATCGTACAACGTAGTGTACCTATACTTTAAACCTACTAATTGTACGAACTGCAAACGTAACTTTGTTATTACATATATTTATAGGATTACAAACTTACTTGTGCAGTTAATAAATCTTTAAAACGTGATTGATATTGCAGTATTTCTAAGTTTTTATTGGCTTAATACGCTAAACACTAATTACGTTTCAAATTTGGAGCTTGTAGGTCTGCTAGAAGTACCTTAGAATTATGATGATCGTGAGTGTGTCAGTGACAAAACTAAGGAATTTTGACATGCAATAATTCTTAAACTACATGTTCAAATTACATGTTATTGAGAATGTACAGCTGATAAAGACGCAGTACTTAAAGCCCAAAAAAGGTGTATACGATCTATGTGTGGTTTAAGAATGATGGATAGTGTTATTCCGTACTTTAAATCACTAAATATCCTAACTCTGCCCTGCCTATATATCCTGGAAATTTCTGTCTTTGTAAAATGTAATCCAAACCTTTTTGATAAAATTTCTGACACACGAAAGCTCCCTGTACGATCTCAATATAAAAATGATTTATGCCACAAAGTATGTAAAACAGCCATGATGCGCAAAAGTGTGCTAGGAATGGCACCTCAAATATATAATAAAATTCCGAACACTATAAAAGAATTAAATATTGTACATTTTAAGAAGACTTTAAAATCACTGCTAATCAAGAAATGTTACTATAGTGTACAGCAGTTCTTGAATGATAATAATTTATAGCTCGTTTTTCTATTTTTGTAATTCTTTTGTAGTTTTCTTTGAAATTTTCATTGTTGACATTCTTTAATATTTATTGTTTTAAATTTTATTATTATTGTGAATTATCTTTCTGTTCTTATTTATTATTTTTGTAATTAATTTGATTATTGAAGCATGAATACCTTAGACTAGCGCATGTTTTACTTAGTTTATATAGGTAAACAAATTCGTACGCCTAGCGGCAAAACATAGCGTTCGCAATATGCTCTAACTATAAGACCAATACAATGTACCTATGTTATAACGAATAAATGCGTTCTGATTCTGATTCTGAATGTATCTAAATCATGTTATGGTCACTGAAAATTCAGAGCTCTAGCTTTAGCTATCACAAAATTACAGTACGTTGAAAATGGCCTGAGTGGCTTCGAGAAAAGGATGGTACGGCCGTGCCTCTTTGTTTTGCTCGACAGATTATTAGATAATATACCTTTAATACTTGAAATCTGAAGATAATATAATTATATAATCGAATGTCCAATGATAGATACTGACCACTAATGGATGACACTGATGGATAGATGAATGGATGGAATGGATATTTCAAAAAAATTAAAAATAAAAACCGGCCAAGTGCGAGTCGGACTCGCGCGAGGGGTTCCGTACCATTATATATTGTTTTAGTGTTTATTGTTATAGCGGTAACAGAAATCCATCATCTGTAAAAATTTCAACTGTCTAGCTATCACGGTTCATGAGATACAGCCTGGTGACAGACAGATGGACAGTGGAGTCTTAGTAATAGGGTCCCGTCTTTACCCTTTGGTAATAACAAAAACTGGAACTATCTTTACAGTACGCACACTTCTCAGCTATAATTTACATCGCAATAACTTTAACAAACTGTGCAATTGTACTAAGCACAATCATGTATGCACGACATTTTTCCCGTTGTCAGATACTCGCCGTTGTTGCCGATGTTAATTCTACTGTCTTTCTGTATTTTTTTGGTGCATGCTAAATATTTATTTTAATTCCATCACATAGCAGGTTCCTTCTATTTCCGTTAGGTAACATAGTAGGTTTCCTGCAGTCACGATTTTACACGAATTTTATAGCGGTAGGCATTAGCGCCCACGCAAAGCTGATATTTTTTTCAGGGATTCACAGGGATCACATCGAGAGCGTTAGCTAGCACAGCTAGCAGCTTTTAGTCACGATTGCAAAAATAGTGATACAATTCACTATGTGAGATAAAAGATTAGTCAGTTTATTAATCCTGTTCTAGTTTTAAGGTGACTGTCCATTTGTAACTGCCGCTGCACTGCAGTTGCGACGTTACGCGGTGCCGCACTACTGTAGCAGCACGACTGCGGCTGTTGCGGCGTGCAGTCGCGACAGTGTTCGTTGATGGCTTGTCAATGTCAAGTCATATAATGTCATACGTACAAATAAAATACTAATTTACTTTTGTATTTTTTACGTGAAGAAGCGAGTGACGATAATGCTACATGCTACATGAAAAAGAAGACCAGTTTGCCTTTCTACAATAGTCAGAGTCCGACGAAGGCAGCTACGCAATATTAATAAAAAATCTGATATTTAATGGTGATCCTTTATTCAGATAATATTGCCGATTAAATGAAAAGCAATTCAACATTGAATGCGACTTAATAATTGACGAAATACAATCAAATTACTCAAATAAAATTAATGCAGAGGAAAAATTATTCTTAACATTAAGGTAAGTTCACAATGTGAAATTTTCTTCCCCATCCTCTTGCCTAAATGCGTGACTACCAGGTGACCACCGCACACAGCAATCCGATGCGATGAATAAAATTATTTGTAAGAGCTATAAGTAATTGCGCAATTTACACTTCATATTGTCAAGTTTCCTATTTGAAACTGAAACACAAATTAAAATCCCTCTTGTGTTGCAGGTGTCCATGAGCGGCACGACACTCTTTATGATATGACCGTGCATCCATATAAAACTTGACGGGCGAGACAAGAAATCCTTTATGAAGAAAGCTATTGCCCTCACCTTGGCCGATAGAAAGAACTTCAAATAAATTAATTTGAATAATAAATGGTTTCCTCGTGTTGGTGTGATGAAAAATTGCGTGTTGCACTGTAACAAAGTTTGTTTAACCCTCATGCCTTAAGACCCCCGCAATTGTCAATATTCTAAATTTTAAACCATTCGCTTCTCTCGTGGTTCAATTTTGTATCCTTTCGTATGTTTGGATATCAATATATTACCAGGAGGTATTAAACAACATCTTTGCTCCTTGTAGTAAAAATTAATGATTGCTTCGTTTATTTAGCTCAGGAATGGCTTTGCAAATTTTGCAATGACAAAATTAGAAAGTGTCGCCATAAACGACATTATATAATATGATATTACGACTAGAGTTGCCAGGAATATTCGGCAACTATTCGGCTTATTCTTCCACTTTGCCGATTATTCGGTATTCTATTTGCCTCTCTATCGCTCGTGCCCTGTCGAGCTTATAGCTATCCTCGCAAAACTACGAAAAAATAAAAGAACAGTTTATTTAATGAATTTATCATGAAATGATAAAAAAAATCACGTAGGAAAATATAGCTTGGCCAGGATTAGGGAATATTACGCGAAACTGCGTAGGGGGCGCCAGGGCGCCACTAACACAATCTGAGGGTCTATCGCAAACCAAGATGAAAATCGAAATTTCGTTATCTAACATCTCTGTCACTCTTGCATATTCGAGCGATAAAGAGGCAGATAGCGAAATTTCGGATTCGCGTTTTCCGGTAGGTCCTCTGTAAACAAACTCTTGATGCATCAATGTCATATTTTGTTATCTCTGAAAACTTGTCAAAAACCTATTAAAGGTACAGTATGTATACTACAGGTATGTTAGTATGTATACGTGTATGTAGTGGGTACAGTGTGTTACTCTATGGTTTACTAAAAAGGCTAGTCCTGCACTCTGGTGGCAGAACATTGCAGTAATATCCCCTTTTGTCTTAGGCTAGTATACTAGTACCTAAAGGAAATGGATGAGTAGATTTTTGTTTTTTCTTATTTACTGACAAATTGGGACACTATTTCCCCTCTGCCGAGGTACAAGATCAATTGTGCATGCATACAACTAGCGCGGTGCGTGTTGTACACAATTATTGTGTACAACACACACGTTTCCTAACTGGCTCTGTGATATGGCTCAATATAGATTAGCAAAAAAGTTTACAGTAGGGACAGTCGCCATCAGATATATCGGAGCGACCGAGGTGCTAAAAATATCTGAACACTAGCGCCTTGACTATAAAGGCGTGTTCAGATATTTGTGAGCTCCTGGGCCGACCCGATATATCTGCGATATATGGCGACTGTACCATCGGGGTTGTATATCCTTGGGTGTAATAAGCTCCTTATTAGAACGTAGTGGTTATATCCTCTTTGCTTAGAACTACTCATATCTGTGACCCAAAGACATTTCAGTGCAGGTGACAGATTTGACGTGCGGTCTGCAGCCGCAGTTGCAATAATACACTAAATACGCAAAAATGGCCATGCTACGTGCAGTCGGCCTTGTCATTAATTTTACTATGGAAATTGACAATAACACCGACGTGTAGGAGCAGCTGCGGTCGGGAAAACGTTAAAATCACCATTATTACGTGCAGTCGATATCGTCATTCATTTTACTATGGAAATTGACAATAACACCGACGCGTTCAGGCCGCTGCAGTAGTGTCGGAGCAGTAACGCAGCTGCGGTTGGAAATGGACAGTCACCTTAAGGCATTATTAGTGTTGCTGTGTTCCTTTTTTTGTTACTTTGTTGCAATTTCTTTAACAACAAATAACTGTTTAGATACAACCACACCACACGGTCACTCGTTTGGACTATAATTCTATTTGTTAAGACTTGAATAAGCTAGACTGAGAGCCCATTTTACGATGTACAAATACTGAACACGCAACCAACTTGTTCATTAGCATATTACAAACAGTTATATCGAAAAATACTAAGAAATTTACAGTCCCAAGACCTCAAATTAAATTTAGAAGCTGGATCACCCCCGGTCTGATCCGATGTATAATGAAAAGAGATAGGCTACACCTGAGAGTTTGTAAACACCCTGAGGATGTCGACTTGTTACACAAATATAAAAACTATAGGAACATGCAACAACATCTTGAAGCAGCTCAAAACAAAATTCATGATAAAGAAGACTTAAATAGGAACAAACCCAATCCTAAAGCTATATGGAAATCCGTTAAAAGTATTTGTTTTCTAAAAAAAGACCCTAAGCCCCCTAATGAATTATTACAGACACATAGCAACAATGAAGATTCCATCAATCCCGTCAATAGCTTTTTCGCGGAAATAGGAGCAAATCTAGCCCAAAGGACACTGCTGCAGCTAAATACAACTGAACAAGAGCTAGCATCAAAGTTATCAAAGGAAACTAGTTGTAGGTGTCACATTGCATTGACCAACTCAAATCTCAATGTGCCATTGGATGGGACGTCATATCGACGTATTTTATTAAGAGAACCAAAGAATTTATTCTGGGCCCGCTAACTCACATTCTTAATTTGAGCTTATCATCGGGAGCATTTCCGAGTGCTTTCAAGCAGGCAGTTATATCACCTATACATAAGGATGGGAACAGAGACGATGAAAATAACTATAGACCTATCTCGATTTTGCCGGCGCTCTCTAAGCTCTTGGAGAGACTCATGAACACTCGCCTGGTAAAATATCTAGAAAGTAACAATATCCTCTCCCCAAACCAACATGGGTTCCGTAAGGGCAGGTCTACGGAAGATGCGGTGAACTCCATAACCAGTAAGATAACCCAATATCTAGATAACAAAAATAAGTGCACCGCAGTCTTTCTTGACCTCGCTAAGGCCTTCGACACCGTCTCTGTTCCCATTCTACTTGCTAAAATGGAATGCCTTGGAATAAGAGGTCTGCCCCTTCGGCTCTTTGAAAACTATCTCGCTTGTCGTAAACAATGTGTGCGCATAGGCGATACCACCAGCCAGTTCTCTCCAATATGCTACGGTGTCCCGCAAGGGAGCATCCTGGGGCCAACCCTCTTCTTAATCTACATCAACAATTTATGCGACCTAAACATTCCAAATGCCCAAATTACAACCTTTGCTGATGACACTGCCATCTTATTTGTTGGGACACCTGGTTGGAGGTAAAGTCAGCTGTAGAATCTGGCTTGAAATTAGTCGAGAACTGGCTTAGTAAAAACCTGCTCACATTAAACATATCTAAAACGAAATATATTAACTTCTCTATCACTAGTTCCAATCAGCCGAAATTTCCTTTTACACTTAAAGTGCATGGATGCTACATTGGTGATTTGCAAGGTGGTGCAACTAACCCTGCTATTTGTAGCTATGAATTGCTAGAGAATGTTGAACAAACCAAATATTTAGGAGTAATAGTTGACCGCCATCTCTCTTGGTCAAGGCATATTCGCTATTTGACAGACCGTATTCGTAAACTAATATTCATTTTCAAAAAAATAAGGCGTGTTTCTGACCCACACTTCCTTAAATCGGTGTACATAGCATTAACACAATCGTTGCTTACTTATTGCATACCAGTGTGGGGCGGTGCTGCTAAATCCCACTCGATCTAGATGCTAGATCCCAGCGATCCTAAAAGTTATGTTCTTTAACGGCTTAAACGGCTTAAACGGCTTTTCATCGTCGTCAATTTACCTACCTTGCACCCTTTCTTTATAACAAAGCCAACGAACGCTTAGATATCCAAAATAGTAATAAACACTACTTGATAAAAAATATCCCTAATTGGTTACTTGGTTTCTGACCCTAAACTACGTTGAAACTGAAAAACTCCTTGAAATTGTTAGGTGATTGGCTAGAATAAATGCATTTAAGGTAAGCATATAGATAAGTGACTCTTCTTTATCGTACTAAAAGTAAAATTATCATTGTCATTATAAAGAGATATATCCCTTTGATAATTTTGTTGTTGTTCCTATTGATAAAAAGCAACACAGATACTTATTCCAAGCATCCTTGGGGTATTTAAATTCTTGAAACCGAAACCACTCATAGTATTATGTAAGTAAGGGCTTCTGTTGTCTAAAAACCAGCAGTTTATTTAGACATACATTTTTTTTTCAATCTAGTTTTTAATTCACTAACTGGTCGCCCAAGATACAGGCTATGCCTAGTTTGGGGACCCCTGTTCATACTGTTATAAATGTACCGCTGTATGCGCGCAACCTGGACCTCATGTATACTCCATCTGCAAATTTCCCATCTTTGTGTGCAAAATAAATATATTTTTCATTTTCATTTTCATTTTTCATTTATGTGTATTATATATCATGGTACCTCATATTCATCATACAAGCACGCACGCACGCATACACACACAAACACACACACACACACACACACACACACACACACACACACACACACACACACACACACACACACACACACACACACACACACACACACAACACAACACAACACAACACACTTTTAAGTAATTATCTTAGCAGTATAACAAATAGTTGTAATAGACAAATAGTAAACATATGAATATACTATAGCTGATAATGTCATATTTCTATCATCCTTGCTAAACTTAAAAAATTGTATACGTAACAGCGATTTGACCATCTGTACCTGTTTTTAACTCGTGTACACAACCAACCTTTGCTGCATTGCTAGAACTGGCGGTGGTTTATTCCCTGATCCCTAAAAGACAGGTTTACCTAGTTTAGGGCTCAGGATACTATTCCTAGGCTGTCTAACAATAGAATACTCCTAAAAATGTAATTCTACTATGTAATAAGCTGCATTTTTGATACACAAATAAATCATTTTTCATTTTCAATTTCGTAAACAAATCCAGTTATTATATTTTAAGGAAGGGATAAAACAAAGTACTTGAAATCACAACCCATATAGAGTTTTAGTTATCACTTATCAAATTATCATAATTCTTCTACTTAAGTACTCGTAATAAGGTGTATTTTACAAGTACTTAAGACAAGTCAAGCTTAATACACTTCAAAATATAGACAGCAACCTTACTACCTATAATATATTTTTGATTTTCCTAAGTTTAGAGCTATAGGTATAAAATATATCCGAGTTACCAAATGCACACAAAAATAAACATTCACAACAGTTAATGGAATGGAAATTGTACGGAAAATGGAGACCAAAACGAAATAATTGGAGGTATGATATAATTTATTGACATTTTGTTAGCATTATACTTGGTCGTTGGGCTGCTAAAATAAAGCTTCTTAAAACAGTAACATACTTAAAAAGATTTTAATGAGCCTTTGATAAAGTTCAAAATGAAATGACAAGATGCCACGGCAAAGGGCTAAGATAATTGCGGCTGGTACAAGCTAGTGTCCACTAACAGCATTCATTACCGCGAGAAAAGCTTTTCCGGGGGATAACGGAAGGTAATCTCGAGAAAAATAATGTTGTTTTCATTTAACATTCCAAATTGTTTTTTGTTAAGTAAGAAAATATAGGTATATGCGACGGATCCCTTTGTTTGACATAATTATTGAGTCATAATGTAATGATTCATAATTCTGAAACCGTTAACTTTTCAGGTTTTTGTAAGGTTATGTTTGTTTTATGGCAATCCTGAACTGAACTGAAAGTTACGCGTTTCTGAGAAAAACCAAATTATGACTAACGAAAATGCGAACAAACAATACATTATGACTTAAAACTTTATGGGAAACAATAGAGACATTAGAGACCTATATGCAACGTATAAAAATACACTAGTGTCGCGAATTTTGCCAGTATAATTCCTTATTACATGAATTTTCTCTTCTGCTCTAACTGAACTGCTGTAATACAATACCGGTAGCCGTTAAGCCGGTAATGGAGTAAATTAGTGCCGGTGAATTCCACAAGTAGAGAATTAAAAGATACGAATCCAAATTATGACCTAAACTAAGTCACTGAATTAAAGTACGATACGATACTGGCGGGACGACATCGAGGCCGTGGCTGGCGTAGCCTGGACGAGAATTGCCGCAGACAGAAATACATGGCACACGATGGAGGAGGCCTATGTCCACAAATGGACATCTCAATAAATATTTATAAAATAAATAAATACAATAATTATTAAATTACTTATAGAATTAAATTATAAAAATGCATGGAACAATAATTTTAAAACGAAATTTAGTACTTATCTTTATAATTGTATAAATTTAAACTGCATAAATTATGAATATATTATTAATACTAAATCTATTTACAAAAACCACTGCATGTGTTAAGACCTATCTTAACAAGTAGCAGATAAGTAGGTATTAGCATACCTAAGTACCTACTTACCTAATCTAGACAGATTAAGTCTCTCAATCGTCCTATGATATGTAAAGGTGACATCTACCGAAACTATTGTGTACTAGTTTAAGTGCTCAATAAGCTGTTAGCTATGTCAATGTATGTAATAGTTCCTAACCAATCCGTAGTGTCATAGTGTGGCGCTGTACTTTACTATATAAGCTTCTACATGTATGTAGATAAGGCACTTTTTCTAACCAGCCTTCTGTAAAACATTAAATTAAGATATCAGATTCTCTGCTTTCATTTGGTCGCCATTACCTCCAACGCTGAACATAATGGTGACCCCTAGTTTAAATCGCGGTTAATCTCAGTACTTTAAAGCGAATCGCTAGTAAATTTAGTAAAATTTGCGAGCCGGTACGTCGAGGAATCGCCGCGTATCCTGATTTAGGCCGGGAGAGCAACGTTACCACGTAGGCAGCAACCGCGTGGGGCTCCGCCGACCTGAAGAAGCTGAAGAGGTGACTAGGAGGCGACCACACCACTCGATCGAGCGGCCTGAGCCAACGCGACAGGCGCCGACCGAGCCACCAAAGCGGGACCACGTGCGTGGCACCGCAGCCGCAGCAGGGAACGGCTACCGCAAGTACCAAAGGGACCACGTGGGTGGTACCACACCAGAGGCAGAAGGAGCGCCCAAGCGAGGGCAATCACCAAGCTACGCCACGCGCACGAGCATCAATCGAGAAGGCAAGTGAGCTGGCATTCCCTAACCTATCTACCAAATCTCCCTACCAAATTTAATTGTAATCGATTTATTTCCTACAAATTGTAAATTGTAATCGTTCTTAATCATGTTAGAAACTTCCAAAAACACTCTAGAAGAGTTAGAAATTAGGCAGTTAAAAAATAGACGAGGTGTCTGTAAGCGAAAATTAACTGTATTTAATAAATTTATAGAAAGAATCGACTCAAGTGCATTGACGGCCGAAATAATTGTAGACATAAGCTTAAGACTAGAACAATTACCAAAGTTATACAATGATTTCTCTGAGATACAGGACCGGATCGAGACACTGTGCAGCGACGAAGGGGACATCGAAGCCCACGAGGCCGAGCGTATGTCATTTGAGGACACATTTTACCGACTTAGCGCTAAGGGCAAGCTGCTGGCGAAGGTAGATACCGATTCAACACCAAATGACCATAGTCCGCAAGCCCCGCCGCAGCAACCCCTCGGTGAGTCGATAAAATATCCCGAAATTAGCCTCCCTAGCTTCGACGGAGACCTAACACAGTGGCTGCAATTTCGAGACACATTTGATGCCCTAGTCAACCAAGCTAGCTTAGCACCGATCGTAAAATATAAGTACCTACGCAGTTGTTTACAAGACGGCGCACTTGAGGTAATTAGTTCGCTCGATTTCTCCGAGGACGCGTACATGCTCGCGTGGCAGATGCTTTGTGAACGTTATAATAATCCTAAACGTTTAGTCACCAACCACATGCGAGCCTTGTTCGACGTGGAACCGGTACCGTCAACTCCTTCGGGTCTAAGAGGTCTGTGCGATAATATTTCCAAACATTTGAGATCTTTGCGCTCATTAAATGTACCTACCGAAAATTGGGATCTCGCAATTATTCACATGTTAGTTAAAAAGTTAGACAGTCGATTGCAATCAAAGTGGGAAAACAGTGTTGATTTGAGAAAATTGCCTTCGTTGCAGGATTTCAAAACCTTCCTAAAGAACCGAGCTGACCGGCTGGAAGCGACCAGCCCAGCAGTACCATCGGACGCACCCAGCACTTCCAAGAAGGCCATGGTAACCACGTCCGAACCTATCAAGGTAACCTCCAAACAGTTTAAATGTAACCAGTGTCCGTATTGTTCGAGTACGCATTATATTAATCAGTGTCCAAAGTTTAGTGCATTAAACGTTATCGCGCGCATCCGAGCCGTGAATAAATTACGATTATGCTTTAATTGTTTGTCCGGAACGCATGTCTTAACAAACTGCAGGGCCAGTACATGTCGAGTATGTAAGGGCAAGCATCATACGTTACTACACAAACCAAATACCAACACTCATGTAGGTAGTAACCCCGTACCAACGCGATTACCAATATCAACGTTAATCGACGAACAACCGAGTTCTAGTCAAATCGAGACTACCTTGTCGAATAACACTTTAATCGAAAAACAAATAAACAATGCGCGAAATAGGTCAGTTTTCCTTACAACAGCCCAAGTGCTCGTTAGGGATAAGCATAACAATGTGCATAAAATGAAGGCATTTTTAGACAATGGCTCGCAAGAAAATTTCATTACCGAAAACGCGGCCAAAAAGTTACAATTAAACAAGGAACAACTTGCCTTAAATGTCATAGGTTTCAATGAAAAAGTGTCTAGCCTTTTAGAATCGTGTGACGTAACATTGCATTCCTTAGACGGAACCTTTACAACGAATTTGTCCTGTTTTATTACGCCTATAATTTGTACTACCAACATTTTAATACCAAACGTGCAACGTTGGCACATTCCGTCGCGTTATAAATTAGCTGATGACGAGTTTAACTTAGCTCAAGATGTAGATTTGCTTATCGGTGGGGAGATATTCTTTGATTTACTTCTTACCGGTAAATACAAGCTCGGGCCCGGATTACCGGTTCTGAGACGCTCGCGATTAGGATGGATAGTCACGGGTTCCGTACAAAAAAAAACCGAGTCTGCCATTCAATGTAAAGTTACAGTAGAAACTCAATTAAAAAAGTTTTGGGAAATAGAGGAGGGTTCCGCACCAAATTTACCCTATGATGAAAAACAATGTGAGGATATATTTCTGAAAACTCACACTCACAACTCTGAGGGTAATTTCGAAATAGAACTTCCATTAAAGCAGCCACCTACCAAGTTAGGTCAATCTAGGCACATAGCATATCGGAGGTTCAAAACATTAGAATCCAAGTTCGAGCGGAACCCCGAATTTAAAGATAAATATGTGAATTTCATGCGCGAGTTCGAACAAGCTGGCCATATGATTCAATTACAAGATAATTATGATGGCCCATGTAATTTTCTACCCCACCAAGCTGTTTTTCGCGACTCCCCCTCAACCCCTATTCGAATTGTTTTCGACTGCTCATGCAGAACTGATAACGGCATTTCTTTGAATGATATCCAATACAAAGGCTCAATAATACAGGACGAACTCATAAATATACTTCTACGATTCCGAAAATACCAATATGTTATTAACGCTGACATACAAAAAATGTACAGATGTATTTATGTTAAACCAAATCAACAATACCTACAATGCATATTTTGGCGGGAAAATACTCACCAACGACTCCAAATTTATATGCTGACCACATTAAGTTTCGGCTTAAAGTCAGCACCACATATTGCAACCAGATGTTTGTTACAATTGTCAAACGAAAACCAACACACATTTCCAGCAGCTGCAGAGGCCATAGCGAACCAGTTCTACATGGACGATTTTATCGCCGGCGGCGACGACGAGAATCAGGTAGCTGAAACTGCATCACAGGTGAACGAGATCCTGCGGGGAGCCAACTTCACGCTGCGGAAATGGAAGTCCAATTCCGAAGTCATCATAAAACGGGTGAGCGAAACACACACACACCAAAACACACACACAACCGAATTTGGAGATAAAACACATAAGGTCCTGGGTTTAGCGTGGTCTAGTGACTCAGATGAGCTTATGTATACCATTAAAGAAAACCAAATTTCACACCCAATCACCAAAAGAAAGGTACTAGGGGTAATTTCGTCCATTTTCGACCCCCTAGGCTTGACGGGACCAGTAATTGTAGTAGCCAAAATATTTATTCAAAAATTATTTAAGGCTCAATTAGACTGGGATACCGAATTAACACAAGACTTGATCCAAGAATGGAACACATTCTATCGAGACTTGTTTTTATTAAACCAATTGAAAATTTCGAGATGTACAGTCATACCCAATTATGTAACGATACAAATTCATGGGTTCTGTGACAGTAGTATTAAAGCCTATGGCGCTGCCATCTATATACGATCAAGCGATAGAGTAGGAAACGTACAAGTTCACCTACTTTACTCAAAATCAAAAATAAGTCCAATACAACCCCAAACTATTCCAAATTTGGAACTTTGTTCCAGTTTACTGCTCGCGACACATGTCGACAAAATAAAACGAGCATTAAAATGTGACGTTTCCGGAATCAACCTGTGGTCAGATTCAAAAATAACATTATGTTGGATAAAAAATAGTAACCCTAAATTAACTTGTTTTGTTAGTAACAGAGTCACAAAAGTATTATCACTTACAAACAAGCACGAGTGGTCATGGGTCCGCTCGGAGGATAACCCCGCCGACCTTTTGTCCCGAGGGGTAGCACCAGGCAAGCTGGAAACCAACCAGTTATGGTGGTCTGGGCCGGCGTGGTTGACCCAAAGTCCGGACACATGGCCGACCCACGATTCTGAGTCACTAAATCATGCACCCGAGGCCGAGAGCGACGTAAACATAACTCTCACCTTGGCTATTAGCACAGAATCTAACGACACGATACAATATCTTTTCCACAGGTGGTCAAGCGATAAAACACTTATTCATGTATTAGCATACATACTTCGATTTATATATAATACAAAAAATAAAACTCGAACAATTAATCCAAATAATAAATTATCAGGACCATTGTCCGTAGAAGAATTAAAAAAATCGGATCACGCATTAATTAGACATGCACAAATGGAATCATTCCCACACGAATATAAATTATTGCAAAACAATAAACCGGTTCTTAACAAATCAAAAATATTATCTTTACACCCATTCATGAAGGACGGACTCGTTCGCGTAGGCGGACGAATCGGTCTTTCGCATTATGCATATGAAAAAAAACATCCTTTAATATTAAGTCACGAGCACGCGCTTACCAAACTACTGATGGCAAACGCACATATACGTACTCTGCACGCTGGCCCTCAGTTATTACTTTCAACTATTCGCGAGCGCATCTGGCCAACAAAAGGTAGGATGTTAGCCTCGAAAATTGTAAATAAATGCGTTCCGTGTTTTAGAGCAAATCCAAAGACTACTAACCCTATAATGGGAAACTTACCCCCCTCAAGGGTAAATCCTTCCCCCCCCTTTGCTATCACGGGTATCGATTATGGAGGACCTTATAACATTAGAGATAGGACAGGGCGTGGTTACAAGGTCTCTAAGTGCTATATAGCAGTGTTTATTTGTTTTGCAACAAAGGCAATTCATCTCGAATTAATTACAGGGCTCGAGTCAGCCAATTTCCTGGCGGCGCTGCGACGATTCATCGCCAGGAGAGGTAAACCGAAGGAGTTGGTGAGTGACAATTCAACAACCTTTCATGGGGCTAGTAACGAGCTAAAAGATTTACAAAAATACCTACAGGACAGCTCGAGCGAGCTAGTATCTCATTGCGCAGACGAGGGCATAAAATGGAGTTTTATTCCTGTCTATACACCTCATATGGGGTCCCTATGGGAATCTAGTATAAAACTTACCAAATATCATTTAAAAAGAGTGTTAGGGTTATCTTTGTTAACTTACGAACAATTTGTATCAATCCTATATCAGGTAGAATCTATGGTAAATTCTAGGCCACTATGTCCCTTACCTAGTTCAAATCCTGACTATCCTGTCCTTACGCCAGCTCACTTTTTAATTGGAAAAGCACCAAATTCACTTCCGGACGAAGATTATAACCATGTACCAAAGAACCGATTAACTCACTATCAACTTTTGCAACAAATCACGCAGGACTTCTGGCGGCGCTGGTCACGTGACTACATCGGAACGCTGCAGGAACGCACGAAGTGGAGGAGCGCGCGCGGCCCAAGCCTCGCAGTCGACACCGTCGTCCTGGTACGAGACGAGCGTCTGCCGCCCTGCCGGTGGAGGCTGGGCAAGATCGTCGCGACGCAGCCGGGCCGGGATGGCGTCACCAGGGTGGCCGTCATCCGAACCGCCAGAGGGGACATCCAACGCGCGTTCAATAACATTTGTCCATTACCTACTTCGGGTGAAGTCATATAAGTAGTAAATACCTACCAACAGTACCAACCTAATGTAAAGTTCAAATAATTATAACTAAGTGTCTAATAAGTATAATTAAGTACCTAAATTACCTTACTTACCTAGTACCTATGTACATAATTAGAATACCTACTCCCTATTTAAAATAAAAATCATTTCCTATTGTTGTTTCATTTATAAGAATGGGCACAGATCTAATTAAAATTTAAGTAATTACCTAACTATAACTCGTAACAAAGAACTCTGCCCATCCTTACTGATAGGTAAAATGTATAAAGCCTATTCTTTGAAATACCTAATGTTACTCATAAAACATTAACTATTTCAAGGGGTGGCAAAATGTTAAGACCTATCTTAACAAGTAGCAGATAAGTAGGTATTAGCATACCTAAGTACCTACTTACCTAATCTAGACAGATTAAGTCTCTCAATCGTCCTATGATATGTAAAGGTGACATCTACCGAAACTATTGTGTACTAGTTTAAGTGCTCAATAAGCTGTTAGCTATGTCAATGTATGTAATAGTTCCTAACCAATCCGTAGTGTCATAGTGTGGCGCTGTACTTTACTATATAAGCTTCTACATGTATGTAGATAAGGCACTTTTTCTAACCAGCCTTCTGTAAAACATTAAATTAAGATATCAGATTCTCTGCTTTCATTTGGTCGCCATTACCTCCAACGCTGAACAGCATGTTTTGTAAACTAGTGTAATATTTATTGAAATAAATGGCTCTACTACTACTACTACTACTACGATACGATAGAAATAATACACAAGAAAATAATGTTTTAGGTAACTATATTTCACTTGTTTTTGCTCACCCGTGAATGCTCTGGGGCAAAGCTTTATACGAGTCCATAGAGGTCACGTTTTTATGAAAACTCTTTCAGTTTTTCCTTTAACAATTGGTTTATTTTGTTTTATTTGTAACAAAAGAATAACTGCCACAGACCTTCAGCACTTTTGTTGAATTTTCATGTAGTTAAGTGGTATATTTTAATTTAAAATAATTTACTTTGCCAATTTTGCGAGAAAACAAAATGAGAACCAAATTGTATTTTTTTTTTATAACATGAATTTAATTTACCTTTGGGCGGAGCTGTGTGAGCAACAGTGGTAATGTAATGATAAAACATATTATCGGCGGCGTGCTTGGGTACGATAAGTTTTACATTTCGGCAATAAATATTTAATAAATTTAAGTGTAAACCTCCATACTAATCCATTTCCGAAATTTATTTATTCTTAACTTTATTGTATATAAATAAAAAATACAAAATGCTTTATTTTTAAATAATGGCTTTAGCAGGCCTATACTCTTAACCAACGATTTTAGGTTAATATGCACAGTTATTTATACCGATACATTCTCCTATAGGTACATCCGATGATCCTTTTATGAAACTCATTTCATTCGTTTCTTAAACCCACACTCGTATTTTAATGCCTTTAATTATGTACAGTTACATACACTGCTTTATCTACATCAATATCATATCATAAGCTTCAATAAAACAAAGTAATTTTATACTTACAAACTATGCGTACAAACTATTTAAGAGACAAACTAAACGTCAAATGCAAACTTTTTCGCGCATGTCACGCATCCATTGTTTTTTTTTTAAATAGAGAATAACGTGCGAGATTTATCAAAATTATTTGCAATTGACACTATTTCGAATAAAACATGGAGACTGTATAAAGGAGCCAAATCTCTATGTATGAAAAGTGTCCATCAAAAAACAGTAATTAGGCGGCGCCACCATACACCGAAATACTACCAAAAACAACCTACGTAATTTGGTCGGGTTATTTGTTGCCTTATTTGGTTCATGTTATACTCATGTCCCAGAGCCTAACTAGCGCCACCGGGGAGATTAGGAACTATTATTTAAAGCTTAACGCGGTCACTTTTACAACAATTCTGCCATAAGAGATTGCGATCCTTTCTATACCATCCATAGAATAAAACGTCATCTCGACTCTCGACTCGATAGAGGCCAAATCAAATTTCTTTTTTTCTCAGATGTTCTGATTTAAGTGAAAATTACGATGCACCCACAGATACATGTTTGTTAATATACTTAGGACGTTAGCTTATCGTGTCTGAATATATTATTATAGGGAGGTTATGATATGGATGTAGATAAAAGCATGGAGACTGTATAAAGGAGCCAAATCTCTATGTATGAAAAGTGTCCATCAAAAAACAGTAATTAGGCGGCGCCACCATACACCGAAATACTACCAAAAACAACCTACGTAATTTGGTCGTGTTATTTGTTGCCTTATATGGTTCATGTTATACTCATGTCCCAGAGCCTAACTAGCGCCACCGGAGAGATTAGGAACTATTATTTAAAGCTTAACGCGGTCACTTTTACAACAATTCTGCCATAAGAGATTGCGATCCTTTCTATACCATCCATAGATAAAAGTGTTTAAATGTCATCTTACCTAAATGTCATATTTTTTCATAGAAAATATGACACGACTACCATAAATATGAAACCATACTAAATTTACGGTGGGGAAAAAAGGGAGACTGTGACAAGGACAAACAATGACAGCGCTTTTTCTGGTTCTACTGAAAGATACATAAGATTATCCCGTTCGGTCATTTCTCCCCACCTCTCATGACCGATCCAGTTATACTAGATTCATGATTTAAATGTATTAAAAAAAAACGTAGCCGTATATAACTTTAAAACTTTAATATTTCACGTTTTCTTTTTAAAAATGAAGGAGGCTATCTATGAGAAATTACTTGCACGAAACCGAAGCGCTGCCTACTTGTCCGCCTTTGCTGCCTTTATAATGTGCTGATATATGGCTCCGAGTGTGCATTGTGACGCCACGTACGCCATAATGTAACCAATTTAATGTAATATATCGCTGTGGTAAGCAATATTTTGTTTATTTATTTATTGAGGAGTTGCTGTTTATGAAATTTATAGTTGTTTGGTTTTATGTTGAGCTTAAGGAGGAATGCTTGCATAACAGTAGATAACTAAAGGTGGTGTTTAACAAAAAACGAGTAACAAAATAAATTACAATACTGAAATTACAAATTAGCAAATTTAAACAATTCGCTTGGCATGACGGGTATGTATCCGTAGAACTTATACTCTTATACTTCTGAGCTATATACCTACCACTTTCATGTTAGGCACCATACATACGTCGCACTTAAATAAATTAATACAATTAATCGTAAAAAAAACGTAAATTAGTAATAACGAGTGCGTTGCACTGATATGGATATCAAAATGGCGATATACTTTATTCCAGCATTTACCTCTGTCTGCACTGCCAATCGTTACCTCACACTTTATAACATATCATGCAGTTTTCCTTATAAATAATATGGGCACCACCCCTCATCTGAGGCTTCCAATAACTATTTTCCCAGTTAATGTTTTCTTATGGTTCAAGTGTTACCTTAGAAAATGACCTAGATGGTATTCAATCATGATATTAAAGTAATTTTAGGTATATAAAATTGTCAAGTTACTAGCATCACAGGTTATTGGAAATTAACAACGGCTGTCACTGTTGCAGGCAATAATGCGACTTTAACCGGTCGGTTTAACCGGCAACTTTGACAGCCAATTTTAATACGATTAAAGCACATACTGTATCGGAAAAGATTACAACCAGCAGAATGTCCTACAGTTGCTAAGCGGACAAGGTGTTACAGATAAACTGAACACAATTGAGAGAGCGTGTGGGTGGGTTCTAAATACCCAGGAAGCTAAACAAAATTCGGCTAACAAATACCTATTTTATTTTTTCACCGCCACTTAGAATTTAAAATCCGATTCGTTTCGTTTTCATAGCAAAAAACATTTATTTTTAATGCGCGCATCCATACAAGGGCTGATCCGAAAGTCGTTAGCTGCTCCGGCTCTACTTATGCGATCACAATATTGTTTATACCACTGTTAAGGATATTTCAATGCTAATTATGGCTATGTTTTTTTTAATTAATGCGATTTTTTTTTTTATATATTTTTAACTGAAAGCTGTTTTGTATGGAGTTACGAATTCCTTAGAAAAAACGGCAATTTTAGGCACAATTAAATGAATTTCGTATTGAAATCTTTGAAAATCGAACTTAAATTTACCCGGGACTAATTATTCTGTTCCTTCTGGTATTTATAATGTATAAATCGATAAACTGTTATATGTATATATACATTGTCCACCGAGGGTTCCGTACTTTTTAGTATTTGAAGGGTACACGGATAGAACAAGTCTAAGTCACTTTGACAACATTTTGAGTTATCGCGGTTTTAAAGGAACGATGTAGGTAATTAACCATATTATTTTCGTGTATAGGTGTTTTTAAACTGAGACAAAAAGGAGTTATATTTATAATTACAGCGGTAACAGAAGTCGTAACTAATAGTTCATTAAGGGCTCTACGAATTGAGATTAAAATCTCATTTTTCAAAAAAAGTGACGACATGTTATTTTTGTGTACCCTTCATTTGTTGTTATAGCGGCAACAGAAATATATCATCTGTGAAAATTTCAACTGTCTAGCTATCACGCTTCATGAGATACAGCCTGGTGACAGACAGACGGACAGACTGACAGACGGACAGCGGAGTCTTAGTAATAGGGTCCTGTTTTTACCCTTTCGGTACCGAACCCTAAAAACGGTTGAGATTCGAAATTAACAGCACCTAAAAAAACTAATTGTTTTTTTTTAACAATACTGTTTACAAAATGACAGCACATAATGGAGTCTCAATTACTGATTTTCATGAGTGATGGTTAGGCTAAAATCTTTCCATACAATGTACATTTAAATGTTCACCCGGACCAGTGTTTTAGGAACCGAATATCAAACTTTTTTCTCCTGCCACTGTAATATGCATGCAAACTTACCTGGAGCTTGGAATAACCGATCTGGGAGCACTAACCATGAGATTCGTGCGACCGAACGGAATTAAAGTTATTAATTCACTGCTGTCGGGAGTTCACTCAGCCGCCGTTTGAGTTAGTCGGAGTTCCATAACCCACTGCTCTTTGTTATTTGCGAATACTTGTCCCTGGCCCACCATTTGTACTGTGATTCCATTACTTGCCGAAGAAACTAGATTTTGAATTAGGAAAATTATACTTATGTACATATTCATTTCTCAATATAATATATGTAAACTCTAACAGCCTAACCAAATAGATTTTGTAAATATATTAAACTACAACCTGAGGGCTAGACCTCGTTATCGTGTGTGTATTAAGATCCTAGAATGGTGACGTACCTTTATACGTGAATATGTTAAATAAGCTCTTAAGTTACCTAAGCTTTTATGAAAAATTATAACGTAATAATAACTGCTGATATCAACATTGATTTAATATTGAATAAAGTAAAACAATTTGGGTTTAAGCAACTAGTAAATGTTGACCTGGATAACAAATACGTTGAAGACCTCACCTCTGTGTATATACAGGATGAAATTTTAATCACCAGCCATACTCTGTTATTATGGGACCAAAGCCAAAATCGCGGAAAAAAAATTGGCTGTCCCATAGAAATCAGCGGCATCACATCACATCAGCCGGAATGTATGAAACAGCCAAATTTTTTTCAATCATCAACGTCATTCCACAAAGGAACACGAAGTCGCGGGAAAAAGCTATTAGTCTTATATAAAACCATGTAATAGCGATTGTTTCACGTAAGAAGATGTATCTATATTGTTTTCTTATACTTTATGTATATTGTATTTTTTGATCCTATTTTGTATTGAACTGTGATATTTTGTTATGACATTTAGTTTTTTTTTTTACCGTAGTTAAATTGACGCATGTTAGATTAGGTATTAGATGTAGTCAATATTCAGACACAATTATTGTAATATTATTAATGAATAAATAAATAATAATAATAATATGCATGTATCATGCATATTATTATTATTATTTATTTATTCATCCTATTCCCATTTATTTATTTATTTAGTATCCTGTGTAGCTAAGAAACATAATAACACAGACTTTTGTGAAAATAATACGAATATGACAACACGTTCGTGTCTCGTAAGACAAAGTAACTTTTATTTTTGTTCGGCTTGCTATTTCTTTGTCTTATTTTAACTACATCATGTACTCTACATGTTTCTCAGTATGGCGCGCAATATTGTGGTTAACCTACATGAGTTTACCCTCCAATTTTAAAAAGGTCAAAGTCCAACCGGTGTACAAAGGTAAGGGAGATAAGGATGTGTTAAAAAATTATAGACCAATCTTATTGATTCCCATATTCTCAAAAGTTTTTGAGCGACTATTAAGCGATGAACTTATGTCCTTTTTCAATAAGAATGAATTGTTCAATAAACAGCAATACGCTTATCAACCTAGCCGGTCAACAATAGACGCGGCGCGTGACGTCATATCTAGAGTATTGGGTCACCTGGACAGACGGCGACAGGTGGCAGCGATTTTTTGCGATCTATCACGTGCCTTTGAACTCATAAGTCATCCGCTCATATTAGCAAAGCTTGACCACTACGGAATCACTGGTAACTTTCACCGGGTAATCGAATCATTCCTCGAGACTCGCAAACAGCTCACGTCGGTAAATGGAACAAAATCTGACCTGCTAGAACTGGGCCCCGGCGCAACAAGGATCTATAATGGGAAACAACCTGTTCATTTTGCTCATGAATGACTTTACCTCAGCCTCAGACCAGGCGGAATTTGTTTTATTTGCCGACGATGGGTGTGTCATTGTCGCGGCTGAAACATACCTTCTATTAAAATCTAAACTACAAGAAGTAATGGATCAAATATCATCATGGTTTTCTGCTAATGGCTTGGTACTAAATGTGGAGAAAACACACATCATTCACTTTAGTCGGCGTTTCTCAAGTGATTACTCATTAAATATTATGTGCAATGGCCAACCTGTGCCTCAAGTTGACCAGGTAAAATATCTAGGGCTAACCATTGATGCTGGATTGAAATGGGCACCCCATATTAATAACGTATGTCAAAGACTGTCCTTAGCAGACTGCGTCCATGCCTCAGTTCCACTAACGTAAAAAAGGCATATTATGGTTATTTTAACTCTATTTTAATATATGGAATTGACCTTTGGGGCTCGGCTGCGGAACGCGAGAGAGTATTCAGGCTCCAAAAAAGAGCAGTGTGTATTATCGCCGGTGTGAGTTGGGATCATCCTGCAAAAGACCTGTTCAGGAATCACAAAATCTTAACTGTACCCAGTCTTTATATCCTAGAACTGGCTAAGTACGTCAGATAACACGTTCATCTCTTCCGTACCAACGCTGATACGCACGACTCCATTACTCGACGGCTTAGCTTACCTCAAACGCGTCTCGTTAAGGCTAAAAAAATCCTAGATACATTGGTACTAAGGTTTACAATACAATCTCTCCGGAAATTAAACAGGCTTCTAGCTATAATTCATTTGTACGACAAAAGCAAAACTTGAAATAGACGCTTTGTACTCGATTGATGAGTTTTTTAGTAGTATTCAATGATTAAATAATAAATGGACATGTAATATAATATAAAAAATATCTAATTTTCTAATATGTAAACCTAATTGATAGCAAAATGTGTATTAATGTGTTAATAATACCTTTGTAAATTTGACGTGTAAAATGTGTATTTTATCAATAAACCATTGAATTGAATTGAATTGAGTCGTTGTTTTCCCAGCAATGTTCAGATCATATTAAATTATAGATTACCGCGTCTGTACAAAACCCAGTGTTATTTATTTATTTATTTCTGGCATTTGATATTCTTCAGTAGATTATAAAACCTATTATTTAACATAATTATAAAATTTCAAATTACTGGTATCTTCCCAAAATATCAGAGGTCAAACTCGTTGAATGTAGCCGTCAGGCTATCGCAACATCGTTAGATACTTACTTTATAATAACTTGCTCAATAAATGACAACAAAAAGCAAAAGTAACAGATGCTTTTGAAGATAATAGTATCTGTATCTGTTCCAAGATACAGAAGAGTAATACAGAACGGTACTATTAATTTAAACTTTTGTGATCATTATTAATATTACTAATTAGAATATTTTTAAACTAGGAGATTTACTAAACTAACCTACTGGTTTGCTCAACTTGAGAAATGTCCTTTTGAACGATCTAATGTGGTATCTCTAGTATGATACGCCCACGATTCCCAACATATATTATATAAGTTATGTTAAAAACCTGCATGGGAATCAAATTATATCGTATACCTATTTATCTTGTTGTATACCTACTGTATACTTACAAGTATTTTCCATTTGCATTTCCATAGTGAATCTAAACTATTGATGAAGTAATCGATTGGAAACAAGATCTAATAAAAAGCTATCTTCCACCGCCCAGCGGTCACTCGATTAGTTTCCATCTGTAAACACGCTTAGAGAGAGTATCGCTGATTACATAAAGAAGCAACCACCGCAATAAACACATCACGATGTAATTTTAAAGTTAACCCGTAAACACAGCTATAGGTGGGTGAATTTGCATATTTGTGCGTTTAAGCTCGTCGGGCTCGAGGCCGGGGTGATTGAATTATTAACTGACTGGCACGGGCTCAGGGGTACTTTGTTCAGACGTGAGCTGTGTACGGGCCGTGGGTTTGCGTTAGCCCTCATTATTGTTATAATTAGTACTCAGTCCGTTTGCCGATTCCGATAATTGCCGTTGCAGCCGTGATAATCCTCTACTTGCGCCCCTTGAGAACGCGACCACATTTATACCAGGATTTATGACGTGGGGATCGATAAACACAGATTGTAGCTAATAAACTACTTGTATTGTTGATTTTGGCTTATTTATCTTATTTACCATAAAACTCCGGTTTTCGATGACATTCCAAAACCTAAAATTACATACATTCACTGGACACCTCTGCTTAAAGAGAATCATAATGACGGGCAAACTACCAGCCCCATTGGCATTCGAAAATCATAAAAGACAACCGTCTGTTCTCATATTTTACGGATCCGAGGATCCGATTTTAATATTTGCATGTATTTGTGACTGAATCTTATGTACGGCATTTTAGCAAATAAATAACTGATTACTGATTAAATTTCAAAAACATGATTTTAAGTAATTCGGACTTTAAGAATGACCAAAATTTACAGTGCGTTAGAGTTATAAAGTGGATAGTTTTAATTTCCTTTTCCATTTATTTGCAGAGTTACGAAAATTAATTATTTATCTAAAACAAATCTAAGAGACTGATTAATTATGACTGTAGTTATTGACTACGTGCGAAGTGCCTGGTTTGTGAAATACAAGACAAAACTCCAACATTTATGGGATCTTCATACTATGTGACATCAACTGCCAGATAACGAATGTGCCTCATAACTGCCAGGACAGCAGCATCACAGTCACGCACAGAGCGAATACTATCTACCTAGTTATGTGATAGACTTATCTAACTATGTAGACACGTAATACTAACTATACCTATAGCGGAAGAGTCGGATAATGATAACGCCCCGGCTTATCTGCATGTTGATGATTTCCTCTCAGCCGATGGCCGGTGCAATTTCACTTTGCGTTGCCACAGGACTGATCCATCCTTTCAGGATTCGGGGTTTTGCTATTTGGCGCTACGACCACGCATAGTGTGCAAACCTATTTTCATTCCGAATGAGTCAAGGAAGCACCTAAAATATGATTAGTATAGGTACAAAATTACTGTTTTAATTGCTCCTGCATTCGAAAAAGTTAGAAAAAAACTTTGAATGGAAAGTTAAATACAAAGTGACCTGTTTTCTTACTGCTATAATTGTTCTTCACTGTATTTGAGTAAAATATTCAAACTGAAAAAACCGGAGTACATAACTTTTTCGGCACTTAAATATGTAAAATAAAAAAAATTGTGTGTAATGTATTTCATTTTTGGTACAAGCTTTTATCGCTGACTGTACTTTTAGGGTTCCGTATCTCAAGAGGAAAAAACGGAACCCTTATAGGATCACTCGTACGTCTATCTGTCCGTCTGTCACAGCCTATTTTCCCCGAAACTACTGGACCAATTAAGTTGAAATTTGGTATACATGTGTACGTTTGTGACCCAAAAACGGACATGTAACGCAAACAAATGAATTTTAAACATGGGTGCCACTTTTGGGGGGTAAATGAAAAAATAAAAAAATAAAGTTATTCAGACTATATCGTGTTATATATTAAATGAAAGAGCTCATTGTGAGAATCTCAAATATATTTTTTTTATAATTTTAGGATAAATAATTTAGAAGTTATTCAAGAAAATAGGCAAAACATGACGATCCCCCCCCCTTTATCTCCGAAACTACGGGGTCTAAAATTTTGAAAAAATAAACAAAATAGATATTTACCTATAGATTACAGGAAAACCTATTAGAAATCGCAGTCAAGCGTGAGTCCGACTTGATTACTTAGTTTTTGATCCGACCCCTACGGGTTTTTTAAAGACATTTCACTCACGTTTCACATACAAAATACATCGTTTAAATTGTGTAATATACGGAACCCTTGGAACGCGAGTCCGACTCGTACTTGGCCGGTTTTTTTTTCCACAGGCAACTAATGCTCATCGAGACAATTCTAAAAAGCCGAAAGACAATTAGGTTGCGTTGTTTTATCACAGAGTTCCTATGACCACCTCCTGTCTTCATCATCAGATCAGCTCGATGGTACCATAATATTGCATTGTCACCCGACTTTCATGCGTATGCAAATTTTCAGCTTCATCGAAAACCGGGAAGATGGTTAAATTAGTTACTTTAGATTCCATTACATAGTTAGTTGATTCCATCATGAAGTTCCAGTTCATATCTTCCGGCTCCATCATCAGATCAGTTCGACAGTACCATATTATTGTATTGTCATCAGAACTACATACAGTTGCCAATTTTCATGACGCTACGATCCTTGGAAGATGGTTAAATTAGTTACCTTAGATTCCATTACATAGTTAGTTACATACAGGTCAACCTAATAAAAGCCTGTTAAAAAACAGAAAAACCAACAGTATACGTAAGCCGATTCTTTTATTTTACCCAAGTTATTTGATACCTATTCGCCAAAATTGCCACTTCCATCGTGCGGCCTTATTGTCCTACTTTTTATCTCAAACTGCGAGAATCTAGTAAAAACTCGAAATTATTAAACATAAACCTATTATTAGATGGGGCAAGATATCAAAAAGCTATAATATCGTAACGTCTAAAGTTGTTGTAAAATTTTATGTTACGACCTGTTCTGCCAAAGCAAACTTTTGTGACGGAGATACGGAGCTTTACGACTTGGTGTACACCAGATAATAAAATTACCGTGCCTGCATAATACCTGGGAACGTACAAAAATTATGGTGAAGGGATTAATTAAACTGTTCAAGTAGTTTGCCCTGATGCCCGTGAGAGTTTATTCATTTTACTAGCGAATTATTCGCGCTCGTGTAGTTCTACCACGCTTACGTTATCTCGCTAACTACATCTAAAAACAAATTCAATTATGTACTTATTTAAAATAAAGTATGTATTATATGAATTTTCGTTTGCTACTACAAACGTATTTATGTGTACAACTAGCTTCTACCTTCGACACTGACTGCGTGGAATGGTGATGATGATTGATAAAAACTACCCTTTATCCTGCCTTTATCCTTCCCAGGGGCTAGTAAAACTATCTCCATTCCAAATTTCATCAAATTTCGTTCAGCCGTTTAAGCGTGAAGAGGTAGCAAACAGACAGAAATAGTTACTTTCGCATTTATAATATTTAAAAATACTCGCTTCTGCCCGCGACTTCGTCTGCGTGGAATGATGATGATAATTAATAAAAAGTACCCTATGCCCTTTCTCGGAGCGCAGACTATCTCCATACCTACAAAATTTTGTATGGAAAATATTAGTATGGAAGTATGGAAAGTATGAATAAGTAAGGATAATAGTAGGGATTAGTAGGAATGAAGGAACTTTGACGGCAAATCTCAAACCCAGGTATTAATTTTGTCTTTTTTATCTTCGAATTTTATTTGAGCGACCTATTAGTGAAGGGTCGCGTTTTAAGGCTTCAGAACTGACATCCTACCTGTCTAGACGAGATAAAAATACACCTTATCCTTACCTACTTACAATAGTCTTCGATCATATCCGAGAGACAGTCTCACCTTGACACAAAGGATTCTCCATGCATCAATCCTGTGATAGGTAGCTACTAATAAACGTATCAATACCTATTGATTCTTCATGTTTAATATTGTAGTCAATGTTAGTAATGGTAGTCAATGTTAGTAATTGACCGAAGCGTAGCGAAGGTCTACGGTTTGACTGGGGCATTTTGCTTTTGTATGTCCGGATGTTCTCCTCTACAGGTCGCAATTCTCAACCGATTCTCGTGAAATTTTGTGACCAAATTCTATGATTAAATAGAATTTTTTTGTCGATCTGGTTTTTGGAAATTTTTCAAAATGGCGGAGTTGTGATAGCTCGCGCCTAAACAAATAGTCGTATCGATATCATAACAGTATTTTCTTTTTGAGAGATGTTTACAGATTAAATGTCGAAAAATGCAGAAACTTTGTATTGCTGGTTTTAGCGGTATTTAGATATTTAGTTTTTACTCGAGAATTATTAGCTGAATTTCGTCAGCTTAGGTAAGCACTATCTTAGCGTGTTTTGCAAACATTCGCTTTTTTAGTTTGCACCGGGTGGTCTGTGGTTCGATCCCCAGTAATTGTATGCTGCTACATAACTTTTTGTATTTTTTTACACTTAAAATTCGTATTGTTTTGTTTTATTTGTTTTTTTATTTTTCTATTTTGAAATTGATTGATCAAGCGCGGGCTAAGCGTATTCGTTTCATTTTTACAAGCCTTTATTTAACTAGCCCTAAAAATATGTTTTATTTTTGTTATTTTAGTTTTCTAAAGTATTCTGAACGGCAGAGCCATACGTTTAGTTAGCTTTAAGTGGTTCTCCTTATTCCGAATTTCATACAATTTGATTTACAGTTTTTCTTTTAAAATACGTACATTTCTTGCACCGTAAACTTTGAGGTTTAAGTAGTATAGATTCGTTTGTCTGAGCGGGTTTATGAAGCCAATTATTCAATAATATTATTGAAAAATTCAATAAAAAATTGAGAAAATTTTACCAAACGCCTGTCAAACAAGATGGTAAAGTTGTTTAATATAACTAACAAAGATGTCACTTTAACACAGGTGACCTAACTAAGTAGTGCCTAATTTGATCGATAGGTGGTGACATCGTGAGGTCAAAACGGGCCGATTTTTAGGGTTCCGTACTCAAAGGGTAAAAACGGGACCCTATTACTAAGACTCCTCTGTCCGTCTGACCGTATGTCTATCACCAGGCTGTATCTAATGAACCGTGATGACAGTTGAAATTTTCACAAATGATGTAATTCTGTTGCCGCTATAACAACAAATACTAAAACGTACGGTGGAACCCTTGGTGGGCGAGTCCAACCCGCACAGGTTTTTAGTTTCGAGCGCTTGTTTTCGTGTGGCTCCCTTCAACATATTTTTACTACTAAGCATTTCAATACTTTTAGAAATTCAAAAATCAGCTAGGTAAATATACAGGTTGGTTTGGGTCATCAGTGAGGGCAACTACCAGATCCCGTGCTGCTACGCGATATTGGTCTTAAAAAACCTTCCCTCAATTTTAAGTTTATGAAGATTGGGGTTTACGGATTTTGGAAAAAACAGGTACAGCATGCGAGAAAAAGGTCATTTTTGACAAACTTTTTTAGACGTGAAACGTAAAGTGCAAGTCTTTAAAAACCCGTAGAGGGGCTCGGATCGAAAACCGATATTAACGAAAAAGTGTTATGGCGCGGTGGCGGTATATTATGAATGGTTTTGATATAAGTGTATCAACGAAAGTAGCCATTACGTGCTGCTGACATAGATGGCGATAATTCCGCTCTAGAAACGACGCATTCGAAGCTAAAATGACCCCTATTTGCAGTGTTTATTTAATAATTACTCATCAGTCCATTAACCGATTTCGATACAATTATTGCTATATTTTGCAGTCTTTACACAATTTTGATGAAGTGTGACTGTTTCTACTGTTGAGTGTAAATTTCGATTTAGACGTTATATTTTTGTTGCATGCGTTAATATCAACACGTCTTAGAAAAAGTTTGAGTTTTGGAAACGATGGTGATAATTCGTAAATTGTGCACAATCACTTTTTGTAGTTAGTCGGCAGGACAGCCCTAGACACATCCATCTTAAGCACAGCTCACAGAGCCACTAGTGTTAGTTAATCCAGTCGTGGAAAGCCAGCATAATTATTGCCGAATATCTCTTGCTGTTTATGTTTGATATTAATGATGTTCGTTCTGGTATGAATAGCACATTAGCAAAAAAATTACCGGCCACACTATAATGTTCTGTACCTACTTACTAACAACTGTCAAAAAGAAATTTCTGTAACACACTTTTATTGCCCTATTTAGGGCTTTTTGTACCACTTTTTACACGTGCAGCCTGTGGAGCAAATTTACAAAAGCGTCGTACAGGGCCCTACAAGTTCAATAGAATAATGCGCGTTCCGGGTGTTGATGGGGCTGCCGCGCTTTTGCAGCGCCTCACAAATGTTCGCCGAGGCGTGATGCGCCTGCAAGCCGCATCACTAGTACGGCGCGTGCGCGCCAGCCCCAACACCATCCTGTCCATGATTGCGGATAAAATTGATTGTCCGTACATAATTCACTGTTGTGGACTTCACAAGCCCAGTAACAGTGTATATTAATTGTAAATTTAGTTAAGATATTTATTGTCACTAACATAGTTTTTTTGTTTTATTGTAAGTACTAACATTTTATGAGCCATGAACTCGAAATAAACGTTAATTTAATTTTTAATTGTACTTCTTCTCATTTGAATGTCTATCGAGTACTTCTTGAGACCTTTCTAATAAGCCTAAACTTGATGTGTTTGTGTTTTTCCATCGAGGAGTTCCTTTGGCTACCTACCGGCTGCATCATCAGAACACCTCACCAGGTCCCATACACCTCAAGCATATAATTACAATATTGGCGGCACCGACATATTGCGCTCGGAACAGGTACGCGATTTAGGAGTTCTCTTTGACTCAAATATATTATAACGTTTCGCGAACATGTCCAGGCCGTGGTCAAGACTGCATACAAAAGACTAGGTTTCGTTCTGCGCAATTCCGCGCCCCTGACTGTGGAAGCCACACGCGTGTTGTATGCGGCACTCGTGCGCAGCATTCTCGAAACGAATGCAGTGGTGTGGAGTCCGCATGAGAGTAAATATATACTTATGCTAGAGCAAGTCCAAAAGTCGTATCTTAGGGCTATATACAAAAAAATACACACTTATTATCCGTATATGTACCCTACTCTGTTTCTGCAGGGACATCTAGGGTACGACTCGCTCCAGTTGCGGAGGTTGCTCTCTTTGGCGAAATTCACGATCGGTGTTATTAGAAACACAATATATTAGCGTAGCCCTTGTCGAGGCCTTCATGCGATTATTTGTGCCTAACCAGTACATTCGCGCGCGGCGTCACCCGCTGCTGGCGGAGAGCACCGCGCGCACGCGGGCGCACGCGCAGGCGCCGGTCGCGCGCGCGCACGCTCTGCTCAACTCCGTGCTCGAGGCACACCCGGAGTGTGATTTATTTGTGAGTGCAATTGGACGACTGATGATTGAGTGTAAGAGAGTGATAGAGCGAGAGATGCCTGTAAGTAGTATTATATAAGTATAATTAATATTGTTTTGAAAATACTTTTGTACCCAATGTATAAATACTGTCTCCCAATTTGTGCCGCTGTGGCTCTAGCTGTTAAGGTACAATTGTCAACTTAAATAATAATAAATAAATAAAATAATAATAACCTCCATGTTAGCATATTATTGCATTGTCACCGGAATTACGATAGTACTACAAATTTCAACTGAATCAGATACCGGGAAGTGGTTCAAATTTTAGTTACAAGATTTGAAGCACTATATATACAAAGGTACTATACGCAGTGAAGCTAAATAAAAGTGTGTAAATATATTATTGTAATAAATTAATTAAAAAATTAAAAACACGACTGCGGAATTTTAATCGTCTCTCAAAGCTCATTTTGATACCCCACTCGATAAAATTGCAAGATTTTTTTTTCCAAATGTCGCGCGTTATTGTGTATTACGTCCGCCATGTTGATTTTATTATGACGTCATATAGCCTATGTCACCCGGGATGACGTAAGGATTCTAATGATATATCATACATCTAAATCGGTTAAGGCATTTAGAAGTTATGGTGGAATAAAGAAACTCACATACAAACATGAACCCTGAAAACAATACACTCCTTTTTTTGGGCAGTCGTGTAAAAATAACAAATTTTGATACTGTTTTTTAAATTTTAAAACAAGGAATCATTTCGAAATAAGTATTCAAATTTTAAAAACCCAACATTTCAAAGCCTTCAAAATATACATTGATAAGTTCCGACAACGAAGGTTAGATAACATTTTTTACATAGTTAAGTAAGACCTACCTACTGTCCGCGCGCCAATTCCGTGCATTCGGAGGTCGAGGAAGTGGGGGGGTGTGCGCCGCGCCCGTACGTACAAAATGACACCACTGTCATGACGCCCAACATTCCTCAGCCGTGCACGGAATTCGCGCGCGGACAGTATAAATAAGCATAAGTAACTTCCTTTGTGGTTACCGTTATAAGATTAGTTGAATTGACTTGAATATGCCTGTTAATTAATAAGTAATTTTTTTAGCTGCTTATTTTTTTAACAGTAGGTAAATGTGTTACATTCACTCCATAATTAAAATTAGCCTAATTACCTACTTTATAATGTGTGTTATTAAATACATTTATTTCATTACAATTTATTATTTCGTATGGTATAAATGGTGTACGAACATTCTTTGAATGTCCAAATACTAATTTAACTGGCATAACTTTAATTGTCTCCATGGCCACGATCATTTAAAAAGTGCATAATCAGCTTGTGCCAGGAGGCATCTTGCCAGGATCCTGTAGTGATAAATCTTACGAGGCTCCCATTGAATAGAGACTTGCGCAAATTATTAACGTCCCATTAGTCTCGCAACGTCTTTATACATACCTTATGTACGATCGTCTATTGAAATATGTGCTCGCAATTATTAATCGGATTACTAACGTAGTCAGCTTTAGTCATATAAAAGAGGGTAAGGTACTCGTGTATCAAAAATGTGGTAGAAAGTCTTTGTTGCTGTTTATTTTTGCCCAACTTGCGGGTCCGCAGCAAGCCCGGTTCTCCATACAAACGTAGCTACGCTCTCATTTTAAACGACTAGCTAGATTGCTCTGAAACTTTGTACTTACAACAGGATATAAGGTATATATATGCCTGTAATTTAAGTTTTTCATACAAAACTTGTTTTTGCTCTAGGATTTCATTTGTTTTATTAGCTGGAGCTATATTTACTTATTACAGGCATGTATATCTATGCTCATGTCATTGTATGTGCAAAGTTTCATTACAATCCAACACGTAAATAGTTTTAAAATGAGAACGAAACTCCGTAAAATGAGAAGGTGAAATTCTGCCGAGCTTGCTGCGGACTCTTACTATATAAAAGGGTATGTACAATCCTTGCATGTGATCTGAGGGCCTACCGCGACCGCGAACCACGTTCAACGTGTTGGCTCTCTGTCGCACTTGTAGATTTGTACGTAAGTGTGACAAGGAGGCAACACGTCGAACGTGGTTCGCGATAGGCCTAATCACATAGCCTAAACGGCTGGGCAATTTTTAATGTTTGCATTGTCATCTGCTTTTTCAGCAGATAGTGACATTGGCAATAAAATAAATCACCCAACGATTTAAAATAAAAAAGAATTCATGAAACGTTTACATTAAAAATCATTATTTTCGTATCATTTGGGTGAATTGCAAAAAAATACACAATTAAGCGTAGTTAAAAAGCTGTGATTAGTCTTAAGTTAATTCTTTCATTTGTGTTACGAAAATTAACCATGCAAATTGTATTGTATTTATTGTACTTAATACACATATATAAGTCTTTAGACTTATGCTATAGCATACGCTTACCGACTTTCATGTTATAATTTAAATATAAATGGCTTAATTGTTGTAACACGATGGAATCAATTAACTTTAGACTAATTACAGATTCTTAACTATGTACATTTTATTTGCAATTCACTCATCTAGCAAAATGGAATAGGTATGCGTATACTAGAAAATGGTAGGTATAGATATTGAATATTTACCGACTAACTTTATTACCCTTCTTAGGGTTTCGTAGTCAACTAGGAACTCTTATAGTTTCGCCATGACTGTCTGTCTGTCTGTCTGTCCAAAGCTTTGTCCCGTGTTCGTTAGTGCTAGAAAGCTGCAATTTCGTTGACGTCCAATAAATTAAAAATAATTTTTTTTATGGTACCTCCCTTACACGTAGTGTGGGTGTCATTTTTTTGTGCTTCAACCCTACAATGTGGGGTATCGTAGGATAGGCCTTTCAAAACGAATAGGGGTCTTCAACCAACATTTTTTGATAAAGTTTATATTTTCGGAAATATTCGCTCCTTAAAAAATTGCGCCCCCTAACTTTTGAACCATGAAAATTGCTTGGTTTACTCATTCAATTGTTATTTAATATTTAACTTCTCTAAAACAATTTCATTGGCTGAATGAGTAATGCCGTTGACTATTAACAGTTTTAGAACGAAAAAGTAAAAAAAATAAAAGAAGGAGGCAATTCAAGTTATTTTAAATCAAATCATGGATACTTTTAAAGATTTGATAAAAACTACAAATTAGTATTTATCGTAAGTGTTAGTGTAGCAACAACTTGCATTTTGTTTATAGATTACGAGTTCATACCTACCTAACCTAGTCAATACTGCGTATCTCTAAAAACCAATGTAAAAAATAAAAACGAGTGTGTCATAATAAAGTCTAATACAACTGCCAACGAACCTTGTTTATTTAAATTAAAAAATTTAACATTTTCTAAAAACACTGTAATTAGAAAATAATGAGAATTTCGCTGTAGCAAATTGAACAGAAGTATCATTTTAACGTAACAAACGGTGTTTTGAATTTAATAATGTTTCTTATAAATGGCTGTAGGTAAGGTACTCGGCAAAGCAAAAATAACGCACAGACACAGTGGACCGGTAACTACAGTAGAAACGATTTGAAAATATTTGCCTACGAGAACAAAAAGCGACCCAAGGAAAATAATAATCGTGAATCGGAAATTTTGTATACAATTTTATTGTATGGAAAAAATTACGAGTACGTAAATGGTTATGAGCGGTAGTGTACAAGAACATTCCCTCTGCCTTATAAAAAGCTTAAAGTCACGAGGATACGAATACACTCTGACCCCTATACTGGTCTTTTAAATGTTGCGTTGTCATACATTTTATTATTTTATGAGTTTCAACCTTGGGTAGCTCACTTTAGTGATAAAGACTACTAATAATTATAAGATAGTGTTTGTACTTAACGTTCTGTACTTAAAGGTGATTGCTGTCCTGATGTTAAGTTAAGGGTTAAGTAGGTAAGTTTAGGTTTAAGATAAAGTTAAGTTACATATCAACAGCTAACACAAACGCAAAGGAGCCTCGTCTGCCAACAAACCACTGTGTGGTTTGGCAGAAGAAAATATGTATTTAGTTGTAAGTAAGATCTTTGAATAAACGTTTATTTATTTATTATTATTATTATTATTGTTTCTAGTAGATAGTAATATGACACAACCCGAGTTTCCCCAAGAGACTGAGTTATTTAAAAAAAACCGGCCAAGTGCGAGTCGGACTCGCGTTCCAAGGGTTCCGTACATTACACAATTTAAACAATGTATTTTTTATGTGAACCGTGAGTGAAATGTCTTTAAAAAACCCGTAGGGGTCGGATCAAAAACTAAGTAATTAACTCCGACTTACGCTTGACTGCAAATTTCTAATAGGTTTTCCTGTATTCTATAGGTAAAGATCTATTCTGTGTATTTTTTCTAAATTTTAGACCCAGTAGTTCCGGAGATAAAGGGGGAATGGACATTTTTTTTTCCTATTTTCTTGAATAACTTCTAAATTGTTTATCCTAAAATTATAAAAAAAAATATTTGAGATTTTCACAATGAGCTCTTTTATTTGATATGTAACACGATATAGTTTGTAAAACTTTATTTTTTAATTTTCTCATTTACCCCCCAAAAGTGCCCCCTTTGTTTAAAATTTATTTGTTTACGCTACATGACCTTCTTTGGGTCACAAACTAACATAACCATACCAAATTTCAACTTAATTGGTCTAGTAGTTTCGGAGAAAATAGGCTGTGACAGACGGACAGACAGACAGACGCACGAGTGATCCTATAAGGGTTCCGTTTTTTCCTTTTGAGGTACGGAACCGTAAAAAGAATATTCATACAAAAACGAAATAAATTGAGGTAGTGCTTCGTTACAATTAGTTAAATCTAGTTTTAACACAAGCGAGCAGATTTTAATGTCATTAAATGTTAGTTTTTTTTTATATACCCTTCCTAAAATGCGACAGAAATTCATTCACGCCGAAAATGATAAAATCTGCTACAGTTTTCTCTTTAGCTAGCTGGCAGGCTTTTTGTCGAGTTTCTCACGCCTCGGCCGCTATTACAACCAAAGCAATCCACAAAAAGATAAATTGAGAGTAAATTTATAACAGCGAAGTGCTCTCAGCAGGACATCTTTTAAGAAAAACCAGGATTCAGGTTCTCATTGTTACATTTGATCGCAGATCATTTCACAATATTAATAAACCTGGCAAACCTTACAAATATAAAACTCAGTACCTAAATGAAACCTTATCCATAAATAATATACTTCAGTTTATCGCACGCTTTGGCACCTGTGATAAATAATAAACTAAAAGAGCTTTTTGTAACATTTATTCTTTCGATTTCTTTCATTTATAAAATGAATTCAATTAAGTATAAAAACACTGCGAAACAAGAAAGAAGCCATTACTTATTTTATTTCAGGGTTCAAAATGAATAATTATATATAGGTATACTGCCTACCTTCAGTTTAGGAAGGAGTGAGCGTAAAACAAGATCGGACCCGTGTCAGATCCTTATTACAGGAGGATTATCTCCACATAAGCGCATACAGCTTGCAATACTATCTTAGAAACCTTTTTGTGCAAAACTTTACTCGACCCAATGGACCAAGTTACCTCACTTGAGTTGCCAACTGTAGGTACATAATTTTACTACTATACTATGGTTATAATAAAATGGTCACTATAAAATTGCAGCAAAAATCTGTTTTAATTTAAAATTATTACGTATCAAAAATAAGGTTTACAACACAGGGATTGTTATTTGTGAGGTTAAACTTTCAAAGCATCATTTGGTATAATTGTTTTTGAATGTTTTACAAGCATACTTAAAACAGAAGTTAGAGTCCCATTTAATAATTTAGCGAATAAAACTTCGCGACAATAAAGTATTCTCCCCAAGGGGGTATTTGTTGAAGATTAGCACCGCGCCTTACGTTTTTGCCACCGTAAATATCATCAGAAAATTAGTTCCTTTTTGTTTACCTTAAGGCAGAAGTTTGGAAATTTTCGTTTCATAAAAAGGCAAGTAATTTTAAATTTACGCGGTAACAAAGCAGTGCTAAAAACAAGGAGGGTACATCATTTATATAGAATACAATATTATGATAATATTATACTTAAAAACATAACATGTTACGATTAAACCGCGGATTTTTTAATTTATCTTTTTTTCAATGTCGCCGGATATCTAAACGCGTCCTACAATGTGTGACATTAAAATGATTTGTGTCACTGTCAGTACGAGTATATAACAATCGGCAGTTGACAGAATAGTTGACCGTAGTTCTATAGAAAGCGACCAACTTTTTATTTTTGTCAAAGGTAGTTTACGACTTCGTGAGATTGAACCGGAAGGTTTCACCTCAAAATGGCGAAGACAAGTATGTTGTTTAAAGTGTTATATTGATAGCTTAGGTAGGTATGATGCAGTAAAGTTATGTGGAAGTGTGCAGCTAATGAATAATCAGTCTTGAAATTCGTTTAACCATTCTTTAATCAACACCCGGCAATCCATCTTGGCTATTTTTAAAGTCCAGCTATCACTTTACTATTTAAGAGCAACTACCGAACAACGTTATGCTCCACGCACATTTTTATTATTGACGAAATCGTTATACTTTGATCTTCCTACCTTGATGCTGGCAAAGTTTTCCCACTGGACAGATGCGATATAATAATTAGCCTCATGCATGAAGTTTATATTTGAACGAAATATGTTTTATTCGGATGTTTGTTACCGTTATATCATGTTACAAATGCATTTCCGTTTTTAAATTACCATTTAATTACTTAAAATTATAATTAAAAAGTATAAAAATTTGCCCGCGAAAAGCTAGCGAGCGAAACGCTCGAAACGCCACGTGACGTCACGCGTTCGACAGATTAGTGTCATTAGTAGCAAATGTCAGTTGGGCCGCCTAACGTGTGACGTCATCACGCTCTGTCGAATTCGCGCCAAAAATTATGAGCGTTTCAACCGCTCAAAAATTTTCAACATTTTAAATATTTTTTAATAAAATAATGTTAAGGTTTACAAAAGTATTTTTATCATTTCCGGTGTTCCAACGATATAAATTATGAATCCAAAAATAAAAATAAATTCATGCATGGAGCTAATTTAAAAAAAAATTGTGTGTTTTTAGAAAACCACGATGCAAGTGAAACCTTTTTACGGATGGTAGGCATTTAACTGTTTTTTTTTAGAAAAATTATATATTTTAGTAAATAATATGTAGAAAAGGTTTTAAAGAGTGGAATGAAAATAACAAAAACATAACTAACTTATCGGTTTCACTCACGTGTATTCAGTCACTCGCGCGACATGTTCACGTGAGTGAAACCGCTAAGTTAGTTAAGTTAATATGTCTCACGATAGTTTAAATTCGATTAAATTCGAACAAAAACATAATAGTAAAGTAAGTATTTTTATTGCTTTCAATTTGGTATACAAAGATAGTAACTAATAAGAGTACATACCAAGTAGGTTGAATCCACCGCTTGCAGCTTCTGACTATAATATCCATTTTCTTTGCAATAATTAGGTATCACATGAGGAGAATTTCGGGTAATATTGCCACGCTACGCTCTGTACACACCTACGGAGCTACAGAGACGATGACTCAAAAAAAAAATGACGGCCGCAAAATGCCCGCTGTAGTGCGACGTATTGTCAACACTGTGGGAATTATACTCCATGCTTAAGGCAGCGATGTACGTATATGTGAAACATTATATCAACATAAAAGACCATGTAAACTTAGTAATGTGGGGAAAACGACAGCCTGACGGATACAAGGCGAAAAAATCAGATAGGTACATAGAAATATACGGGTAATAAAAATACACGACACGTGTAAAATATACGTTTGATAAAGATATAGGTACGTGTTAGCTACTTATATTTTGTGTGTAGTTTACTTTTAGTTTTCCTATAAATAAAACTTTGATTTCGTGGAGATTTTATTTATTTATTTCATTGCATGTTTGAGAAAAGCACTATACCTTCATGCCTCGGCGTGAGAAGGGGTTGCAGGCCTCATAGCATAACTATCTGGCCTCACTACGTTCGGCCGTCTATTCTATTCGGCCGGCAACCCCTTACTTTACGGCCTCTATAGTACCACATAAAAACGTATTTTAATCAAGCTACATATTAAGTTTTATCTTCAATTTGAGGGTAATGTAATGTTGACAATATTTTATTCGAGAGCCATTAGCAAGTTAGCCGGTATCATTAGACTTAGAATTTCCTAGAGACAAGCCGTATTCCTCGCTTAAATTTTATTAGACAAAACAATTTCTTTGTCCTGGTGAACAAATCGCCCAGGGATCGTATTATTTCGTGCGTAGATTTATCGGCGTTGGATCGAGGGCCCTTTGTTGGGTTTTTCCATAAATCACTCTCCTACTTAAACGGTTATTAGGACACGAGCGATTGATGCCCGATGGCCAGCCTCCGTATGTGGGCGGTATGTTGCTGAATTCGAAGACGTTAAATTACAGCCTGTGGGACTGTTTTCAACGGTTTTTCATAAATTGAAATAAAATTTGAAGCAATATAATAAACTTTTATCTAACAAACGAATAAGAAATCCTCTAAATTCAGTAGTGAATATTAGACGTCTGAATACAAGAGCTGTATATAATTAACAATTTGGATGTACAACTATTGCTTACTTTTCATGCGAGATCTGACCTGTTGTATGCAATTCAGCAAGCGTCAATAATTCAATTCAAGCCGTAACCGATGTAACAATGACATGCATCCATGTATGACTTGTATGAGACATTCGGCAGTACCTATGTAATGTAGGGCCTATTGCAAAACAATAAATAGCTTACGATCTTCTACTAGCATAAGTCATGCTGAATATGTCACACCGTAGAGAGTAAGTAGGTGACTACTTTAGGTAAATAATAGATCGAAACCAGTATATATATGAGGCATAATATTTAATGACATTCCACTTTTCGATTTATAATTAATGAATGTTATTTTGGTTGCATTTGGTAAATGCTAAATAAGATGTGTACATGACGACTCGAAATAGGTAGGTAAGTTTTTACAATAAGACGAGATTTATGTTATTGGTACACAAATGACACTATAATACGCAAAAAATTTAGGATCTGATATTTTAAAGCCGGTTTCAAAACCATTTTTATTTTATTAAGATTTGATTGTTAGTATGAGTCGCAAAGAGAGAAACCCTGATGTGACTTTGTTCCGTCAGAAAAACAAAGAGCAGGGCAACTGTACCCTTCCTTATAAATTATTACTCATAAGTTCGTACGAGACACCTGCTTGGGGGCGTCCAAGGTATTTTTGTTCTATCGTATCACTCTCAACGGGACGGGATAAAAATTCACTGCGTACGAAGAAAAAGTGGATGATAACAACTCTGTCCCACTACGCATAACAGCCGTAACAGTCATTAAAAACAAGTTTGAATATAGAATTTTCTGTGCGAGAATACGGTAAACAATTGAATGACAATTACAGTTATTATGTATAGCCTACCATGTGCCAGAACTGTGGATTAACGGAAACGGAATACATAATTAGCTACAATAAACAAAAAAGATCTGATTACTTTATACGTAGATTTAGTTACATGTAGATATTGTAGATGTACCTACGTGGCGTATTATAAATTAACTTAATATAATTTACAACATATTTCATTATTTTGCAAAGGGCTTGTTCATATCCAAAGCCTTTTTCCTATAAGGTACCTAAAGTTGGTTCATTTTATCTGTCTTCTCCTGTCCATTGTTCTCTATTCTTGTTAACAATACCTCACATTTACTAATCTAATAATGCTCTCCATGCAGAATTACCTAAAAATGATTATGTTAGTGTGAAATATAGGTAAGTAGGGACTACTTTCGGGAATAACGGGATAACATTGAAAATACGTGCTACCAAAACTATAATTATGTATTTAATGAATGAGCATCGAAAATAAAGACGCATGTCAACAGAAGACTTAATCATCCTACATGCAGTATGCATACAACACAGTAAGTATTATTTATTTATTTATAGAAGGAGTTCCAACAGCTATTATCGCGAATATCGCGAATCGGCTAATAGGTGCCAACGTCATGGAGTAGATGGCGCTTGTAGTCACGTTTAAGTTAAATAACCGCTTCTAGGTGGTTGTGAATTTTTAGGGTAGACGCCCAAACGACAGTAAGAAAAGGAGGTTGTGTGCGAACAAATCTACGGGAAGAGGGATATTTGCTTTTGGATCCATTCAAGAACTTCCTTAGAATAATCAGGTGTCTCTTGTAGATTGTGAGTAACGTATGTACGTTGTGTATTCAGTGTGAACAGTGATCCGAAGCAATTGTTGATGGCTAATGTAAGTAAAGTTCAATCATAATTATACGAAGGGTTTCGTCTGAAGATATTAGTAATTCAGAATAATAGAACACATTGTAGTTACACGAAAGTGTAACCACTCATATGAACTTAAGGTAAACTTAGTGTGCGGAATGGGGTCGCTATAAGGGGAGGATGGAGGCGACTATTAAGCCCAAGTAACCAGATGGATAATCAGGTGAAACTCATGTTATACTTATGTAGGTAATAAAGTAGGACACCAACAATCAGTCATGTATGTAGTATGGTTACATATCGTTTTCCAGTATCAATAAAGACATCAGCTCATTCGATAGGTTAATAAGTAAGTATAGTGAGCTTGACGACAAGCTATGAAATATTAGTTTAACTTTTTAAATAACAATACAGAGCCAATTATAGGAACACGCAAATCGAAACTGAATAAAGTCAATATGGGTAAGTGTACTACTTTTGTAAAAGTTTACTTTGAACACATAAATCAATATCATAAAGTTGGATTTCGAACTGAGCCCTAAGGTACAATATGGTATGGTTCAACTTTAGCTGGTATTTAAGGTCTTTAATGAAAGTAGAGTCAGGGTCACACTTCCTCAGCAAAATGAGGTAAGTGTGACTACTTTGTTAGTGCACGCTAGACAACAATTTTTAATATTAAAACGCAATAACCATGATACTAAACGATGATAATTTATAAATGTTGATCTATACTATATACTTAGTCAGTTATCATCATTTACGATAAAATATAATCCGGGTTAATTGTGACATATATGTTCCAACCTGGGGTGGAAAACCTTTTTTTACTGAAAAATACACTTTTAAGAAAAAAATATTGTCTGAAAAAAAATATGTGAGCAAGTCGCGGGCAAAAGCCATTGATGATATAAAAAATGATTGTTTACGATCTCTGATACGGGGCAAGTGTAACATACAGTCACACTTGACTCAAGTGAGATAGACACACTTCTCCAGTCACTCTTGTATGCCTCGTGTAGGCTCCAACTCGTATTTAAAAAATTGTGAGATTTCAAAATTGCTTGACAACGTCAACTTTAGCAATAAAATAATTACAATTGATAGTTTATTTACTCATGAGAACAGATTATAGCAGTATCAAAATCTCAATTATTTTACGTAATATGAAGGTCTGTTACACTTGCCTCGTAGCTACACTTACCCGTACTGCCCTTATATAATATGGTTCAGATCACACGCCATAGCATATCACTGCATAATTATAAAGATAATTTGATAGAACCCCCAGAACGTTCTTAAAATATTTTCAATGTTGTCAGGTGGGAGTCAAATACGAGTAGGTACTGTCCGCGCGCGAATTTCGTGCACGTGCACGGATGAGGAATGTTAGGGATGTTGGGCGTCATGGCCGAGTGGTGTGATTTTGTCGATATTACGTTATCTATAATATGCAACTTGAATTGCCGCCGCGCGCAATATAAATAGGTACATTATTTAGGTACATAATTATGAAAATTAACCACTTAGTATGTTTTTGATAAAATAAAAATATATGCACTACTAAATTCTATATATTTTGTATAATGAAGTGAAAATAGATAAAATGTATTGATTGTCAGGCAATTATTGCCCTGTAGTCAAATACATTAAAACTAGAATCCGTATTAAAAATAACTTAAAAACTAGCAACACATATTATTATTGTAGCTACAAGCAAATTTACACTAGTAGACTGAATCGACAAGACTCGATAAACTTGTATTCTTATCGTTGCTAACACTGGTTCCGGGCGAGTGCGGGGTGTGATGCGACGTACGGGCGCGGCGCACACCCACTTCCTCGACCTCCGAATGCACGGAATTGGCACGCGGACAGTAGCTCATAAGGTCCTCTATCATGGCCTTCGTCTAATCATCACTGTAGAGACACCGTGTAGTCCGTGTATGTAGGTACTCAATCACTTGCGTATACTGCTTTTATTCCACTTAACACTAAGATAGTTAATCTTCGCCATTTACTAACTATTCGTACGTATTAGAATTGGTGAGAAATATCTCAGTGAGATCATTCTGATTACCGGCCGTAATGCGCGCTTACCCCAAGGTGTATTTACTCCAGTAGGTATGTCGCGTCAATCAACCGTGTAGACTGAGCGTAAATAGTTAAGCTCTCAGAACGGTAAACGGGGAATTGTGATCAGTAATTACCTATTTACTATACTTGTTATCTGATATTTAGAACCATATCAACAATATGTGTTTGCGTACAGTTAATTGTTTGTTCCAATAAGGTGTAGGCTTATTCAGATTTTAAAAATATGATACCAACATAAAATCATCAAACTCGGTATGCGATCGATACGGAAAAAGTAAGATCGATGTACTTTGTTTTAAAAATATGATTACGCCTATCGTTGCTGCATTGCTGTCGCGATTGGAACGTTCAATCCGGCACTCAATTTATCAAAGCGAGGCGAGCCGTAATGTTGCAGCGGTAACGCCGCTTTAGGTCGCCAATCGCCATCCTAATGTTCCATTCGGATGCAGCTGCATAACCTTAACATACATATAAACTAAATATATTTTACATTGCATTATTACAATGCATGTGCTCGAAAAGTGCGTTTCCTACGGAGCCATATCATGCGGAAAGTACTACTTTTCCGCAATAGTGCTTTTTGTTTCCAATTTTTTTTTACAGTACATATGGTGCTACTTTCTCGCACTAGTGCGAAAAAGAGCACTTTTCGTGCATGTCGAAAGTTTAAAGGGCCATATGTACTGTAAAACGTTGTACGATGCACGTGCGAATAGGTAATTCGCAACTCGTGTCGATTTAAAACACTCTTTCTAACAATTAAACTTATTTGCCATGATATGATTTTTATTTACTCGCACAATGCATAGTAAAACATTGTACGATACACGTGCGTAAAGATGATTTCCGACTCGTATACCTTTATACACTCGCTCGCTTTGCTCGCTCGTGAGTAAAATTCCACTCGTCGGAAATCATACACTTTCCGCACTTGTTGCATGAATAGCTATTTTTAACATAAGAAAACAACAAAAACCTACCAGCTATTACTTACCTTCTTATTTACTCGAAATGTTTTCTTCGATAAGTTTGATCTAATTAGTGTCCATTTAATTTACACTCAGTAACGTAGTGGCACCAATGATCGACACTTTTAGGAGATAGTGGGGTTCTCTATAATATTAAGAGTGATTTAGTCATCTTTAAGCCTTAAGTAGGTAACGATTGTATATTATATTCTTGAGAGTTATCTTCTTCTTCGACCTAGCGCTTTCCCGGCCTAGCGCCAGGGTCCGCTTTCCTACTTAATCTTCTCCACTTTGCCCGGGCTTCGGCATCCTCAAGTGTGAGATTGTTCTCTTGCATGTCCGCTATCACGACGTCCAGCCATCGCTTCTTAGGCCTACCGCGGCCGCGTGATCTAGGGCCTTGGACAGTGAGGTTGAGGCATCTGTTTCCGACGTAGTCCATCGGTCTGCGGCTTATATGGCCATACCACCGGAGACGACTTTCCTACAGCTTATCCGCTACGTCACGGATTCCGAGGCTGCCACGGATGTGTTCGTTACGTATGCGATCTAGTCGCGTAACGCCACACATCCATCGCAATACCTTCATCGCCGTGACGTGAAGCTGCTGTACATGTCTTCCGAGGACAGACCAGGTCTCGCTACCATATAGTAGGACTGGGCGGATGATGCTCTTGTACACAAGGCCCTTTAGCTTCACCGGTATCCTGGGGTCGCAGAGGACACCGGTTACTTCTCGCCATTTTGCCCAAGCAGCGCTTATACGGGCTTGGACGTCGTGATTGAGACTTATTTTTATTGACTAAAACAGGCTAGAATAAAATCCAAACAAAGAAAAAAGTGTATAAATATCCAATCATCGACACTAAATCTCCAGTAACCAACACCCAGTTATCGACAGTTACCAGTTACCAACACCCAGTTATTGACAGTTACCAGTTACCGACACCCAGTTATCGACTATTAATTTCGTCGATAATTTAAAATAATAACTTCATATTTAATAAGTATTCATTTATTATCTACAGTACCCATTATATTAGAAACATTCGTGCTAAGTGTGTTAATTATACAAATAAACACACATAATAAGTATAATAGGGTATGTGCGTAAAAGGGAACAGTCGTGAATTAAAAGGGAGCCAAAACATTATTTGACTCTTTTCTCTCCGCACAGACTTTTTTCTTTTTTAATATCAGCCAAACAGGCAAAGCAATAGGTAGGAGGATATTATCGACACGTGTCGATAATTGGAACAGTCACGTGAAAACCAGTAATCTAAACCAACAGTTTCTATCAAAATAGTACTATACCTTCGTAATAACAAAAATGAATCCTATAGTTCTTAGGTATAATAACCCTTGAAAAACATCAATTTCGAGTAAATCAACATTACACATTACATTGGGATTATGAACAAAAAAACATGTACCTCACTTCCTTAAGAATTTCTATAAGAAATTCTATTATTTTCACCAGATCTCTAGCCGCACTGGATTTTCAAGCTGACATTTTCAAACAACAAGACGGATTTCGCTCAAATTCCAATGGGTGCCAGTCAACAGTGTGCTCTCTAGTGCAGTGTTGCAAAATTAAGAAATCTGTTTCCTAAGCTTACTTTCTTTGGTCAATAAAAAAAGTATCGGTTATTGGTTCTTGTCGGTCATTGGTGCCTCTACGTTACGTAGTTGCCTACTTAATGGTATTAATGTAATTGAATAAAACAATAGTAGGTATCTTCTTTATTAGTTATTTTTAAGCAAACTTGTAGGTACAAACCGGACTCACACAATCAAACGACGTAGCGCTGAGACCACCTTTTTTATCTTCCTCTTTTCGCATGGCCGATTCCTGTGAGAAAGGAAATTATTGCTTCGTAGAAAAACTCTCAAGCAAAAGAATTAGTGGCGGATCACAAATGAGCATACAAAGAGGGGTGGCAAATTCACTGAGTTCAAACATATCGAATTAGGTCGATAATGTTCCCCAGTCGTTGTTCATTGTTGTTCATGTTTAACAGTTGCTGGAAACAAAATAAAATTCAGAAAGTTTATTTGTCCGTGAAATTTTGAAATACGTTATTTTGTATTGTGTTGAACGTTGCCTGTGTTTTATAAAATTGAATTGGATGTGAATAAAAAGGGCTGACAGTTGATGACGTGAAGGGTCTGTGCGCCTGAAACTACCCTTGCATTAAATAAGTTCCGTATCCTGGAATTGCTGTGTCATAACGAAACTTTACATTCATTTGAATAGGGACTCAATCTAGAATGTTTTGTATGAGTAGACAATTTAAGTATAGGCGTTGGTTGAAAAATTTATAGATAAAATGTGGGAGAGCGGTGGACCACTTGATGCATATTAGGTAATAATTATGTGCAAATATGACATAGGTTAGGTTAGTAAATAATAGTGAGTAAAAACCGTACTGATAAATATTTTGAAATATGTCTCACGATAGTTTAAGTGCGATAGGTTAGGTTACCTTCTAATAATCATGTTTTATTGTATGTTATTGGGTTACGGGCACGATATACCCAATATGAAAATCAGTTATTTTTAACACGACACTACTTACTCGTACTATACTGTACGTAGGAATATATAAATATACACATAACAATGCTTACTACGAAGCAATTCATCGACTTTTACACAAATAATTGACCTGTGAGATCTAACCCTATAATAGCTAATATAAAATAGTTCTCTGCTATCAATTACATAGACTAGGCTAACCGGTCGATAGTCAAAAGGATCTCGAATTCATTGGTAGAAATTGACAAGCAATGCTTCTAAATAGGTCTCGCGCCGCAGATCTCAGTGCAGCGCCGAATGAGGGTTAATGGCCCGTTGATAATGCAGCCTAGCGCTCGTCGAGTACTCGTATGGGACTTTGCACTAGAATTACGGAGAGTGCATACCTACGTATTTACACTATTTACTAGGTTTAGCTTGTCTTAACCTACTTACTAATCAATATTTTGATATAATTCCAATGAGTTATTTACGTTATGGCCATCATTATTTTTTCCTTACAAGCTAAAATATTAATGGTAAACCGTATATCGTTTTAATTAGTTTCACGAATTTAATAGTCAGTGTATCAAAAATAAAATGTACACTTAAAAACGTGATCATCAAGGGTTTCAGCATGTGGCACCTAGCATACTGGCAGATCTAATGCTAAAAATAAATTCAAGGGCTCTTTCACATGTCAATAATAATTTAGGCTAATATAATAATGGCACCTAGGTGTATTCGTTGGAAACCACGGAGATATAAGAATATTAATATCTTCTATTAAAACAAAAGTCTTGCACAATCCTAATCAAAGGCCCATTCACACGCCTGCTGGAGACACGAGATAGATAAAAATCTGGCGTCCAATACGACCTCTGTATCTGTACCAACTCTATCAAGGAACGTTAGGAACGCCTTATGTTATTTGCTATTGGCAGTTTTTAATACCACAGCAGTCCTTTAGAGTAATGTTACATAACAGGTATGTAAAACTATTTCAACAAGTGTGCACTGTTTTAGGTGTTTATACTGTTTATACATTATGCACGCGACATAAGGCACGTAGCAACGACAAAAGCGTTCGCGGTATGACGTTGCCAGTGTCTGATTGCAAACGCCCAAAGCCAGCATCGCAGCCCTTGACACTCATTCACATGCACGTCGGCAAGCATATTCTGTAATAGCGCCAAACTTTATGTAAATACACGTCGGAACAGGCACGTCGCACCTGAGGTCCGCACTCGCACCAGCTTACTAATTAACGGCGAAACTTTCAGAATACACGCTATTACAAATTGTACGGTGCAAAAACGGACGGCACTACTCTCTTTTAGATGTTAATTTTGTTTAATGAGAACTGATAATAAAGGCCTTTGTTATGAAAATGATAGGCAGCAGAGTTTTAATCTCCAGGAAATCCGTTACAGTACACACAACACTTAATATACAGTCCGCTGCAGATAAAAGTGAAACTAATTGGCTAGCGCAATTCATCAAGTTGCGATTCGATTGATTTTCATAGGTCGTAACTGGCTATATTACCTGGAAGACGTTTATCAAAATACTATTTTTTTCGCGATTTCGTGGTTGGTCCCATGGTAAAAGTTGCTCAGTATAATCCAAAACCTCCCTGGCATATGGCAACGACAATGCACTTACGTTTTTGCCATCCTGTATAGTTGTAATTACGAGATTTGTATAATAGTATCATTGTAGCAACAATTACATAAATAAACATTAGATCAGACAAAATTAACCCATGCAATTATCTACCTGAGTGAAAAGCTTCATACTGAAATGTCCTGACCAACTTTATACGAATAACGTGGACTGTACCTACTAAGGGCCTGACACTCTTTGATAGAGAAAGATAGTCTTATTGCGATTCCTATTAGAGGAAAGAGAAAATAGTGCCATGCTTTGTCATTATCACCGACCGGGTTTTTTTTTCATGGTCGGGATAACCCGACCATGCCATAAGGCAGCATAAGTATTAGGTAGGAGGCGATGGCGAAATACCGAAATTTATAAGAGCGAAAGAGAAAAAGGATTATGCTGCCATACATAAACCTGTCAATACATGAATATGTCTTTCTCTTACCCCTGGGCGCTCGGTTTCATGTCTATAACTACTATACTATGTCTATGGCAGATTCCCAAGGAACCGCCTGAATTGATAGACTAAAAACGTCATTGAGATAAGTGTTAGTTGCAGGGACTTCTTGGTCAACCAAAAATTGAAACAAATATGTAATAAATATGTTATATTAGAAAATCTACATAATATTTTTTTATCATTCAGTCATTCGTTCAGTTATAAAAAGTATATATAATGGCGGATTCACTGCATTTTGTTGTGCTAAATTCCATGAGAATCCTAACCCTAATATGACATCTATTTTATTTGTGATTGTCTGTAACGTATAATAATAATAGTTACCGACAGACACCAAGGCATTATTTCTCGACGGAATTGGTGTACCTGATTAATTTCATATTTTAGTTATGGAGGGTAGTAATGGATATTTTTTCCAAAATATTAATCCTTTAATGTAGGACTATAATCATAACTGTGTTTCATAAAAAAAAGAACAGACTTCACAAGACGGTTTGATATGTCATCTTTTCTTTCATCAGCAGTTCCACTTCACCAAATATGATGCATGCCGAGAGCAAATTCACGAGTTACTATAAAAATACTGAAATTACTATAAGTGTGCCTAACTATACGAGTATGTAGTATTTGAGGAGTTCTCTCGATTTCTCCAGGTCCTGCCTTGATTACATGGGACCAAGTAGAACGCACACTTTAACCAACAAAAAATATATATTCAATCTAATGGTCTCCGAGTAATCATCACACAAAAAAAAACGAAGAATTGAGGACTTCCACCCTTTTTAAAAATCGGTTGGAATACTTTTGAGTTACATGATGAATAGTTACAGAGAAATTATAAGGGTCACCAGTTTCGGTAAAAACCCTTGCTATACCTACCGAAATATATCTAGGTGCTAACTAAAATTTAACTACACATAATTAATCAATTGCATAAATACCATACCTATGGATAGGTAGTTTATACTGGAAGATAATTAAGAGTTAAACAAATTAAACGCCCCTTCATTTATAGACAATTTTAGATGTGAAAGTGTAATAGCTATGAGTATATAGGAGGAATGTTCGATATACATGAACGATAACGAAAGTAAGTAGCAACACTAAATTGTAAACATAGAGTTAATTGAGTTCATATATTATAACGTACATGCCTACATAAGAGTCGTTAATTGTTTGCTACGGTTTCATTAGGAACACTGTGAAAGCATGTTAACAACAGTTCTCAATGATATTATACGCTAATTACCGGCAAAATTGTCTGGTACCCTTACTACTCGTACTCGAGTATTCCCGATGATTTCACGAGTGCGAACGAACCAGTGTATAAAGGCTTGCATGAACTCGCATAAGTAATCGCCGTTGCCAAGGAGGGAAAGTTAGAGGCAGCTGCCCATCTAGATGTAAAAATCGTAGCCAAACAAGAAACACATGATAATAGAAACATATTACTAATTATTAATTAATTATTCCGAGCCTTTTACGTGACGTTGTTTAATCCTTTAGCGTACAATCACAGAGACATGGAAGGATGCATGAATCACCTGTTCACAATACATGTAATTAACCTTTTGGACGCCAATGACCGATATATACGCACTGTAGGTTCCACGCCAAAGACCGATTAATCGGTCATAGACCACAGAGCAACATAGACCTACATGCATATGCATAAAGTTCAATTTCAGTTTTGACACTTCGGTGACGTGGCGTCTGGATGACTGCTTTTGTGGTTGACATGGCGTCGAAAAGGTTAATACGAATAATAATAATACGAGTACTTATAAGTGTGTGTTTTGTTCGCTCCGCTTACAGAATTAATGCGCGCCAACTCCACCGGAAAAAAGTATGAAAAGATGCGTCATCAACACGCGGGCAACAGAGGCCCTACCGCAAAAAATGTAAATCGAAATTTCTATAAATTTGCCTCTATCGCTAAAATATGCAAGAGCGATAGAGAGGCAGACAACGAATATTAGTTTTTCGCTTTTTGTAGGCACTCAATTTGCCTCTTGTGCAAGAGCGATAGAGAGACAGACAACGAATATTAGTTTTTCGCTTTTTAGGCACTCAGAAACTAACCATTAGGGAATATTACGCGAAACTGCGTGGGGGGCGCCACTACCACAATCTGAGGGTCTATCGCGAAACAAGAAAATCGATATTTCGTTATCTAATATCTCTGTCACCCTTGCATATTCGAGAGAAAGAGGCAGATAGCGAAATTTCGGATTCGCGTTTCCCACTAGGTCCTCTGTAAACAAACCGCCTTAAGGGATCAATGTCATATTCATGTCATATTTTTTTTTCTCTAAAAACTTGTCAGAAACCTGGTAATATAGGTAAAAAGGTATGTATAAGTTACTCTATGGTGACACCTGTTGGGTTGGGTTGGGCCTGACACTCTTTGATAGAGAAAGATAGTCTTATTGCGATTCCTATAAGAGGAAAGAGAAAATAGTGCCATGCTTTGTCTTTATCACCGACCGGGCATTTTTTCATGGTCGGGTTATGGCATCATTTGGGCATCATAGCAAGGAGGCTATAGCGAAATGCCGAAATTTAAAAGAGTAATAGAGAAAAGACATTGGACATGCAAACCGAATAAATTGCAAACTTAGTGTACATTTTATATGAATATTCTTTCTCGGTCTCGGTCGCTAGGTGGCCCGGTTGACGGTAGTCTTTTTGAGTTTCCTGATGTACACTACCTCAATGTTATAGGTACTAACCACGCGTAACCGGAATGGTCTTGGTTGCCTGAGCCGTCGACTCGCCTAGCTACTAAGTAAGCAATTTAGATGACACCACTGAACATGGCCACAATACACTATTACTGCCTCCAGCTAATGTTGCTGTACAATTTTAAACCCTCTTACAAAGATACAAGAGTTACAATATTTTTTCTTATGGCTTGTCAGTTCTCCTACTGCGACGCTATGTAATGTAGATATGGTCGTTAGTGGTTCGTATATGAACAGTGAAATTAAATGATACTGCTTAATAGGAGCAGTAAGTAATTGCTTAAATAGTAGTGGCTTCACTAAGTAGTTTGTAGTCGAACTTTAAAATCGTACTGGATTGGTATCATAGCCTAAAAGCTACTTATATACTTTTTATTCGATGTTAAGGGTGTTTTAATACCCATTAATAGTATACTATTAATAGTATATAAGGGTGTTTTAATTAATAAATAGTCTTTATACAAGTCCAGTACGACTTTAAAGTTTCACTACAAAGTACAGACAGGCTGACTTAGCTTTAGTATTTTATTGTTTGTTGTCATTTTGCAGAATTCGATAAAAAAAGAAATAACTACACCTAAATAAAATTAAAATTTCAAACCGATATCAGTTTTCTCTTTTGAATTCTTTTGATTCCTATCAGTATAAACAATAAGTGCGTGCATCTTTTTCCGTTTATAACCTCGCATTTCAACTTGTCGATATCTTACTTGTCACCTGGAATTGTTTCATGACACGCAATTTTGCGCTAAACTTTGCGTCTCAGTGCTCAAAGTTACAAAGAAATGCCTTTAGCTTCCTTTATACCGTTTAGATAATATTCACTGGTGACAGATATCCTAATCCGCAGTTTGGCTATTATTTGTTAAGCCAAAACCTTGGGCAATATGTAAAGCAATCTCAATCATATAACAAGGTAAACCCCTAATGGGAACGACCCAATTTAGTTATGTACAAGTTTATTTGGGTATCTATCCGTAGGGCATTATAATACATGGGGACAAATCCGCAACCTTATTGAAATTTTATTAAGTTTGTGAAATGTATATTTCGACCTAATAAAGATGGTATGAAGTTCCTGAAGATATTTTCGATTATAGCAACACAGTATGTATGACCTTAATATTGGTTTACTACCTTTATAAATCCGAGGACTTTTAGCAAAAAAGGGGTTTTATTTTTAATAGTACCGTAATATGTGCCTAATTTGCTTCAAAATTAATTTAAATTTTTTAAAAGTATTATATTGTGATAACTGATAAGTAGATATGTATGCCATTTCACTACTATCATGTTGTAACACTTGATATGAATGATATGTGATATAATTTTCATATATAAACACCGTAGGAGCACAATTACCCAGTTCGGAGCAAAAGTAGGCACATTTTACGGTATTACGAAAAACCACGTTCTATAAGTAAATAGGTACGGTAGAAACAATACCGCAATAAAGCAGGCAATAATGAACATTTCCGTTAATCCGGCTCCCAGCTCTATTACCGCCCGAAGAAAACAACGGATCAGAATTAAAGAAAAGATTAGTAATTCGCCGTCGAGCGGCGCTGAAGTGAAGTGGCGCAAACAATAAATCTTGGCTATTCTTACGGATTCTGGCCGTTTTCTTACGGATTCTGTTCTTCGGCCGCCATTGCAAAAACGGCCACGCGTTATTAATTACCAACGCGGTCGGGTCAGCTTTGCAAAATCCTATCCCTGCTTGTGACTTTTTTGGGATTACAGGAAAGTTAACTGTAGGTAGTTCGTTAATTGATTGTGCGCCAAATTAGGCCCGAAGTACGTCGTTATCATGTCGGCACCTTTGCAAGTTATAATAATTTATAATAATAATGAAGTAAAGTCAACGTAGGAAAGACCAGCATATTAAATGGTTAGTAATGTTATTGGTTGGAAAGACCGTCATAGGGGGTTAAACTCTCGTATTTGAATACGTACTTTGCTCAGACACGGTCAGAAAGGAAGAGTTTCGCTTCTTCTGCTCTATCGACCTTCTGTAAGTGGAGTATGATAGTTTTACCTGATAGACGGTCTTCACCACACTGATAAATATTATAATCAAGTCGTCGTTATTGTGAAAAGGTACAATTTTTCACAGAATTAAAATGGGTTCATTGTACCGATTAGTAAATATTTAATTAAATTAATACCTGTCGGAAATCACACATTATTAAATATTTATTTACTACAGGTATAAATCGACATAAATCGATTTAAGCTGTAAAATTTAAAAAAGGAGCTTTTTAACTAGTTACATATTTTTACAGATTAACAAAATAATAACTTAAACAATAGCTTGAGTTAAATGCTGATTATACATAGGTATAATTATAGTTATACCTGCCGGTCTCTCTATATAGGTATATAAGATATCAAATAATGAATTAATTAAATTTCAATTAATTTTATTTATAGAAAGAACGTAATACAATACAATAGGTATTAATAATAAATAACATAATAATTAAAACTAATATAATAATAAACTGAATTTCTAATATGCGCCTCCACCCTGCATTGTACCCGGCTCAAAAGTTTCCATGATGCCTGCAGCATTCCCTCGCTGCACTGCAATTGAGATCTGTTAAATCAGGTACGATCCAGAGCGGGGGTCGCAGCCCCTCTCCCGTAGACGCCTCCCCAGTTCACCAATCAGACGCCGAGCCTCAGAGCCCCAGGGTCCCGTGGTTTCAATCGCCACCGGCACGAAATCATAGCTTGATTCCAGGGCGGAGTAGTTGGTGTGTTAGCATGGCGGCGGATTCCGCCGCAGAGCCAGCACACCGAGAGGTTTGCCTTAGGTGGGACGCGGTAAAGGTGTTTACACAAGTCGCGTCCCACAAGAGACAGCGCCTCCTTCGCCATGGAAATTAATTAAATGTATTGATTTTTACTTTATAGCTACTTCCTAAAAATAATTACCACTCCTTAATTATTTTATTTGCTATGTGACAATGCGTCCATAGTTAAAGCTCGTTTAGTAATAGATAAATTTTTATCTGTGACACGCATATTTTCAAAATACAGAGTACCTATATTTATTAGTCGGTCTTCAATTATCACAAGATTCACGAGCTTTTCAAAACAAAATATAAAAAGGTTGATAATATTTTGTCAGAGAGGTATGGAGCGCAGCATATTAGGTGTGAAACTCGGGGATCGCATCCGGAACACCACGCTGCGCTCTAAAACCCAAATAATAGATGTAGCTCGGAAAGCGGACAAGTTAAAGTGGGACTGGGCTGGTCATGTCTGCCGCATGCCGAATGACTTGTGGGCCAAAATAACCACAGAGTGGGTGCCCCATGAGTCAAACCGGGGATCCGGCAGACCTCGTCGGCGATGGCGGGATAACTTGGACTCCTTTTTGAGCGACTGGCCAGATGTAGCTCAAAACCGGGAGGAGTGGAAGAAGAGGGGGGAGGCCTTTGCCCAGCAGTGGGACACAATAGGCTCGTAATAAATAATAATATTTTCACTAAAAGGGGAAGACACAAGCTATATGGTTTGTACTCATATGTAGGTACACAAAATGTATTAGTAGCAATACCTATAATTGTCATTTTGCCTAATAATATAAATAATTAAAAACACAACATTTTTCTGAAAAATACCTATTGAAAAAATGCGTTAAGCGATCCTACGAAAACATTTATTAAATGTAGGTAATTTAATAGCTCCGAAGAAAATATTTTGCATCAACTAGATATCGCAAACAGTCAACGTGCCTTATTAATTTCCATCGAAGCAAGAAAGAAAAACGTGTTTCTCTACAAATTACTCCGTAGCTTCTACAGATACAAAAAATATTAAACATCTTTGAAGTTGAAGATCCCAGTAATGATCTGCGGAGAAGGATCGCTCAGAAATTGTTTTCGTTTAGTTTCCGTGCGGCGTCCGGCGACTGGACGCTTATCGTGCACCGGAAACCCAAGCCTTGTTATATCTCACCTACTGGCTTAAACCCTAATGGAGTGAACGCAACTCAAATTGAAGTTTTAATTAGGTAGATAATATCTGTCAATAATCTACTAGATACTTATCTTAAAGCGGGGTTTCAAAATAAAATTTAATACCCTCCGACCAGATTTTAACAGCGCCATTAAGTTAATTAAAAGCTATTTTAGAACCATCGCTGGTGTATCATAAATCTTAAATAGAAAAAGGTACTCATATCGATTCATCCGTTTGAGAGCTACGACGCCATAGACGTACAGATACACATGTTAAACTTATCCAATCCTTTTTTGCGTGGGGGGCTGGGGGGCTAAAAAACCTTAAGTACTTTAGAGACTATAGCCTAATAGGCTATCCCTTAGAATAATAAACATTATGGCGTACCCTTGTCGAGTCATCTGTTCTAAAGTCGGTAAAATACCTGTTGTTTCTCTTATATATTATATGCGCTAGAGTCGTTTTGCCAACTGGTGTCTCTCGTTTATAATGCCTAAGTAAGTGGTAATAAAATATTTTTAGCGATGGTATTATAATCGGCTAATCATTAGTCAGACCAAGATAACTATGCAGCGATTTTTATAGCACAGACGTGCGTTATTTTAAACGTCAAACTTCTATGAAATTATGACGTTATCGTGGTCTGACTCTGTGCACATAAATAAAATATGAAACTTTAATTACACGCTAATCTTTTCTTGCAATATTAAATAACAGCATTAAACATTTTTAAATGGCACTAACCATCCACAACACCTACAACCGACTACAATAATCGCTAAAACATAAATTTGGCAACTAGTTACATACATGATACCTACAACCAGATACATACATACATAGTATTGAACAATTATCCAAAATGCAGTAAATCCCAAACGCAGCTCCCAAGTGAATTGTCAAACAGAATCGTTAATAATAATTATGAAAGTTACCCAACTGTGCTCAGTAACACCCGTCCAGGTAATATCCTAGTTCATAATTTGTTTAAAACACTGCTTCGCGAAATTAAGCTCGCGAATATGGTGAAACGTACGTAGAATCATGGGATTATAATACGTTTCCTGATTCTTTCTGAGACTTGCTGGTGTGAATTTAATACTCGTAGTAGCTTTGTTAAAATATTTCAAAGGCTTAAAAAAGTGCATCCGGCATATTGTACCTATATCGACGTATTTGTATATGTACAGTCAAGGTATTAAGTAACTGTACAGATAAAGTGCCAAAAATATGTACAAACTACCTACCTTAATGTTCGGCAATAAAGTTGTCTATACATATTTTTAGCAGTTTGTACATTTACGAGCGACTGATAACTAAATGACATCATTTAGATACCTTTTTGATGCCAAGCGTACCTACGAGCTACGTTCGAATTTTTTCCCCGAAGGAGCCCGAGGTCAACTCGACCTGAGAAGAAATAAACCTTAACTCTAGATACTTCTCTAACTACTTATACACTTCATAACTATGCTGCTTTGTTTGGCCCAAAAGGTGAGTGGTAGAAAATGCCGTGTGGCAGTAAGTCCGCCAATCGTAAATGTATATTTTTCAATATGCAAAAAAGTATAAATACTTGAATATTTTCAACAAACGTACCCTCCTATTCGTCTAGACGTTTACTATTTACTTTTAAATTAAGATGGTGAGGTAAGAGAAACTATGGGATAAGAGGAACACTTGAAGGGAAAATAAATAGAGATACTTAAAGATATTAAAAATTCAATTAAAAGATAATATTTACTAAAAACAAAACTAATGCATAAATAAAATTAACTTAAAAATACGTAGAAGGACTTCCCTATCATAAATCATAGAAATCATAAATCTTTATTAGCAATAGATATAGTACTTACAGAATCTTAGGCTAATATAACAGTTCCATATATCTAGACTTAAAGAGTCCTCGGCAAGCTCTGTTCTCCATACAAACGTAGATGCGCACCCATTTTAAAACAACTAGCTAGACTGCTCTGAAACTTAGTACTTACAATAGGATAATATATATGTAGGTCTGAAATTAGCTTATGTAGCTTCAGATACCATAGTAAAAAATAGCTAATTTAAATTTTTCATACAACACTTGTTTTTGCTCTGTTTAGATTGTTTTATATACTAGAGCTATATAAACTAATTTCAGACCTAGATATACCTCATATCATTTTATGTGCAAAGTTTTATTACAATCCAACAAGTAGTTTTAAAATGAGAACGGAACTCCGTTTGTATGGGAAGGTGAAATTCGGCCGAGCATGCCAGAGACTTAACTAATGCATGCAAATTTGACATTTTAAGCTTACTCGCTAAAATAACCTATGTTAAATACTCACATTATTAAGATATTCAGTGGTGCTATAAAAGCATTTTTGTACCAGCCAAATAAATAGTTTGTACCTTAATTTTTTGAGGGGTAGTTCTCGTAATTGCTCTGGTAAACTATTCAATATCTTAATACACATGGCGTAACAGTTTCTACCCCTCATTGCAGTGTGCATTTTTGGAAACAGGACTCTATCCAGATATTGTTACATCTCTTTTCTTTTTGAACATTTCATTGTGCGGTGCGTGCCTTCTTACAGTTCCTCGAGCAAAATAAACTATACACAACTTTGGGAACAAATCTAATTATTTTATAAACAAAAATTGATTTGTGTTAGCCTTAGAGTTGGACGCCTGGTCTTAGTAAGATGGCATATGTAGTCGAGAAATTGGGACCAGTTCCGCCGTGGCCGGGTGGCCTAGGGGTTCAAGTTGTTAGCCCGGATTGCCAAAGACCGCGGTTCGAATCCGGCCTTCACCACTGGAGGGCTTCGTCACTTTTTCTTTAATATATGGCATCTATTTCAGTTTATAAAATAAACTATATTTCTCTTACCCCGTCTGACATTATATCAGTTGCATGATTTTTTTTCTCTAGAATCACATTAAAACGCGACGGACTGATATTTAATTGAATTGGTATTGGATCATCATTTTTAAATGTGCTCAGAGCTAGTTGGCTATATCTTTGATCACACGATCTTTGATGAAATTTGATCATGTCATGTCAGTGCCCGCTCGTAGCGGATACATTTCCTCAAACGATAGTATGTACAAGGAAAATTGTAGCTATACTCTGATTATGATTAACACGGAATTAAAAGGGTTGTTAATACGTTGAATTGTATATTAACTATATAATTTAGATTCTAGATAAATAGAAATTTTAAACATCAAAAAAGAAAAAAATGATGGCACCATTCGATTCCCTATATTTTATTTAAAAAAATATTGTACAGCAACTAAATACATAAACGCAATATTTCACCGACAAAATCACATTTTCCTTGTTTTCCTTACATCGAAATGCTGACGTCGTATACGTCACGTGCCATTTTGTTAGGACCGTTTCGTCAGACTTTAAGTATGGATGGTATAGAAAGGATGCCAATCTCTTATAGCAGAATTGTTGCAAAAGTGACCGCTTTCAGTTTTAAATAATAGTTCCTAATCTCTCCGGTGGCGCTAGTTAGGTTAGGTCTGGGACATGAGTATAACATGAACCAACAAATAACCCGACCAAATTACGTAGGTTGTTTTTGGTAGTATTTCGGTGTATGGTGGCGCCGCCTAATTACTGTTTTTTGATGGACACTTTTCATACATAGAGATTTGGCTCCTTTATATAGTCTCCATGGTTTTAAGGCAATGGGTACCGTATAGACATTTGATCCTCAAAACAAACTTGATCGACTGATACCATTCATAAAAAAATATCTACTACCATATATAAACAAAGGTGTGGCCGGTGAATAAAAACATTTGCAGTGTTCGAGATGTTTAAACTGTCCACAGTTACTATATTTATAAGAAATCTATTTATAGTTTGTCAAAGGACTCATTTCAACCATAGACAAACATAGACAGAGAGAATCATACTATCTTTGTCTTACACTAGTACTAGCACCCAAAAGAAAAGGATGAGTATAGTTTTTTTTTGTTCTTATTTACTGACAATTTGGTTTGACCAACTATATATTCAACTGCCATGAAATTTACTTGCTATAAATGAGGGCTATCGTTTTTTTGCTTACCAGTTGGCGCCTCTGTTGATGGTGGTCCAAAAGACTATAGAAAAGCTGTCAGTCATTAAAGTGACAAGTGACATTTGACATTTCGAACTATGGAAAAGACCACCATCTACATTAGCGCCCCTAGCGGCGAATTCATACGCGTTAGCCCTCATTGGCAACAAACAGTTTGGAATATTAAAAGAACAATCAAAGGTTTTTTAGCCAGCATAATTTACTCGTATTTATTGCACTGGTATCACTGTCTAGACACACACGAGCAACCAGGTTGCGGATCGCTTAAAATTACTCATTTAATAAACGTTGGAGATTTATTTCAATGTTGATATCATAAATGAATTCAGCACCCCCGATTTATACGAAAACGTTACCAAACCCGGCCTAGCAGCTTTACTGATGTAGATAATCAAGATAAAAATGAGAGCCCTAAATAAACTTTCAAGAGCGGATATCTCAAAAACTATACAAGATATCGAAAAACTTGACTTAATAAAACTTGTAACAAATTAAGTCTCTTTTCATTTTGTATAAGTGGCCAAGTCGCTCAGACGCATAGTTTCCGAGATATAATCGAAAAACCGAAAAATGGAACCTTCAAACCCCCCTCTCCCCCCCAGCACCAGGGTTACGGCCGGGGACTTTTGATATGTTCATCTTCTAACTAGTCCAAACAAAGCTACGAAGTTAAAAATTGTGTTCCTAGCATTTCCCTCTATACCTTCTTATTACTTGGCCTATAACTTAACAAACTACACTTTAGTCAAATTTGTATTGTGCCCCCATATTTCTCAAAACGCATTTTATGGATCTAATTTGATTAACCTAAACTGAGCTTTCGTCCAGTTGACAGCGAATATTTCCACCATATCATTCATATGCGCCTTACGGAGTCAGTGAGTTTTTCCCCTTTTCATTTATTATTAAGCACTAGCTTTTGCCCGCGACTTCGTCTGCGTGGAGTTAGTAATTTGGGTAGCTTATTTATCCAATCTGCTTTATATCGATTCCCCATACAAACTTCCACCCCCCTTTTCACCTCCTTAAAGGATGGCTTCTGGGATAATAACTACCCTATGTCCTTCCCCGAGACTCAAACAATCTCTATACCAAATTTTAACTAAATCGGTTCAGCGGTTTCAGCGTAAAGAGGTAACAGACAGACAGACAAACAGACACACTTTCGCATTTTTTTATTAGTATAATATATTTATAATATTAGTATGCAAAAAAAACGATATAGGACGATGTTCGAGGTATGTACCTAACCTAAAAAAAACAACAGCCTGTAAACCACATACATTGTCTTAGCACGTCTCCCGTGATTGTCAACTAATTCTGCGCACTCGGCTGAAGGCTGTACAACGCAATAAATTCTTGGCATTCAGACGAAGCAGCCAAGCGAGAGAGCTCTGATAAAAACGAGATGACGTGGCTTCTGACACATTTTTTCCTTAGAAGACAATTCTCGAGACCTCTGAGGCGTAAACGTCAGGAGTTGTGAAGTGATACTAGAGGTTTGTCTTGAGAAGTAGGTATAATTAATGTTTACGCATTTTATATTTAACACATTGCTTTACTAAAAAAATGCATTCAAGTTTGACATATTGACTATACAGTGTGGAAAGATAAGTCGGGCCCTGGAGGGAAACTACCTTAAATCCTTTATTTTTAAAAAGAAACAAAACTTCATTCAAAGATTTTCTAACACTCGCTTGCCAAGCCCGGGCCTCGAACCAACTAAAATTAAAAAACAAACACTCCCTATTTTATTATACTAATCGATAGTATTATTGTTCAGGATAAAATTTCTTTTTAAAAATAAAGTAATGTCTCCTTTACGTAAAATGAGCCAGCTTAAGGATTTCAGGTATTAGTTTCCCTCCAGTGCCCGACTTATCTTTCTACACTGTATATTATTATACTCTTTGTATTGACTTTTGGCGTGTATCTCTCTGAAGGTTACATTAAGATTGAGACTTGAAATCGACAGTATCATTTTTCGCTGCTGCAACACTGCTGCGATCACGCTGCATGAGTAATGGTACTGCAGTCGCTATTTTAATGTAGCCTTTACGAGATTTCAATTGGTCGGCTGATAAACTATCGCTCGTTTTTCGATAATGCGATGCAATGCACTCTCAACCGGAATCTAACCTTTAGGTAACTAGGCGCCGCGAATGTCGGATTTTTTTTAACATACAGAGATATATAGATGCACTAAATCAGTGCTGGGTGCCTAGCCAAGGTGACAAGCGCTTGCACTACGACAACGAAACGCTTTGTGTCTCTCTATCACTCCTCCATATTAGTGCGAAAGTGACAGTTGCGTTTCGTTCGCTACGGGGCGTAAACGATTGGCATGTTAGCTACGCACCCTGATCAGTACTAAAGCGTACCAAAAGTTTACGTGAGCTAAACTCGAAACAGGCTAAATAAAATTTAATTTATAATATTAACTTTTGCTTCCATATGATTTTACTGCAATAAAGCACGATAACATCAAGACCATAGAGTCCTTAAATCAAAACCAGCCAACTTGCAAGTAGATAATGTGGCACACGTTAATATGACAACAACTACAGCACCGATAGCACTATTTCTGAAAGCCGAAAGCGCTCCAATTTTATTTTCACGCCTGCAGCTCGGCGATACGATGAAACTTTCATCGCAGGCTTTCACTAGACGCGAGCGAAACATAAATTGTGGAGCCAGTCGCGGTCGCCGCCCTTATTTCGTTACCTTACTATCCGAACCGCGTACATTACTCATTAATATTTTAGGAAAAAAAATCTTGGCCCGATCAAAACAAAGTTCATTTTCGAATACACTAGAAACGTGAGATATGCGCTTGATACAGTAATATTTTCAACAATATACGCCATTTTTCAGCGATCCTAAGTATTGCCAACAATGAACACAATTTCATGGAGACAGTTAATCTTGACGCGATGCAAAAGATGATGGGTTCGGTTTAATATGAACAACTCAACTCGGCAATTCTAATTTAAATCGCAATTAATAAGCATAAATAATGGATTTTACACAATCTAGTACTGTAGTAGGCTTACCGATACTGGTAAAGACATAAGGACTGATTGGCCGTCTAATAATTCCAATATTCGTTAACCTAGGTACTTGTCATCGTTATGGCTAAGAATTAAGATTGAAGGTGGCAATTACTCGGGCAGTGCTAATTTGGACAGCAACGTAATAATCACTCCAAAGAGGGGTCCTATAATTGATAAAATTTTTGGGACTTTAGACAAATACAGAAATTACACCGACTTAATTGCAGTAGGAAAAGCAAACGCAATGAAATTATTTTCCTAACCAAATTAATTTAAAATTCGATCACCAAAACACACACGGCGTGAATTAAGTGGTTTGCTTATTTAACAACGAACATTATAACGTTCATAATGCTCGACCATGCTCGACTAACCGTACTCGCACGCCAAACATGTGTTTACAGGACAGATTACATGTAGGCTAGATGGAGCATACAACAAAACACGGTCGTGTTCAACACCCATCTTCATTTCATTTATCTTCATTTCTAATAATGTTTTTTAAGTTTAAAAATGTTATGAAATATGTAATTCATTATATTAACGAACATATGCACATATATTTTTTTATAAATGTAAAATGTGACCTGTAAAATTTGCTTTTACCAATAAAGTTGTATTCTGTATTCTGTATAGTGATGATAAATTAAGGGGGTGCGACCGCTTATTTCAGTAACGTTCTCGTTGACCTCGTTATGTGTAGCATTAGAGCTTTAAAAATGCAGCTGTACGTAATATTTACAACCATTCAGTAATTTATTGTAATATGTATTTTTAACTTATTTCTATATTTGTCTTTTGTATGTTATATATTAATTTTGTTGTTCTTCTTGTTATGTGATTGTTTCACCGGATGGTCTCATCGGAAGATCAGCGCTGGAAGTCGCCAGCAACGTACTGAGGTGAGACCATTTCGTGACACTTTCTCTTTTTTATATTTCTCCGTTTTGTGTAATTTTCTATTTTTGTGTTTGTGCTCACGAATAAATTATTTATATTTCTAGTAAAAATGACATTGTTAAGATATTGCTGTCAATATAAAATCTGCGTGTACGTCTGTGTTTCAGCTTGGGCAAAAATGCTTTCGTACGTTCGGATGTTATCCTCTACAGGTCGCATTTCTTAACCGATTCTCGTGAACATTTTTAAGCAGATTTGATAGTTATATACTATTTTTTTTGTCATTTCGCTTTTTGCAAAATGTTTAAAATAGCGGAAAATGGCACGAATAACTTAAGCGCCATGAGGGTCTATGGCGCTTAAGACTATTGTAAATTTGCTGTGGTTTTAGTTTTTGAACTTATTTTTTATTAAGCTTCTCGCGAGGCCACAGAACACAAAACAGTTCACAGAACCACTAACTAGTTATAGTTCGAATACCGCTTGCCTAGAATAAGCGTGAACTGTTAGAGAACTTGTTTTAGTTTACTCGAGTAGATGCGAGATGAAACTGGCTTAGTACATTACAAGAATGACAGCAGTTGGTTAGTTAATCTATTATAACGAATTCATGATGTGGATTTTAAGGGTCGTTGTCTATGGTGTATTACTTAGGTACAGGTAAAGAGTGTACTCGTATTCATTTAGACCAGCTACCTATGGATGGTATAGAAAGGATGCCAATCTCTTATGGCAGAATTGTTGCAAAAGTGACCGCTTTCAGCTTTAAATAATAGTTCCTAATCTCTCCGGTGGCGCTAGTAAGGCTCTGGGACATAAGTATAACATGAACCATATAAGGCAACAAATAACCCGACCAAATTACGTAGGTTGTTTTTGGTAGTATTTCGGTGTATGGTGGCGCCGCCTAATTACTGTTTTTTGATCAACACTTTTCATACATAGAGATTTGGCTCCTTTATATAGTCTCCATGCAGCTACCCTTTAGGTTGCTATATTAAATTTTAATCATAGAACTACCGTGTTACGTTGCTGTGTATTGAAATATATCATATCAGCGTTTATTTTGTTCTGTTGACTTGTTGACACTTGTCTATTTGATGACTGTCTATAATAGGTATTACGTTAAGTAACAGCAGGGTAGTGTTGTGTCAAAAATTGTGTACTCGTTGAACTCGTTCCGTGTTAACATATTAAGCAAGGAGTTAGCCCGTTTTATTCAAGGGTTTAATGTTTTTCATTTTTATTTTTTGTTCATTTAGGTTACACTAGATTTGCCCACGACTTAGCTCGTTTCGGTCTGGCGTGTTCGCTTCATAGTAGTTAAGCTTTCAAACTTTTTATTTATTTAATCGTATGCCTACAAAATCTGGCTATTTACTTTTTTACCGTCAAAGTAACACCTGGTAATACCTGGTAGAAAAGCATCACCCGTCTTAGTAAATGAAGTGTCGGAAGCCTCGGCCCGTCCCCGGACCGTTCTCAAGTGAGTCATCATTTACACGGCAGATCCGCGTCCCGCTCCGGTGTGTAAGCGACTGAAGAGTGCGTATTTGCATCCAATGTGAAGACTCCCTTTTTACTTGAGTGAACTTCAAAACTCGAGTAACTACAAAAATGGGTCTTGGGCTCCCCAACCATTAATAATTGCATTTCGTCAGCACCAAACAGCGTGAGCCGTTTACGCCGATTGTTGCTCAAGGTCAATGTCGTATCAAAATAAGATGAAACCCATATCAAATTGTTTAAACAGAATCACCCTTCTGATGTAATAATTCTGTCGAGGACCTTCGCCCAGATGATTATTTGTCACCCCTCATTTGCATAGAGCCGGTGAATCAAATCACGTTTAGGCATTATGGATGGATATTAGTAGATAGAATAATAGTAATATTTAATTATACGTAAAATGTGATAACAGTGTATAAGTAAGTAGTTACTTATTCATTTGTTAGATGGGCGATATTCAATCCATAAAACCTTTAACCATGATTAAATCATGATTAAAGGAGCGCTATGCACTGATATTCAAATGTAATTAATATTAAATTATTTCTGTTTTTAAATTTGTACACACAGCCTCTGATTGTGCATATTTTTTTATTTTTTTTCTATCGCTACTACAAATAAGTACCTAATTAAATAATTATCTGAATAATACAACAATTATCTTAACAATATTATTTTATCATGTACCAGAAAATTTTGACAAACAGGGACCATTACAGGATTTACAGGCCACCTAAAAATTTAAGCTCGAAAGCGCCCTCTGCAATGAACAATTGGCAGTTGTTTACCCGTTTAACAAGCTACGAACAACTGTATCAATGACAGCAACACAATTTACCAAGAAAATTGACAGTGACATCACTGCTTGCAACGCTGCACCAGCAATGATGCTGCTACAATCGGAATCCGAAAATCTCCTTTAGATGTGACCCAGCTCCCATCAAGTATAGCTACAGTAAATATAAACCATCAATAAGAATCTAATTAAAGGATCTGTAATAGGTACTCCGTTTATATATAAAGAAGCCATTTATCTAAACATTAAGACAAGCTGCGCCTAATGATACCCGGCGCTCAGTAAACAGCGATAGGAATTGATTCCTGGCTCGTTTTCTCTAATTGAACCATGTTGGGTACACACTAACACAGCGTATGTAATGTACCTACCATTTGCATACAAAGTCTTATCCTTCAATTTGTCTAATATATTCGATTTCCTCATTACACAGGCTTTATAGCTGTTCCTAACAATACATATAACAGTTGAATTTACATTGATTTGAAGATAATCCATGTTGTTATACCTACTGCGATTTCTAGATTATTATGCAATTGTGTATTGGTAAGTTGACTAGTGCATCGTTGGGTTCATCTTCCTCCCATTGTCCCGGCATTTTGCCACGGCTCATTGGAGACTGGGGTCCGCTTGGCAACTAACCCCAAGAATTGGCGTAGGCACTAGTTTTTACGAAAGCGACTGCCATCTGACCTACCAACCCAGAGGGAAAACTAGGCCTTGTTGGGATTAGTCTGGTTTCCTCACGATGTTTTCCTTCACCGAAAAGCAACTGGTAAATATCAAATGATAACATAAGTTCTGAAAAACTCATTGGTACGAGCCGTGGTTTGAACCCGCGACCTCCGGATTGCAAGTCACACGCTCTTACCGCTAGGCCACCAGCGCTCTTCGTTGGGTTCAAATACTATATAAACATGCAGTAATAATTTCATAACTTAAGCATCGTGGTGCTTGTATTTTTAATGTACCTATTCCTACCTACCTACTCCTATAAAATGAAATCCTTTATTTCAAACATTTCCAATAGTGTGCAAATGTAAGTACTTACATTATAATTTAGTGAAATCGCATCTAAATAAAAAAATACAGCTGACAAATATGCTTTCAAATAAATTATTATCATAGGTATTATGACTAGGTATTTTAGTATAGGTACAGTCAGCTGCAGAGAAAAGGTACCCCACGTCCATACTAATTTACAGAACTTTGTATGCAGGAGGAGTGCCTATTCTCTGCAGCTGACTGTACATATATTAATTCCAAGTAGAAATTTTTGTTTTAAAAAGTACTAAAAGTTTATATGAATAAGCAGAATAATTTCAGTAGGTATAACTAAACCTACTCGCTGCAATTTTAGTTTATCCTCGTGCTCCCAATGTACATTACGATGTACACTTTTTTCAATGGAATTTTAACTTTCATAAAAACAAAGCATTTCTTTTGTCTCATAAATTTTTCTAACAAATTAAATTCAACCCTATTAAAAATACAACTAAACTCAAACCTCCCTAGCTATCATTTTGTATGGTGGGCGGTACGAGGCTATATATTTAAACAACTTTGAGTATGCCACTCGTAATTGACTAAGAAACTAATGTAAATAAAATGTATTAAATGCCAAATAAATATGTAAATTTAATTACATCATCATTCGCTTGCCCTTGCCCATTCATTTGGGGTCGGCGCAGCATGTCTTTTTCATCCATACCTCTCTGTCGCCCGTCATCTCATCATTCACTTGCGTTCATTTCATATCATCTCTCACACAGTCCATCCACCTTTTCCTCGGATTTCCTCTCCTCGTACCTCCCTCCACATTAATTCATTAATGTAAATTTAATTACATATTTTGTCATTTCTTACTTCAAATAATGTTTTGACAAAGGGGATAGTAAAGATCCGATCCTATTTTTCCGGACCTAATTACACAAGACCTGCACGAGGCACGGCACGAGCACTATTTAAGTGCAGACGTAGTCGGGACAAGTGGCTATACACGTCGCTGCCTTCGTTAACTATGTACCTGCGTTAATTATTTACCTACTCTGGTATTGCTAAGGTGTGTTCTTATTATATATTCAACTAGCTTTTGCCCGCGACTACATCTGCGTGGAGTTAGTAATTTAGGTAGCTTATTTTTTATCCAATCTGCTTTTTATCGATTCCCCATACAAACTACCCTCGTACCTCATCCTCCTGTCTCCTTCCTCGGGACTCAAACTATCTCTATACGCAATTTCAACTATATCAGTTTAGCGTTTTAAGCATGAAGAGGTAACAGACAGACAAACAGACACACTTTCGCATTTATAATATTAAGTATGGATACGTGATATCTAGAGATACAGTTATGTGTAAAATTGTTGTTTGATGCGAGTTCTTTACATTGACATCATGACTCCGAGCAAGCAGAGCAAGTGAAAGATTATATGGTTGAGAAATCAACGAAGTTAGTACAAATCAATGGAGTCTCTTGCAGTTTTATTTAATCTACGTAATAAATAACTTTGGTGCCAAGCGAAACACAAAACCCACAAAAATTTAAGCCGACATAGTGCCAAACAGACCAGATTGTGCGATCAACTTTTTTTGCTGGCAAATTGCTTTAGCGCATAGATTATGATTATGAATGACTAGCGGCCCGCCCCGGCTTCGCACGGGTGCAATGCTGATGTATTTTACATATAAACCTTCTTCTTGAATCACTATCTATTTAAAAAAAAGGCATCAAGATCCGTTGCGTAGCTTTAAAGATCTAAGCATACATAGGGACAGACAGACAGCAGGAAGCGACTTTGTTTTATACTATGTAGTGATAAAGGAAAAGGAACCTGCTCAAAATTGTTAAGGCTAAAATAAACATGTCGTCTAATACTATCTTGATTTTATCTTCTTTTTGATATAATACCTACTGTCTGCGTAATATTCATGTCAGCATAATAATTGTGTCCTTCTCAAGTAAAAGGTACCACATTGTCGCTTTTTTTTTTTATATACCACGTCGGTGGCAATCAAGCATACGGCCCGCCTGATGGTAAGCAGTTACCGTAGCCTATGGACGCCTGCAACACCAGAGATATTACACGCGCATTGCCGACCCTTTAAAAACCTGTACACTCGCTTACCATAAGGGTGAAATTTGCTTGCATCTCTATACGAATAACCTGTCAGAGCGTCCTTGTGGTAAGCGGCAATGTGGTACCTTTTACTTGAGAACGACATATATGTAAAGTTCTTCTTGCATTATGAACCTTCATTGGCTTCATTACTTACACCAACTTAGGTAGCGAACTTTCTCCAAAAACTGTCTGAGCTTTCAGCCACGCACGAATAGAAGTCGAATAAATGTCTTCGTAAATCAAAGGTGTAATACCTGATGAAAGCCTGACGAACTGTGCTCGGCTTCGCATTGAAGACGACTCCATTGAAGGGATAAAAGGATTATGGCGTTCGATCCGAGGCCATTATTACTCCCGGTTGTATAAACAATGAACTTCCGCCCCCGCACAGCGATCAACTTGAGTGACCACTTAAACTTGTTTTCTGGTCTGATCTTGGACCATAGGGAATACCTAACTTTTTCGTAGGGAAAAAAATAAATGGAAAGCCTTGATTGCCTTACTTTAGGAAATGGATATAAAACAAAGTACGAATTTTAAGTACCTATAAATACGTTGAATCTTTGAATTCAAAGTAGTAATTTAATTAATGTGAAATCGTGCAAATATTGCCTTTATTTTCATGATAATAGACCGTAAAACGTTTAATTCAAGCTCCATGTAACGAAATAGCAGCAATAGATTTTTATATTAAATAAGTAACATATCTGAATCTATAAATTGCGTACGTGCTGCTGCGTGTGCGCATTAGAGCGTTTTCACATTGTCCGATCCGATATCGGATGTAGGAGCCTACACTACATCCGCGTAGGTTTAGTCAGGCCGCGGGGGCGTGGACGCCGGCTTTAGCGGTCACGCACACTACAACAAACATTATACATACACATAGGTACGCACATAAACAAATATTATCGGTCCGACAGCTGACGGGGACTCAGACATGGCTGAAGTTATCGGATGTCGGAAGGCGCTTATGAGAAAAACAGCTGCAGGAGAGTTACATTTGGCATCAAGTCCGTCTTATCTATCGTTTTTAGTAATAACCCTTAAATCCAATCTTCTTTATGCTCGAGATCATCTGTGATACGTAAACTAATAACTAATTCCGTCAAAAATCAAAAATCAAAATAAAACTATTTTCACAGCTAAAACGGTGTTAGTAAGTCATAAGCTAATTACTGTTTATAGTGTTTATGTAAATAAAAATTTTTTGGTCAAATATATAATATGAAAAATCTTACCGTCATCAGTACAGTACCTATACCTACACTCACACTACATATTTGGTATACAATTGTCTATAATAAAGTACATATTATTGACTAAAAACTGAATATTTTTCCTATCGAAATAATATAGGTATAACAACGAATTAGAGGTTTTTGTTGTGTACTTAGGCTGCATCCTACAGTAGGTAAAGTTTAATTCAAATGTGTTTTTTTTTCTGTCTCGTATTTTTATGAGAAAAGCCTCGATCGAACAGGAAACAGGTAATTACCTATCTCGTACTTCTGAACGAGCTAGCTTACGCTTGACCATGTACATCAAACTCGGCAGTCAATCCCTTATTCACCTTATTGCTCTTTTGCTAAAACTATCGCATGCCTGCTTGCTCTGTTATTCTTTTCAAATCGTCAATTCATCAAACGTCAATGATATGTTTACAGCACTTTTGTACCTTACTCCTTTGTAATAAGGCGAAAAACGTAAACATATTTTTGACGTCCACTGTACTTTCATAAATTGCGATATCATAATATCTCCGGTTCAATATTATGTAGTAGTAAACGCCGAATTTATGGCCAAATCAAGTTATTATTGAGTCAAAAGTCTTTTTTAGGCCGGTGAATAACGTTGCGTCGACGAAAACGCCAGTTTGGGGTCGACTCTTGGAGGTAATATCGAATCTAACGGTCAATAAAACTGAGAGATATGATCGCTTTCAAATTTATCCGCTACCCATCAAATATCCCTAAAAATTACACGGGAGGCTGGCTAAGAAATATTATTTATAAGGAATTTGGGTTGGTATTGTTGTGGAATAATTGATTTATGGCATGACATGACTTAGGCCGACAGGTCCTATATTTTACTTTAATACTGAATATCGTAGGAAAATTTAGCTCAATACTAAACTTTTTTACATGGTTTTTACATACTTGGATACCAGTGCATAGAACTCAATTCCCACCGGTTTGCCTAAAATGTTTTTATTACGACTCATGAAAAGCCAAATTAGCTCTAGCTTCCCTACGAATAGGTATTTTTCTCGCACCACCAAATGATAGAAAAAGTTCATTCCCTTGCAGTACTTATCTTGTTTTTCGTTGCAAATTAATCATTAACGTGTGAAAAATAGGCCGAGTCTACATTTGCTAGATACCCAAATTTCAAAGATTAGATTCTTGACAGTTAAATTAATTTGTTATAACGCAATGTATTATCCACCTTGACATATCATTTTGAATAATACATATTTCACCCGGAGACCAATTCGAATTCGAACTTACATGCCGATGTCAAAATTATCATTTTAATATCACTTGCCTGTGCGTCTCGCTCAGGCCAATACGTACAGGAGCAAGTAGGTACGAGCAAAGATCGCGCGGGAATGATAATAACCTGGTAAAGTAAAGAGAACTAGCACATAAAAATGCCTATTTCTAAATTAAAGCAATATTAGCCATGTGCGAAGCGCGTGGTTATCATCTTGGGGTGGCGAACGGAGTAGGTAGACTAGGTAGCCACTAGCAAAATTAATCCACGATACGGGTGATGACTATTAAAAAAACCTAAAATACTAGATTTCTGGGCGTCATGGTATACATAATATATGTTACTTATATACCTATAACACTTTAAAATGTCTTCAACATATTATTCATTCATAAAAAAATCATTAAACTATTTAAGTATGTGTGAAATTTCGTAGAACTAGTCCTAGGTGTAATAGTTTTCAAAATATAGCAAAATAGAGTCATTCCGGCGCCCTCCACAAACATCCACCTGTATTCAGGAGCTATACGGCGTTTAAAAAATACCCCGTAGGTAAAACGTTAAGAAACTAGAAGCGATGATCGAACAAGAAAGTTGTCTAAGGGCCCATACCTAAATACTACCTAGAGTTAGATCAAGATAAGTCTCCAACGATTTTGATAGCACACGCAGTGCAAGTGTTATTTATACGGCATAATTTCATAGTAGTTTCACGTTTAAAATAACACTTGCGTGTGCTATCAAAATCGTTGCAGACTTATCTTGGTCTAACTCTATTTTTCCTCTAGCTCTCGACGGCTAGTTGGTCAAGTGACTGACAGCTTTATCTCAGCCCAGAATCTGTGACGTTAATCCGTAGGCGTATGACACAAGAAACTTAGAAATCAAGTATCTGTACTTAAGTAGTGTAGGTACGACACAGAGCATGAGGCTAAAGAACACAGTAAGATACAAACTATAGTAAAACTTCTGTTCTACGTAATGGTCGGGCACACAAAGGTGCAAAAGATGAAATTATTTGACGTAGCCAACGATCTAATACCTTATAAACGCTCTCATTATTAAAGATCCCTCTCCGTATCCATCTCAGTAAGGGCAAAAATGCTTTCCTATGTCTGTCCGGCTATCCGGTTGTTCTCATCTACAGTAGACTTAGCCAACATGCGAATCGTGTACGCTCCGTAGCGTAGCGTAGTCATCTCTCTCTATCACTCCTTCATATTAGTGCGACAGAAATATTGGCGTTTCGTTCGCTACGGAGCGTAAGCGATTGGCATGTTACTCGTACCTAGCCAACATTTTTCAATCGATTGTCGTGATTTTTTTATTTGTGAGCAGGTTCAATATTATGATATGGAATTTTTAAGTCGATTCAAATTTCGGAAATTTCCCAAAATGGCGGAGCCACTGGAGTTCGCGAGGTGTACAAGTACAACCTGTACAGCTCATAGAGCCACTAGTTTTATACAAATATGTTTTTTTAAGCGAGATTTTCATTACGAAATTAGTGTCATGCATGTTGAAGTTAGTTTCACGAAAGTAGTTTCGATATATGCGAAAGTTATTTCGTGGAATAATTAGTTTCGTGAAATTCACAGTATCGTAGTGACCATGGCCCCATCAACATCGAAGCTACACGTCCGCACAGCGGAGGCACTTTCGCGACACTAGTTTTTCACGTCGCATTTACACTACGAAATTAGTTGCATGACACTAATTTCACCAAAAAATCGCGCAGGGCACGAAACTGATTTGCTTTCATGAAATTAATGGCATTATAAGAGGTGTTAATATTTTTTCTTATGTAAAGTCAAGATACTGCAATAAGTTCGTCTGTGCGTCCCGGAGAGGATAGCTATCTGTCTTCAATGACAAGTTCAGATAGCGTTACGTAGCCAGGCTGAGTTAAAAACTATCCCGATGGAATTGTATAATATTGTAAGTAAGCGTTGTGTCCATTCCACTGATGTAGTAAAGCCACATACATACAGTTAAATACATTACATTCAAAATTAGTAAACGTAAACGGATGTTTGCGGGTGTAAACAACCGCATATAATTTGTAATGAATTGACTTGGTAGTCTCATAGTCACTGTCTCATAGACACGGAAGAAGGCAAATTACATAAATCGCAAACTGCTGTTCTTACAGGACCGGGTGCACAATTTTTTTTGAATATACCGTTGACGGTTTGATATATCGTTGTTTTGAATGACGTAAGAAATGGCATATACCTAATTAACGGTATACATAATGTTATTATTGGTATAATGGTCATAAGGTATATTTACACTTTGTCTAATATACATTGCCATAATTATTACATACTCTAAAGCGTATTATTTGTTCTAACAAGTGACATCACATAATTATTTGTGTGGCATAATAGTTGCATGACATAAATGGTTTAGGCTAGGTTGGAACTGCGACTCCGCACTAACGAATACCTACCTAATAGCAAAAGGAGAGTTAGGTTAGGTTAGAACTTTGACCCCCCGTAGATTAAAATACCTAGCAAAAAAGGGTAAAAACGGGATCCTATTACTAAGACTCCGCTGTCTGTCTGTCTGTCCGTCTGTCACCAGGCTTGTATCTCATGAACCGTGATAGCTAGACAGTTGAAATTTTCACAGATGATGTATTTCTGTTGCCGCTATAACAACAAATACTAAAAACAGAATATTTTAGTGAGGCTCCCATACAACAAACGTGATTTTTTCGCCGTTTTTTTTTGCGTAATGGAACGGAACCTTCGTGCGCGAGTCGGACTCGCACTTGGCCGGTTTTTATTTTTATACTTTATAAGCATTACACACCCTACAGGACCTTAATGCCCTCAAAGATGCCTCACGATAGGCACGACGCCCTAACTGAGGGTTCTACAGTCACTTTACCAATTTATAAGCAGTGGAGCTTTGTAATAAGAGGTTATGAATTTGATCTGGAATTGTTAATATCACTTTTGCCACTGACAGACCATATCCATTACAAATCTAGATCAAATTCATGACCTGTTATTACAATCAGAAAACGCCTCCTTCAATGTGTTCTCGTCCCGATATTTGCGTTTGATTCCTTAACAACTTTACATGCCTAGCTACTGTAGCCCATCTACATAATATAATACTTGCATGTTACACGTTTATTAGCAAGCAAAATCATTTAATAACGATCGAATAGGACTAAATAATTAATTACCACTAGTAGTGAAATAAAAATATGAAATCGGATTATATCGCGTAAGTATATTTAATTTATAATACATCGAAACGGGATGTATTATAAATTCAATATACTTACGTGATACAATCCGATTTCATGAGTAACTATCATGGTAACCGAAGACAATTATTAAATTTACGCAAAATTAATATTTAATATAAACACATTTACATTTAACGACTGTGTGAAATTATGCTTCACGTTCTAATTATAATTTAAACTCGTTTCACTGGTTCAACTAATATTGTAATTGAAATAATATCGAGTTATAGTAATTATGTTTGTTTATGTTAATAAACAACAGAATTAATTTGTAAAACTGGTACATTAGTTAAATGGGAATAGTCATGGTCGCGAGTAGGTACCTATTAGTTATACAATATAATGTGAATGCGAAACGTACCCAGAGTAGTATACCATTAACTAGGAATCTCGCTTCAATGAAGGAGCTGCCTTATTGACCTCCTTCACTCCTGTCAAAGGCGCCTAGTTAATATACTCCCACAGATCTTACAAGAACAGCGTGTTAGGTATCATATTATTTCGGGTGTCCATGAGTGGAATGCCACGACTACTGATGTAGCGTTTATTTAACCGACTTAAACACTGCGAAGGAGAAGATTCTTAATTTGTCCTTTTTTATGCTCCCCGATTTCTCCAAGACGGCTGGGCCGATTAGGGAATTTATTTTTGAAACACTGGCCAGATGTAGATCAAAACCGAGACGAATGAAAGAAGAGGGGGTATGCCTTTGCCCAGCAGTGGGGCAGTTGCATACAACCCGAAGATTATGAACTTGTTTTATCCTAAAACCTTATCTGATAATACAGCCTTACAATCTTGACTGAGTAGAATGTTAGATCTGTCGGTTGCCAAACTGTGCGCTCGGCCGTCTGTGCCGGGAGATAAAAGGACTAGCCACTTTGTGTAGGTCGCTAGGCGCACAAGATTATTTTGATTGCCCCCTCAACGCTTACCAACGAGTATTGTCACCTCTCGTGCTATCAAGCCATTGATTTCGACCCCTCATGCATTTTAACTTTGTCGTGACGTATTAAAAGGGCAGAAAAGTGTATCTAGTGTGTCTTATTTTCCTTTTTTCACATCGGCAAGTATATAATTATATCTAATAGGTATACAAGATTATTAACACAAAAAAAAATCATTATTGATAACAATTATAACTATAAATAATATTTAGAAGCATTTTCGCAATACAATAGATCTTTCCTTATTTATTTTACCGGAGCCACTGACTGGTTGTAGTTGATAAAAAAACCACAATCATATACAAATATTGAAGCGAATACAGGAAAATAAAATAGCGAAAGAATAAAAATTTTATATCGACTTAATGTGTTGCAAGTAAAGTTAGACCAAGATAAGTTTGCAATGATTTTGATCGCACACGCAGTGCAGCTGTTATTTAGGCATACGTCATAATTTTACAGAAGTTTGACGTTTAAAATAACACTTGTTCTGCGTTGCGTGTGCTATCAAAATCGTTGCAGACTAGTCTTGGTCTGACTCTAGTCAGGTACTTGTTCCATTTAACCTAGTTCTAATGAAAATGCCTTATATTGTACGAAATTAAATGCTGCTCTTAAGAAATAATCCCGGTAACTTAATGCGAACTTCTATGAAATAAGCCAGTGTTTCAAGGCATCTAGAATATTTCCAGACAAGACTTAATTAATAGTACGGGATCCAACGAGAGCAATTGCTGTTATCCACCTCCCAGCTAATATTGTGCTGTGTGTAAGTTTCAGGCCAAGAAATGGTAGATTTAAAATTAAGTACCTACTCTTTATTGATCCCAAAAAGGTATTTGACAAAAGTACGATCATTAGGTTGGTATCAATAAAATGATTTTTTGTCGGAACCTGTAATTTGCTAGAATTTTTTTATTGAACTTGAATTGCCTAGGTAATAAAGGTAAATACTGTTAACTAGAATTACCAAAAGCAACGACGAAAGTAAAAACTCTTTACGATAGATCTTAGACTATAAAGAGACACTCATGAGCTCCTCCATACAAAACGTTTACTGATAGTTTTAATAACTTTTACTTATTATAAAATTAAAGTTAGGTAAGGCATAGAGTGAAAGCTAATGTTATTTTCGATAGAAAAGTATTTATTCTAAAACTGTTGCTAACACGTGTCTCTTTTATATTACCTAGTTATAGTTCGCTTATATTTGTAACAGGATAATTAACAGAAAATAAACAGAATAAATACTTTTTCTTATAAATAGATAAATTAATTAGTTAAGAAACCCCTAATTAATATTATAAAAAAAAATGGAATAAAATATTTATAGGGCTGAATCTCCTAAACCGTGCATCGTAACGCAAAAATAATAAAATTTTCATTCACGTTTAATACCCCACGCACTGAATAACCTATCACATTAGGACATGAAACCATCATCATCATATTTGTATTATTATTTCATAGCATGTTTGAGAAAAGCACTATACATACATCGGCGTGAAAAGGGGTTGTCGGCCTCATAACTATCCGGCCTGACTACGTTCGGCCATATGTTCCATTCGGCCGGCAACCCCTTACTATTCCCGGCCTCTGTAGTAATGTACTATTTTACTTATTTTCGCACTAAACTTTCAACCAAATACTGCTTTCAGCCAAATATTGGCTGATTGTGACGCACTTTATGTAACATACCTAAATGTCATTTCTATTACTCACTCTAACAATATCTGTATTTGTAACATAGCTCGTGATAGGCGGCAGTTTGGGTACGTTTGAATTGCCGATTGAAACATGAATGACGTCATATCGTAACTCCATGTTATGCTATGTGTTAGTTTCATGACGTATTGGTTTACTGCTAAGTCGTGTAAACGTATTTATAAATATATAAATAAATCGTCATGTCAGTTAGAACAAAAATTTGATAGTTCCGAACAACTTACAGGCCGATATCATCCGGCGGACTGGTAATCAGTGGGCCCCTTAACTGACGAACCATTTTTGGAAAAAAAAGGCTGATTTGAATTGTTAATCAAATCCCTAGGTAATATAATATACTTTTTAGACTTTCGTTCCAAAAAGGTAAAAAGGAACCCTTAGGTGCGACGTCCGTCTGGCTGAGTGGCAATAGTTATCAAATGCGTTTGTCGGTTTGTATTTTTTTTATTGTATAACTTGTCAAGTTATCAATGTGTTACTATATTATTATATTTCCTTGCGGTAAACATAGCGGTAAAGAGTGAAAAATATCTTTATAAGCATTTTCCAGAGCTGCAGTTAACACATGCCGTAAAATTTTCATAGGCCCCGTCCTGAAACTGCGCGGGAACATAAATTGTAGGCGTGTTAATACACTGGAGGCGGCGTGTCACGGAACACGCGAGTGTTGACTCGGGTGCGACTAGTGTATGCTCGGGTATGACTATAATCTATATATATACCTGCAGGTTTTTGCCAAAGAGCGTTTTTTGATACAATCTTTTATCACCGACACTTTTCTTTAGATGGTCATCGTGAATATTTAAACGAGGCCAAATTCAATAAAGCGTTGTTTTACAAAATACTCTCCACTTGCGACTTCGTCCCAGTAGGAGTGGTTATTAATAACTTTCAATCCCATTTTACCCCTGAGGGGTATTTAAGCAATATTAAAAAAATCCATTTGTGTATATATATTTGTATAATTTCAAACTCATACGATCAATACTTTAATTAGACTGTGTTTTCTGACAGTGTCTAAGTAACGGAATTGTTTTATAACTCATTTAGATTCTCTATGCCGACGATATACAGCATGCGGCGCGGCGAGCTCACAGTACTGAGTACTCTATTTAATTGTCTAAAGTAAAACAAAAGCACGACCAGATTCACGCATGGGGTAATCGGGCCCTAACGACCCCCTCCCCTCCCCCTATCTGGCACGACGTTATCGGGTTCCCCTCACCTGGCAGAATATTATTTGTCAGAAATACACTTCGCATAACACGTATCGCAGAAAACTTTTAGTCGAATGATAAATATATACTTGCCATAATAGTAATTTCGCATAATATTCATTTGGCAGAATTTTCTAAGTGGGTTAGGTTAGGGTTTTCTGCCAAATAATATTATGCAAAAAGAAATTCTGCAAAGTAATATTATGCGAAAAGCGCAGTATGCAAAAGGTAATTCTGCCAAACGACATTTCTGCCAAGTAACATTATGCAATACAATAATATTTTAAAAAACTTTCTGCGACACAATAGGGACCAACGACCAATGATTACCTACTCTGCCCTCCTAAGCTAAAGGCGGTAGTTATCTCAAAAACAAGTGAACTTGTGAAATAATATAACTTTCATATTAAGATTTTAAAGCACATTCTTCCACTCAAATTTAATTAAAAATACTGCTTTACAGTACATATGGTGCTACTTTCTCGCACTAGTGCGTAAAAGAGCACTTTTCGTGCATATGTCGAAAGTTTAAATAGCCACATGTACTGTAAAACGCTGTACGATACACGTGCGAATAGGTAATTCGCAACTCGTGTCGATTTAAAACACTCCCTGCGGTCGTGTTTTAATTTATCGCCACTCGTTTCAAATTTCCTCTTTTCCGCACTTGTATCGTAATAGTACATTATGATACAAGTGTGCTAATTTGGTCATTACACACGAGGCGATATTGTGCGCGCGAGCTGTAAGCGAGCGCGCAATAAGAAAGCCGATTTGTGTAATGACCAACTCACGCGTTTCATACGACGTTTTTCAACACACTTGCGAGAAAAAAAAAGAAACTCATATTAATCAAATTTTAATAGTTGAAACAGTTAGTATTGTGTGTTGCATCTGTCATACTGCCGGTCGCCTCTCGCCCCGGCCGCGGCCGCGGACGGCGAGCGGGCCGGCCGGGCCGCGCACCGCGCAGGCGTTCGGGCGCGCCGGTGCCCGCCAGTCCGACCAATTAAAGAAGGCTCCCTTTCCATGCATATTATTAGCAATCAGTTACCTTCTTAACTCAGTCGAATAATATAATGAAAAAGCACGAGTGGAATAATACACTGAAAGAGCACGCGTGTTTAATATCTAGGATTATGAGCCAAAAATCGGTGGAATAAACGTCGTTTTGAGCAAGTGTGTTGAAAATAACTATTTTAGCTTTGCAGGGCAATACTTAGGTTAGTTGGAATAGGTAACTAATAGGTATGTTTTGAAAACCACACTCATCTTGAATTAGGCATTTATTCAACACATTTTTTCGAGGAATGAGGATCCCAGAAAAAAATATGGTCCATTGTCCAATAATGAGAATGCATAATAATGTTTGGGCGGTGCTTACAGCCTCATTCTGTTCTCCACACCGCCATATAAGTACCTAGATTCTCAATATAGAGCAAATATGCACATGCGTAAATCACTCGTAAGTAAATATTTTACGACACTTTAAAAATACTCGTGCAAACGTTACATTTTAAGAAAAATGAGAATATGTGACGGCAAGAACTTTAGACATGGCTTAGTTGAGCTTTTTGAATAAAATAGACTGAATAAAAGTCATATCATATGCCATGGTAATTAGATTAGCAATATCCAATAGTAGTAGGGTAAGAAGGGCATAGTAAATGTATGGAGCAGTATGCACTTTTGGGGGGGGGGGGGGGGAGAAAAAAATAAATGTAAAAAATTGCGAATGGCAAAAATCGCGATCTGGAAATAGTAGATTGTGCCACAAGGGAGCAAAATGACATATTTACGGCGAATGCGTACATTGAATCCTGAAAGAAGCGAAGGATTCTAATAATGGAATCGTGAGCGTAGCGAGGGATTCTAAAATAGAATCCTGAGCGTAATGATGGATTCAAGTGTTAACGCTCAAGGTGGAAATAATTTTGCTACCATTTTGGCAATTGCTACGTTCCAAAATATTATTTAACCTAAAAAAAATTGAATGCAAAAAAGAAAAAAATCATGTCCTAGAACAGAACAGTGCCACTTTGATCCCTCCTAGCAGGGAAGAAAAGTGCCAATTTGATCCCTCCTAGCGGGGAAGAAAAAGCCCTTTTTCGAATAGGTGATGTGAAAAAACGATTTCCGGAAGAGAGAGTACACAGCGCTCATAAACACGGAGCAATCGGTCGTTACGATCGATGCGCGATCAAGGAATGCAATGCGTGCGGCGCCTGCGCAAGAATGAGACAAAAATGACATCGTTGATCGCAAAGCCATACAATGTCGATTCATCGTCACCATATTTATGATTGCACGGGTTTTTGTTGCGATTTCTGATATTGTCTTTGATTAAGTAAATCGTTAATGATATTAACATACACTATCAATCCGTCGTTTTCATCGGTCTGCAGCGACGGACTGTAAAGATGAATCTTAACGTGAGTCATTCCCGGTTTTTATCTCTGTTTACCCCGGTTGAGGGTACCTATTTAGTAGTTAGTACAATTGTTATACTCGTAAAATCAATACATTATCTTCGTCAAGGGGTTATTAGTTTTTGTTCCGTAATTTTCTTATGTTTCACTTTTAAAACCCCTAGCAGCAACATGGGCAGTAAAAATCGCATTAACCGGACAAGCGCGATAAAGCACGTCATTTAGATACTGGAATGGATACGAAACGTAAATAAATCTCTCGCCGCAGTAAATAACAGACGCCATAGAACGCGCCTAGAAGTAGCCATATTCAGTACCTATTCATTTATTTCTCGCTTCCATGGCACATTTTTGGGTAGTAAGTATTTACATATTTCTTATGGTATCATATCATAGACATAGTATATACAAGTTTATATACGCGCCACCGAGCGACCGGGGGTAAGAGAAAGAATACCTATTCATATAAAATTTGGGCAGCATAGGATTTTTTCTCTTTCACTTATAAATGTCGGTATTTCGCCATCGCCTCCTACCTATAGTATGATGCCACCCGGTCGGTGATAAGGACAAAGCATGGCACTATTTCCTCTCTCCTCTTATAGGAATCGCAATAAGACTATCTTTCTCTATCAAAGAGTGTCAGGCCCTTGTATCATATGAGGCATTTTCTATGAAAAGGGACCTTACTGTCGATGGCGCTTACGTCGCACAGCGTCGCGTGGCATTGTATTTATATCGGAGCATCGTTTATAATGGCGTAAGCGCCATCGACAATAAGGTCCCTTTTTATAGAAAATGCCCCATATGGACCCTGAATAGGGTGTCGCAAATATGCCTGTGTTTATGGTTTTTGACCACTCAAGTATAAGTATTTAACTTGTGTAATATTCAGTAAAGTTAATACCTACTAATTTGATAACGGCCTCATTTGGTGTAACTGTAACCTGTAAGAAAATGTCAGTGGTCTACCCACACATCGTAAAATGGTAAATACTTAGTTACTTACCCCGTTTTTCATGCTTGAAATCTAATACTTACAATAGTACATTGTGCAACATGGGGCGTAAGTTCAATATTGCTCACGAGAATTTAGTTAAATCGCGACGGCTTGCCGGAATAAGGAATATTATTACGGCCCGAGTTACACACAATGTTTTTCATCACACTTGCGATACAAAAATGAAGTATAAAGACAAAAAACTGTTAATTATAATACTAGAAACATAAGTCCCTAGGGAAAACGCTTTTCTATAGTTCCAGCTAAGCCTGCGTGCAATTCCACATTTACTGAGCGAGTGTGATGAAATAGTTATTTGTTATACAAGGGTGCAAAGTTGTATTTTACCCGCGAGTGTGGAATTGAATCCTGAGCGTAGCGAGTGTTTCAGCACACGAGAAGTAAAATACATTTGCACCCGTGTGTAACACAAAACTTTTCCCCTCACTATAGCGAGGAAAGTGCAACATCCACAACAGGCGTTAGATCATCTTCATCACTGGAATCACTAATTTTTTTACGATATTATAACAGAAAACACTAGAAATTCTGATTTTTACGTGAGTCGGTGAGAAGAACAGTAAAAAATTTGTTGACAATGTTGACATTTCTGTTCTGACGTATGAAATGTCAACGATGCGTTTTGAAATTGCATCGACTCAACTTGTGCGTTCAGAATTATATTTAACATCATTACAAAAAATCTAACGTTTCTTATGGAATTTGAAGGTTTATGACTTAAAATTATTAAATAAAGCTAAATTTGGTATTTTTTATTAGATTCTCAAACCATTTATTTAATGATAATTAATATCGAACGAACCATTATCATGAGCGTTTTACGTTTTGTTATCTGTCAAGCTACTTAAACACGCTCCATCCAAGGTCAAATTACTTTCCCCACTAGTGGATAAAATGCGTTTTTCCCCGCTTGTTTTAAAGGATAATAGACGGCTTTCCGAGCTAGTGAGGGGAAAAAACATTTTCTCCACGGCATTACAATTTTCTAACGTCTTGAATCAAGAACACTCAATGTAGGCATAGCTTAAATTGATATTTAACTCTTTGACTCTAGCCTATAATTATCAACACCCCGTATGTGTACGCCGAGCGCCCACTAGACGGGCGCCAGGGATGTGCCAAGTTCTATTTATATACCTAAGTCATAATCAAACATCCTGTTACTTTTATTTTGTTAGTTCTTAGTCACTACATGACGTAAGAATAAATAACGTAAAAACCGGCCAAGTGCGAGTCGGACTGGCGCACCGAGGGTTCCGTACTTTTTTAGTATTTGTTGTTATAGCGGCAACAGAAATACATCATCTGTGAAAATTTCAACTGCCTAGCTATCACGTTTCATGAGATACCGCCTGTAGTACTCGCGGTTACGGCGATATTTGCATCGAAAGCTGCACTTGATGCAGAAAGCAAGTCGCTTTGCCCAGTGATACTAGGGACCAGTCTGAATGATTTCATCCGAGGAAACACAAAAGATGGCGGACCTTTTCCAAAATGGCGGCTGCAAAATTTAAAAAATTTGTAGACACAAAACGGGTGCACCGATTTTAGTGATTGATATATCAATCAATTCGTATTGGCACCTGTAATCGGAAAAAAATATACCATTTAAAAAATTAAAGATGGCGGCCGAATATTAAGAAAATTATGTTTTTATTTCTTTATTTTTTTCCTTCTACTGAAAATAACAACTAAATGTTCTATACTTTAGTCACATATTCTTTCATTTAAATGAAACCTGATAATATTAGCTACAAAATAAAATAAAAAACTTGACAATCCGTTGAGTAGTTTTTTAACTATACGGATTACAAAAAGCGCGTAACACCCGTCCGAAACGGCCCCCTCGCATCAAAACTGACAACTGATGATATTTCTTTATATTTAAAGGTAAAAAATGCCCTTATTCTTGATGATGCCTCTGTGCCATTGCCATCTTCTTGGGGTTGGAAGTCATCTAATGACAGTTGGGAACCGCAATGGTCTGAAGCCAGGGAGATATGGCGTGAATTATCATACCTGGACCATTGCGACTGTAAAAAAGGTTGCGAAACAATGTGCTGCACGTGTCGGAGGGTGGGTCTACCCTGCACAGTGCAATGCAGAATGCAGCATATGCAAAGGCAACTGCAAAAACGAAAGGTACTTATAGATAAACTACGATAAACTGTCCCGCCCCTCCATTACTATTTCAATACTACACACATTCCTCTTCTTCTATCTAAGCCTTTTCCCATTATCTGAGGTCGGCTCTCCTTGTCCTCTTTCTCCACACAGGACAATTTTGTGCTGGAACGGCGTCAATATTTGTGTTTTTCAGGTCATTTTGGACCGTTGTCAGCCAAGTAGCAGGGCGTCTTCCACGGCCCCGTTTCGTCGTTGGTAGATCCAATGCCACTCGTACCATCTGATCTGAAGACCGCCTGAGTACGTGACCGTACCAGCGTAGTCGCTTTTCCTTCAGCTTTTCTTCAATAGGATCGATTTTAAAACTGCCTCTCACGTATTCGTTACGGATCCTATCCCTCCGGGTGACTCCAGTTGACCAGCGAAGTATGCGCATCTCTGTTATATGCAGTTTTTGAACGTGTTGTTTTGTTGATGCCCAGCATTCAGTTCCATAAAGTATGGCCGGTCGCACTGCGGTTTTATATAATTTACCCTTTATTTTTAAAGGCATTCTGTTATCACACAACACCGGTCAACTGCCTCCACTTCATCCAGCCTACTGTGGTTCTATGAGTTACGTCTCTATCAATTTTACCATCGTTGCTGATAATTGACCCTAAGTATTTAAGTTCTCTTACTGTAGGCAGTGGGACATCATTTATGTAGAGCTTGATTGAGTTGGGATCTGTTGTACCGTCAAACAAACATGACATGTGTTCTGTTTTCTTACGGCTTAGTCTCAAACCATTTTCTTCTAATGATTTAGTCCAAATGTTTAGTTGATTTTGGAGGTCTTCGACATTATCTGATATTAGGGCATCGGCATATAATATGTTCCATGGCACTGGTTTTTGGTGAGCCCTTGGTAGGTAATCTATGGTGACGTTAAATAAAAACGGGCTTAATATTGACCCTTGATGCACTCCGTTGCTTATTTCAAACTTTTCACAGGTTCCAGCTGGACAAACTATCTGGGTGGTGACATTGGTATATATATCCTGAATTAATGCTATATACTGTTCAGGTACTTCATGAAACCTCAATACTACACACATTGAAATAGTACTGGAGGGGCGGGACAGTTTGGCGTAGTTCATTTCTATATATTCAATTTAATTATATTAGGTAGGTATATTTTGTTCTGATTTCATATGAATTTTCTTTTTTTTACAGTTCAACCACATCGGACGAAGATGATAAAGAGGAGTAAATGTGACGTCCCACAGGTAAAGGTACCTTATGGCGGTTGGCGCTTAAGCTATTATTAACGCCGCTCCAATACTATCGCGGTGCTATGCGACGTAAGCGCCAGCCTCCATAAGGTTCCTTTTTCCGTGGAACGTCACAAATAATAAGCGGCAATACATTTATTTATAGCTCAATCAATAAAGTAAATATGTATTCCGTTCTTTCTTTACCTTTAAATATAAAGAAATATCATCAAAGTTGTCAGTTTTGACGCGAGGGGGCCGTTTCGGACGGGAGTTACGCACTTTTTGTAATGCGTATAGTTAAAAAACTACTCAACGGATTGTCAAGTTTTTTATTTTATTTTGTAGCTAATGTTATCAGGTTTCATTTAAATGAAAGAATATGTGACCATACTATAGAACATTTAGTTGTTATTTTCAGTAGAAGGAAAAAAATAAAAAAATTAAAACATAATTTTCTTAATATTTGGCCGCCATCTTTAACTTCTTAAATGGTATATTTTTTTCCGATTACAGGTGTCAATACGAATTGATTGATATATTAATCACTAAAATCGGTGCACCCGTTTTGTGTCTACAATTTTTTTAAATTGTGCAGCCGCCATTTTGGAAAAGTTCCGCCATCTCGAATTCTAGTGGATGAAATTTGTGTTTCCTCGGTTGAAATCATTCAGATTGGTCCGTAGTATCACTGGGCAAAGCGGCTTGCTTTCTGCATAAAGTGCAGTTTCATTTTGCTAACCGCTATAGTTACTGGTGACAGACAGACGGCCAGACGGACAGCGGAGTCTTAGTAATAGGGTCCCGTTTTTACCCTTTGGGTACGGAACCCTAAAAAAATAAGATCATTTTTGAAATATACCTATTGGAAGCGCTTCCAAATGGTTTTCGAAATAGGTGGACGGATCCGATATTGCAATTTATAAAGATTTTGATGCATGTCTACATCATGTAATAATTAAAACTTCTTTGCTGGTGTCAAGTCAACCCTGCCCACAGCCTAAGCATTTTTGCCCAAGCTGACACGGGGACACTTCGCGCTCGTTCGGTCAATAAGTTTCGAATTATCTAAACTAAATTGTCTGCGGATATGTTTTTGGCTCAGAAATCTCAGAATCCAGTATTATTTTACGCTTCATTTAGTACGCACACATGAAATAATTAACTTGAACTCAATGACTAGGAGGCGTGTTCCGATTGTAATAACAGGTTATGAATTTGATTTGGATTTGTTATGGACATGATCTGTCAGTAGCAAACGTGACGTTTGTGGTTGAAAAACATATACCGCTTTTAACACTGACAGATTATATTCAGATCAAATTTATAACCTGTTATCACAATCAGAATACGCCATCAGCCGGGCTAGCACATGATTGGCGCGAGAGTATCTCGCCGCGACATAAGACTACCCGTCCCCCTTTAATTCATACAGTTAGTAAAAGACGGGTAGTCTATCTCGCGGCGAGATACTGTCGCGCCAATCATGTGCTCGGCCTACAGGACTATAATTAGTTCACCAACATATAAAACGCGCAACTTCATTATCCTGTACATTGTCTAAATAACGCAATTTGCAGAATGTCATTCAAATTATCACTATCGCTAACTGATGGTTCCAAAATATGCCAATCACCGATTTATGGATTACCAGTATAATATATTTATCTAGGCTTATGGAGTCCATTGTATTTGATATTGGAAAACAAACGGCTTACCGGCCTAGCCTTGTTCGTGCCGAACAGATGGAATATACATTGCGTCTCGTACGACAAATATGGTGTACAAATAAAAACTCTTAATGTAAAAATCCAATAAGGATTATAATTTATTTAGAAAAGATATATACACTTTACAATTGACCAATGCATTGAAGCATCCTACACAGATATTATCATTGGTATAATACATTATATTTATTATATACAATATTTTTACAAATCTCTGAACACTATTTTAGTGTCATTTTGTGCTTTAAAATTCACAATAAAAGAGGATCTCATTAAATGTACTTAGAAGTTAAGTTCGAGTTGGAAATTCATGAAACGAATTAAGTACTCATTGCAAGGTATTTATTTTAAATGATTCTACAAATGAATCACGCTTTAAACTTACATATTGCTTCTTTTCAATACAACTAGTATTGTGAACACAAAATGACAATAAAATTCGTCCAATTTGATCAAAACTCATACAGACACAAGTCTTAAATGAAGTTCAATGCAATTAATTAAAATAAATGCTTTGGACATCATCCTTAAGTAATAATTCAATTACTGATCAGATTAGGAAGACAAGTCTTCCAATGTACTGAGAGTTACTTAGTGTATATTAGTGATATTAAATGTAAAAGGCGGAAACGTCGTCGTAGGGACCCAACTATACATAGTCGTTAACACTGATACCTTTTATAAAATAAATAGGTAAATGAAAAGGAGGACTAGAGGTCTTTAGATCGGAGGATATTTTAATCCAGAGCCTGTATTCTAAGACCTATAATATCATTATTTTCGTGAGACACGATTTCACTTATGCGTCAGATTGCGTCATAGCAAGATTCACGTATTTATAAATATCAAATAGATTGAATAAGTAGGTCACAGAATACGGCCCTGCAGAACATTCAGAATGATACATTTTGACGACCACAGAACGCTTAAAGTATTAAGTTTGGTATAAACATTAGGATTTTAAACAAGAACACATTTTAAGTAAATATTATTGCTTGTATCACATTATATTACTTCTCACTGTGTAAGCGTTTTGTTCTGTTGCTTATATCACTATAAAGTGTTAAGGCTAAACATTTATGGTATACGACGACATTGTCCGATAACCAGGTATCCGGTGTCGATAGATATCTTGTCAGCGATAACCGGGTTTAAAGTACCCACGTTATAGCTCCAGTTTTATTACGGCGTGTTCCCAAGTCCCGAACGTCCGTCAATTTCACGTAACACTAGCTGTAGTTGTTAGTGGAGTTACTATAAACGGAATTTGATAATCTCTTCATGTTAACCGAAGCACTGTTACCGTTTTTCTCTAGGCCGGCTAAAAAGTCTTCCAATAGTTTTGCTAAAGCCTTTCTTTTAAACCTTAACGATTCTTTTATCACTTCACGTATTAGTTCTTTTTTAACATCAACACTGCCTTTTAATTGTTTTAAATGTTCAAACAATTTCGCGAAATCTGAAACAAAGCAGTATGTATTAGAATAAAAAAATGATTTTTAATAACTTACTATATAATAATGTTACTTTCAGAAAAATGTGCCTTTCCATGAGAGAAGGGTCCTTATGCTCATTTCTAGTTACGGAGATATGAACGTTTTTGTAAAATACTTCAGAATTATTATATATTTTTTTCTGTTCTGCGTAATAATAATAGGAATAAGACAGGGCAGCTTGTGGCGAGCTGTTGGGGAGTAACGACCCCACGGACCCGAGTGCTCCCGAGAGTCGGTCAGGGTCTCCGTCTCCGGCGTGTCTTCATCGGTCGGAGTGGACCCCAAGGGGACCCGCAGGACTCTCAGCTCTGCCTTCCTTCATTGGGCGTCCAGTGAGGAGTCGCTATGCTCTAGGGGTGGAAGTGAAAGATGCATAAGACGCGAGTTGGCACAGTGGCTGGTAACAGCCACTGGGTAGAAAGCGGCGCACACCTCTCGACACCCCTGAGCCGCTCACACCGGTGTTGCTCCTGGTCGTCTTCACGACGGCAGTTTCAGGGGCCCATCTAGTCGGCGGCGAGTCACCACCTGCCTCGATAACGTGTACAGACATTGTTATGGCAGGTGTCCGGACCTCTCAGCAATAGCCCAATCTTTTGACTAGCCAAACTTCAATACCATAACCGGCACTCTTTTCCACTGTGTTTATAATAGCCCCTACGCCTGTTGGGACCGATTTACGGGTATCTATTTGTACCCATGAATGGGTTCTAGCAGGTGTATTACATAACAGCAAACTTCTCCAAAGGGCCTCTACGTGTTGGATCTGTATCCCCACGCACGCCTATCAAATGACCGGGATGTACATACCCGTGAGTTTATAAGAGATACAAATAATAGGAATAAAGGAAATAAAGCAATAGACGTGTCTTTCTAGCTTAGTTTTATTCGTATACGTTAAGTATTTTCTATGTTAAAATTGGTTTCAAAGTTTAGTTAAAAAGGGTCCTAAGGTAAAGTGCGCACAAAAATCATAAATTTAATGATTAACATGTATTATTCAGGGATGTTTTTCTATGTAAAGTATTTTGGGACAAGTGCGGACTATTTTTCGCCAAGTTGGTGAGCTCTCACGGTTTATTTTATTTATCAATGAGTCCGTTAACTCTGAAAACGACCTTCGGATTTTAGAAAGATACATCGGGTAACGGCGGTAACACGCGAAGGTGATACTGCTATTCTGCTTTCTTATTAACTCACAAAAAGTTTTAAACTTACCGCAAAAAGTTAAGGATACATTGTCTCAATGTAAAATAAGCCCTAATTTAATGACATTTATGCTTAATATTCGGTTGATGACTATATTGCGATTTGATTTTTTGTCATAATCTAAATATAAAATAGAATCAGAATTTGAAATTCGAAAACCAAATTTGAAAACAGAACGTCACACCGTCATTTACTACTTCTGGCGGAAATTATATAAAGTTGATAATACCAGTCACATATTTTAGTTCATATTTTATTGGTAAAATTATACAATTGGAAAATTGTGATATTATTGTAATTTTTAAAACTACCTATTCAACATCAGAGTCATTTGTATTAATTATAAATCGGTCACTATAATCGTCTATTTTATTTTCATATATACGGAAGTCTTCTTCACATTTACTTGCGTGTTGACAAACTTTTTTCCAATCTTCTGGACCAATCATATTGACCTTCTCTTGCAGTAGATTCTTTACGCTTATCAAAGTCATGTCAACATTACGTTGAGCTACGTATTGTTTTAATTGGGCCCATATATTCTCAATAGGATTAAAGTAGTACGGCGGTAAACGCAGAACAGAATGACCATGTTCAGCCAGTATTTTATCTATGGAATATTGTATAGGTATATGTTCGTGTTTGTGTTGCAAGATAATATCGTAAATTCGTGGTTTTGTTAAGCTGGGGTCTACTGGAATATCATGTGTTGTCAACCAATCTATCATGTCTTGTTTCCGGGTATTAGAATTGGGCAGTTTTTTGGTGTATTTGTTGTGATATGGGGCATTATCAACAACTAACACTGAATTCGTCGGCAAATTTGGAATAAGCTGATTTTTAAGCCATTTTTTATAGTTCTCGCTATTCATCTCTTTGTGATAATCGCCTGTTGTGTCTGTAGATTTATACATTAGCAACGCACCAGGTGTAAAACCATTTTCACTGCCGGCGTGAGCTATTATGAGACGTTGTCCTTTGGAAATTGTTTTTTTAATTCCTGCGTTGCTAGAGTCTGACCAACCTTTGCTACCAACGTGCGACGTGTGTATATACGACTCGTCCATATACACTATATCGCCTCCTTCATTCCTGCTTATTTTAAATATTTTATCTAAATATTTGGTCCTTTTCAGTCGCACATCATGCTTTCCCATCAAAGTTTTTCGATTATCAATTGTTATACAGTACCAAAATCCCATTTTTCGTAGAATTTTTCGTAGCGTGACTGTAGAACCCTTGAAATTAATAGCTTCTATTAGCTTCAACCGCAAATTTTTCAAATTTTTGGTTGAATTTTTGAATCTATTATGGAAATCATATACAGATATTAAAGATGCATGATTTATATATAGATTTAACACAAAGTCCTTTCTCGGTCTCTTTTTCTTTGGCGTTTCAAAGGGCGTGGATGGAGGTTTTTAGTCGGCTTCGCTTAATATTTTTCTTAATGTATGTTTTAAATTCCTGTTGCTTCTATCACCCGGTCTTGAATTTTATTAAAATATTTACAAGTATCACAAATTCTTAAAAGTTTTCGCTTCTTTTGAAAAATATTTGTATACATTATATATGATTTCCCGTGATTGACCATTTACAGAAATACCCTTGTTGAGACGAGTCCCCATTTAGTTGCCAAAAAATATGAAATTAAATATATTGTTTACCTACTAGTTATGGTGGTATTAACTACTCTATATATTTTAAGGCTGAAAAGACGACTGCACTCTTTGAGTGTTGGATTGCAACTAAATCAGTAAAAAACTGTCACTTTCTATTGCGCGATTACGTCCAATTTTACCCGAAAAACGAATGTCGTTCTAAGAGTTAACGGACTGTTCATAACTTTTTGATTGCGTCACTTTTACGTGAACACAAATTTTGGCATTCGTAACCTTAAGCGAAAATGTAAATTTTGCTACTTATATAAAATAAAAATGTTGATTTCTTAAATTCTTGAGTTTTTAATTTTATCCTAACTTGTTAATTAAAATATATTTAACCACATAATATGTTAAAGACAGCTAAATATCGAAGAATAATCAACACAAATCAATGGTTTTTTTTTTTAACTTTATGGTGCACAATAAAGAATATTTACTTACTGACTTACAAAGATTTTTTTCCTAATTTCATAGTCTCGCCGACTTGCCTAATTCAAAGCCAAATTTTTTACAATCTGTAAATGACATTGAAATAAATATTGGTGAATTTCAAAGAAAAACACCTTAAGATACATAATCAATCTCGCATCCAGGCCATAAATGATTAAAAAAAAAAAAACAATCAATCAATCATCGTTTATGTAACATCCAACGGGAACGTAGTTAAAATCAGTTTCAAACTTATCAAAAACGCGGTTTTAGCATGTGCAAGTTTGATGAATTAAAAAAGTATGGTACTTAGGGTCACGATTTTTTATTTTATTAGGTAGCTTATGTAGGGTGGAAATAGATTTTGGGTCAGTGAGGGCAGCTACCAGATCCCGTGTTGCTAGGCGAAAATGGTCTTAGGAGACCTTCCTTCGATTTCAAATTAATGAAGATTGGCGCTTACAGATTTTGGAAAAAACATACAGGGTGCGAGAAAACGGTCATTTTTGACCAACTTTTTTTTGATGCCAATCGATCCCATTCCTGTCAAGGATCAAAAGCTTGTATGGGACCAAAAAGAAATTTCCGGCTAGAAAAGCCATAAATCGAGAAAAACTTTCCCCATACAATTTGTATGAAAATGAAAAAAGTTTTTTTTACGTGTATTTTTTTATGTCAATCGATTTCATTTTTAAGACCATTTTCGCCTAGCAACACGGGATCTGGTAGCTGCCCTCACTGACCCAAAATCTATTTCCATCCTGTATAACGTAGATTTAGGATCCATGCTTACCTCTATATCGAGCATAAGGACCCTTTAGCCATGGAACGTCACAAATAATTCAGTAAGCCGTCTTATTAATTCATATTAAATATGACGCTTACGATATGATAAAAATATACAGAACAATAAAGAAAAAATATACATGAACATATTATTAGAATATAATGTAACTGTTCCAGGCGCAACCTATAAGTTTCTTGACATTGACATCTCTATCACTAATTGTGAGACATCCTGAGACGATATGTTAGTCTTCGAGTGGTGGCTTTCTAGTAGAAGGCAGTTTGTTTGGTCACATATTTGTTAATCAAATTAAACCTGAATCTGAATACAAAACAGTCGGACGCAGCAAAACCTTCAACCACATCGTACTAAAGTATATAATTTTCACTAAGCGTCTGAGTAACTCACTAAAATTATGGCAATGCTGATATACTAACCTCTACCCGGCCGACGTACGGCTCGATACACTTCTGATCTCACGGTGAGGTTGTGTTTCCTGATGTCAGCAAGCTCTTTCCGAGTCGGTTGAGTAGGCGCAGGTGGTGGTGGGGATGGTTTCTCTACCTAAAAACGAATAAAACAAATGCAATCATTTTAGAACGCATCTACGATATTGGAATAAGTGAATATTGTATGTATAAATGAAAGAAAATATGAAGAAAACCGTGCTTGCTACATGCTTACTTGATGTCAGAGCTAATGGTTCTTTAGTTAGGTATTCTTGAATTCCCTTTTTTTCGATGTGGTCTTGAATTATTTGGGTTTCTTAAGAATTTCTTTTCTTTTCATTAAAAATTCAAAAAACATGCTTCGGCCATCAATGAGATTATTCGTCACTGGACTTTCAGTTGAACAAGTTTTATTTAATCATATAATGCGAAATTACCTTGGCAGCCAGGTTAAATTACGCGCACCAAGTAAATATTTTTTGCGGAACTGCTTATATAATTTTATGATTACCATGAATCAACAGAAAGTATATAATCCAACAAATAAAACATTTTTATTGTAAAATTGCAAGGTTCCGCAGAAAGAAATAAAAAAATATATGTTAGAATTTCGTTATTATGGCTGCGGTGGACGCTGGTTCGTTCTAACTATTAGACACCGTCATGGTTAGAACATAGATTTAATATATTTTCTATAGATATGCTATAAGCGTGGGCCTGTGAGGGACAGAACATACACAATGCGACGAAATTAAAAACACATTGTTACCCACCATAAAACCATACTATATTCATGGTGGGGAATAAAAAAAAGTGAGACTGACAACAGCAATAACGCTTTCTATGCTACTACTCCTACTGAAAGATACATAAGACTATCCCGTTCGGTCATTTCCCCCCACCGCTCATGTCTGATCCAGAGTTATAGTATATTCATGGTTGAGAATGGCGCTTACCTTCTTCCGGGGCCGCTTCCTGGGGCGGGTCAGTGTGTTGGTGCCGGCGGCGATGCCCTGGATGATGGCGTTGATCTGCAGCTCCTGCGAGTCATGCGCGGGCGCGGGCGCCGCCGCCGCCGCCGACACCGACACCGACACCGACACCGACGCCGACGCCGACACCGAGACCGGCGCCGCCTCGGGCGACGGCGAGCGCGGCAGCTTGCCGCCCATCGTCGTGTACGCGTCTGCAGATACATTAATGGTCAATGTTTTACTTACAAAAATGTATACGTTAATCCAGCTCCAAAACATTATAAGTAAACAATATGAAGTCAAGAGCGTTAACTAAAAAAATCTACATCTATCTGCAGCCGTGAGTAGATTTTATTCAAAGATTCACTGCGTTTAAGCTTCAAATCCTTCGATATGTATAAAAAGACAGACAGTATCATTTGGCTCGACTTATGTGAATTTATTTCTCTGTTCGTGTATCGTGTTCGTGACGGCGGCTCGGTACACCAATTTATATGCTCGCGGAGTTCAAGGCTGTACACAATGAATGTCGCATAACAAAGTACTGACCTCCGTTGAGGAAGGGTTTCACGACGGGCGGCAGGTTGGGCGGCGCGAGGGGCGCGGCAGGGGCGGCGGGGGTGGCGGGGGTGGCAGGGGCGCCGGGGGCGCTGTGGGCGCCGGGGCCGCTGGGGGCGGCGGGGGCGCCGGGCGCGGCGGGGGCGGCGGGCAGCACCGGCGGCGGCGCGCACGGCGCCGGCAGCGCGCCCGGCCCGCCCGGCTCCAGGTGAGGAGGCTCCTGCGATACCACAACAGGAAACTTTATTGGGTATGCTTTATAACAGGGTCACAGTCCTTGAGAGGTCATAGGTGATATGAGTAGCGATTGCCGTTAACAGTGATTTTTCTGGACCAAAAAAGCGAGAGATCCTAACTGTAATAGTTTTAGAACAAGAAATTTAGGTTCGAATCATAATTTGGTCCCCGGCTCCGATATCGGTGGTAATTACCTGAAAATAATAGAGAAACAAAAACTATACTTAGCCTACAGGCTGAATCGACGTGTTTCTAAAATGCGTCAGAGGTTGGATTTTCTTATTCCAAGAATTTGAAAACGCCATTGTCGGTTAGGTATCGTGTTTGAAATTATAAAATATTAACTTTTGCCCGCGACTTCGTTTGCGTGGAATGACATGTGGATGATAATTGATAAAATGAAATGTGTGATGTGGATGAAAATTACCCTATATCTTTACCCCGGTTTCAAACTACCTTTATGCTAAATTTCACCTAAATCGGTTCAGTAGTTTAAGCATTAAGAAGTAACAGAGCTACTTTCGCAATTATAATGCTAGTAGGGACGTATGTATGTATGTACGTACCTCAGGCGGGCGACCGGAGGGTAGGTCGGCGGGCACGGGCGCGAGCGGCGAGGCGGGGCGGCGCACCGGCTCCGGCGCGGGGGATGGCGAGGGGGAGTGGGAGGGGGAGGGCGTGAGGGAGGCGGGCGAGGGCGAGGGCAAGGGCGAGGGGCACGGCAGCGCGGGGGAGGAGGGGCGGCGCGCGGTAAAGTCGTGGGGCAGCGGGCCGGCCTTGCGCTTGGGCGGCGCGGCGCGCGGGGACTCGGCGCCGCGCTTGCCGCCCGAGCCGCCGCCGCCGCCCGCGCCGCGCACGCCGCCCAGACCGTCGATGTCCGCCTCGTCCACCATCATGCGCTGCAATATATGTACATACGTGTTAGTACATACGTGTTAGATGGCTCGTAAGGTGCGAAAGGTCACGAGCATAATATTTAAGAAATATAATGTAACAATATAAATAATCCCAGCCACATAAACTCTGCAATCTATGATCTGAAAATTATGGCAGTTCCGTCAGTGTAAAGATGACCTTCAACAACCATTTGAACCTAAATCGATTATTTTTTTCAGGGTCACCGATTCAACATCAGTTCAGTTTAACCAGTTGGTGAAGTTCCATTACACTTAAGGATGGTTGTACCAAATCGTCGGTTATCGTTAAAGTATGTGCAATTTTTTTTACGTATGGAAAATTTCATAGTTTAGTCGTGTAGTAGTGTCACAAATGTCACTTCAAAAGAAAAAGTGCGCACAGACAGTTCCTTCAATTTCTCCATCCTTATCCTATTAAGGCTGGCGTCCACTAAGGTCTGTTTTTTTATTCCGCAGACTAAAATGACGTTTCATGTGTATGAGATGACATTTCTTAGTACCACATGAAATGTCATTTTAGTCTACGGAATAAAAAAACAGAATATAGACTCGCCGAGGCGAATTGAATCGAATCGCAATAATTCGCCTCCTATATTTTCTATGCAACTGCGTCCATTGACGAAGAGCCGCGGCGCGCCGATTTGAATCTACCGCGTGCATTGCTCGTCAGGCGAATTTCTGCGGCTACGCGTTTCGACTCGACTTGGCGCGCCTCAGTAGACGCGGGGTAGCGGTTGTTTATATCGTTTACCCTAGTGTTTGTGCACTCGTCGCTTTCTTGTTCTCTCGCACTTTTCTTCTTCAAAAAGACTTTGAAACAATATAGCATTTCTTCGTCCGAACTATCCATCATCGACAAACTGTACAAGCACGACCTCGGCACAGGCGCCCGTGATTTCGACTCGCTTCGATTCGTCTGTGATGAACGTACACGGAAAAAATGCGACTCATTCAACGTTAATGGACGCCAGCCTTTACAATGATACCAACCGTCCCTAAGAAATCGAATTAAGTACATAATTTTAAAATATAACTCTTCCCCTCATTAGAAATCTGGAAGTATATTAAAGATTCCATACCTTATCTATCTTGAACGGATTCCCGAACATGTGTTGTCGCACAGGCTGCGTCTCGATCTCCCGCAGCTGCGGCGTCATGCGCTTGAGGTACTCCTGGTAGTTGCCCATCTGCGCCACCGGCATCGAGTGCAGGCTGTCCTCGTCCACCAGCCGCGTGTGCGCCAGCGCCGGCTGCAGAAAGTTGGCGCGCATTCGAACCACCTGCAAATCAATATCACAGTGTAAGGGAATGGAGGAGTAGCTTCACATATAATAAGCACCAGGGGAGCTTTGAGAAACTAGAATTTATTTACTCATATTGAAATTGCAGCGTGGGCTGGAGACCGAAACCTCGAGGGCAGCTGATACATGAAAGTATGTCATATAGAGTAATGCACAAGATTGTTCTACTTGCATTAGTAGAAGTTGGATATAATGCTCAAAAAGGTCGGTAGATCAGCTGGATGACCTTGGCAGCGTGTTTACGAATAATGTGCATGATCGATAACGCACGCACTCAAATGTCACTTGCGCAATTGCTTATCTACCGAGGAGGTAGTGTAATATTTCAACCCACATATTATGCACAATAGTTTTTATGACAATCTTACAATAAAGTTAACATAATTTGCAAATCGATTAATAACAAGACAAACAAACTACGAAATCAAACAAATGAATCCCGAAAGGGTTCCTTTTATTATAAGCGTCTAATTATTTCTGTTGATATCTATCCCGTCTATCCCGTAACCATATCGTATATTAAAAGGGGTTCCTATACGTGACGCCATCTTTATTTCGTCCGCACGTAGGCCTACTACGAAGCCGCCAATTCCGCCAAACGCATTTAGCAAGTCGCAGAGCACCAAGAAATTGTCTGCCTCATCAGATGCTTCGTGAAAGTGCATACCTGATCCAACAGATCCCTCCGCTGCATATTAAAAGGATTTCTATAGGTATGCGCCTGATTCTTGTACCGTCCACGTGATAGGCCGACTACGAAGCTACCGAGTTTGTTAACCGGATCTTAGGCAGGTTTTAGTATCACGCGGACCGTCCATGCGGATCGCTCCGCACCGCCTAATTGTATGAGAAAGCTATCCGCGCGGACGGTTGTCCGCGCAAATCACTCTGAAACGCCCCCTGCACTTAATACATATTGGTTCAGTGCGGAGCAATCCACACGGACGGTCCTCGTAACACTAAAACCCGCCTTAGTGTGCGAAAACTTATCCCGGGGACATATACCTCATAAGACCCTTGTTAATGAGCATACCTGATCCAACAGATCCCTCCGCTGTATATCAAAAGGGTTTCTATAGGTGTGCGCCTGATTCTTGTTCCGTCCACGTGATAGGCCGACTACGAAGCCGCCGAATTCGTTGAGCTGATCGCGGAGTGCCGAGAACTTGTCCTGGAGGCACGGATGCGTCGTCAGGTCCTTCTTGAGCGGGGAGCGCGGCATCACGCGGACGCTTTCAGCTACCTGCAAGTTTCAAACAATATTGTTTTTCTACTCGTCGACTGTAATGGTTGAATTGATTTCGTATACCAAACTGTAATTTGGTACTTTTCATGCAACTAAACTATAATATTCATTTCGAAACGGTTTAGTCGACTATAATGAAATTGACCAATCACAGCTCGCCGCAGTCAAGAGGACGAAACAAAACGATAGCTCAAATCAATTATTTATTTTAGGTGGTATAGTAGAAATATGACGCCCTTAATATAGCCACATCCATAGACTACGAAAACCACTTAGCGTTGCTTGTTAGTCTCCATAGGCTACGACGACCAAAAAAAAATTGACAAAAAATTGAATTTAGCAAGGAGCAAGTACCAGGGCCTCATGAAGTCATGAGTTACGAGAAGGTGTCGTTGACCAACCCACCGAGCCCCGGCGGCCGGGGTGCGTACGAGTATGAAGAAATCGCGGCTGCTCGCGAATTTTTGGTTTGTTTACCTATTTCTACTAGTTTAGTGTTTTATTTTTGTTGACTCGTAGAAAAACATTGTATACAATAGTGATATAATCAATCTTTTCAATCTCGTACCCCGGTAACACGGTACTCTACTGTAAGCTCTCCATTATATCACGATTGTATAAATAGTAGATTGTACAACAAGAGCATATAGCGACCCAGCTCCATCTGAGGCAATTTATTGGTCCAAGCACAGCGAGGACCAATATAGTAGAGGATAAAAATGGACATTTATGCCTGAATTATACACTACTTTTCACTTCGATTGTGAGTAAAATATACAAAAATATCCAATATTGTAGGATATTTTACCGTACTTATTCAAGACTAAAGAAAATTGTACTCGGGCCGGTCGGGGGCGCGGGGCACGCCGGTCGGGAGCGAGTCGGGAGGAAGTGTATAAACTCAGGCATAAATATCCATTTGTATCCTCGACTATAAATTGCCTCGGATAAAAATGGATCGCTTTATGCCCTTGTTGTACAATCTACTATATTTTCAAACACTGAAAAAACAAAATTGTAGAAGATATATCCTCCAACTTTTATCAACAATCACGAACCGAATCCAAAAGCAAAAGGGTTCTTTTATTTGCCGGATAAGGACAAATCAGGCGGCGACTACCGACCAATCTGCTGCTGCAGCACACGATCGACAACAGTACCAACCAATAACTAAATTACATATTTAGTTGAAAGTTAAATATCGGTCGATCAAAAGATTGTTTCACAGATCCAAAAGTAGTTATTAGGTCACTATCTTTCCTGCTAATATATTATTATAATATTTGTAAAAATGTCTAAATGACACAATTCTTACCTTTTGACTATTATTCGAAGAAGCCTTATTAATGACATCCGCACACAGCTTCTCAAATTCTATTTTAGCTTGGTTTTTCAGTCTTTTGAGGTAATTCAGTACGGAGAAGCTAAGTGAGTTGTCCTGCGTGTCAGGGATGAGACTTTGGACCAACGGCGCCGATGCACCCATCTTCGCCAATGCTCTTCGTAATGGCTGAAACGTAAAATGTAATTACATGTTACAATGGAATTACATGTTATTTTTGAATGGTTAGAAGCCATGTTTTAGGAAACAACAACGTTTAAGTCAATTTAATAATTAAAATAAAAACGTTAATTAATTTGGCACCAAACAAGAGAAACAAAAAGTAACTAAGATAACGATATTATAGCTGTAAAATGTTGAAGTTATGCGAAGTCTAAAAGTCAAGTTATTAAACATTATCAGAAGGTAAGAAAGCCTTTACTTATTAGTAGCCAGTCAGTCAGTACTATGAAGAGTTATTTGATTGTTTAAAAGCAAAAAATCGCATGACTGCATTTAAGACGCATGATGACCACCTTGCATAACAAAACAGCAGAAGCAGCTTACCGTGACATAATATGAAGGCATCCTATCTGTATACTGCTGGAAAGCCAACTTCCACTCCGGAGTGGGCTTACACCGATGAACTTTAAAGAGATCATCGAGAAGCGGCAGCAGCACCGGATAGTTATATGGTAGCACAAACAAATTCACACACGTGAGATTCGTTGACGCCTTCAGGTAGCCAAACGGGTGGGTCACTTCGGAGTTCTTGCAACTACTGTTTGCTACGAATACCTGGAATTGGTAAGATAATAATGAATACAAATGCAAATTATATAATTGGATTTATTAAGTAAACCGAAAAACTAAAGCGTATATATATCTGCTCTTACTTTGAACGGCACGATATTACAATATAGAAACTTGCCTGTCAATACAACTCTTTCAAAGAGCGCAATTAATAATCATTCATTTATTTATTCCTATAACAATAATAAATTATGTTAAAAAACTTGCGAACTAATATACTCTGACACAGCGCGACCTTGTCAGTAGAAAAAGCCGACAAATTAAAAAGAATGTAGGCCTAAATGGAGGTGTAGGCTGAAGTGGCAGTGGGCCGGTCATATTAGCCGTAGAACCGATAACCGTTGGGGTAGACGAGTTCTCGAGTGGAGACCGCGTATCGGCAAACGTAGCGTAGGACGCCATCAAACCAGATGGAGCGATGACCTTCGCAAGGCGGGTGACAAGAGCTGGATCAGAGTTGCCGCAAATCGTGCTCAATGGCGTGCAATAGGAGAGGCCTATGTCCAGCAGTGGACGAGAGTAGGCTGATGATGATGATGAGGAGAGTAATAGTTGACTACAGTACAGTAATATCACAAGATAACTTTTCGTTAAAGCGTATGGGAATGAAATAGAGATGTCGGTTTTATAACTGTATGTTTAGTATGTAAGTACCTATAAATGAAGCAATGCACGCTCTATATAAGACATGTCTCGAGTATTAAACGCAGTTCGTAACGTATGTCAATATGTGAACTCCCGTCCTTTTATGGCAACGTCAACAAAAAGGAAAATAATTGCAAAGGTTTGCACTGACCTGCCAGCAAATGGTAGGTTGTTTCCTGGCGAGAATGAACTGCGTGAGCGGGCTTGGCTCGAGTTCGTATTTATCGAACGGCAGGTTATCGATCACCATCGGCTCCTGGCTCGAGCACGTGAACTTCACCGCGGGGTGCGCTGACCGCGGCGGCTGAAAACGTACAATACACATCAGTATGTGCCGTCGGGAAGTTTTCAACACTAAGAAATTTCCACGTGAAATAATTTCGGAAACTCCCATATTTTATAAGGACGATATTTTCCATTTCCGAAATGGAAGCATTCTTAATTTTTCGTAAACTGTTTTTTGAAATTTCCGAGAACTTTTTCAATTTTCTGCAAACATTCCGCAAGATACACATCTGGAAATACACATATGACACGTATTTCCCATAGATATCATATCAATAACGCTACACACGATTTGTTATTAAATTAATCAAACAATTGTTGAAAACATTGATAAGTAAGGCTTTATTTATATGTAAAAAATTGCGTATTGAGGTAAGGTCTTAGTTGAAATAAATAAATCCTAATTCTAAAGGTATCTGGAATGGGCCAGAATTCGATAGTAAATCATTTTGCTTTGGTATGTGGCACATTTCCAACCCTAGTTGTTCACGTTGCTTGACTGCTTTAATAATAGTATGCTTACCAAAGTTGGAGCGTTAGGGTCGGGCCGGAAAGACTCTGGGATCGGCCAGAAGCCGACAGCGAAGCCCTTCTGCGAAACGGTCCGTGGCACGTATATGAGCCGGCGGCAGGAGTGCCACGCCTGCGGTGCGCTCGGACCTTGGTTGGTGGTCATGCTGCTTTGGTACGGCCCGCCGTTCCATCGCTAAAACATTGTGATTTATAAATATTGCGATCTTCATGTATTGCAAGTCGACGATATATGATCATAAGCTAATAATATGTACAGATGATTTCATCATCACCTATTAGTGTCCAGGTGACAAAGCGGACTGTGACTTCAGAGGGATTTATATCAAGTTAAATTAAGATCCTGCAGTCAGCGGAAGAAGCACCTAAATATAAAATACCAGTTTCTCAATCATGAAGTTCTCGGACTTTAAACTATCGCCCATTATAGCGCCCAGCTTCGTAAAATAAGACATCTAAAGAGAACAAGGCGCGTTTAAATAATCAAGTGTTATTTTCGAAATAGGTTTACAACAGTATTAATCATATATCCGCGTATAATCATATTGCCTGAATTTAAATACAAATAACATATATTTTGCTAGTGCGAATAGGTAATCCACAACTCGTGTCGATTTAAAACACTCCTTCGGTCGTGTTTTAATTTATCGCCACTCGTTTCGAATTACCAATTTTTCGCACTTGTATCGTAATGTACTATTGCACTTAATACGATACCTATCCAACTGTATTCATCACTTTATTTTGGCAAAAAAATACCTATTCTTATTCTTAAGAGGAAATGTGTGACTTCGAGTTAGAGTTCAATTTATAACATTCATTAAGTAGTAATAAAACCACCGAACTATTTTCAAATACTAAAAAATTAGTCCACAAGTTACTATGTTATTTTTTTGTATTTTCTAAGTTTTTTCTTCCATGTATGAATATACAGGGTTGGGCAGAATAACTGTCCTAGTTTAAAATAGCCATAAAATTAAAACAAAACTTCAAATTTCAATATTAAACTTGTTTTTATTTTAAGCATACTCTATATTTACAAAATAATTAATTAACTCAAATCACTCTCCTTTAACCTGCATAACTTTACGCGTTCTACCATAGAACAAGTTGCACGCGGCACGCACTACCTCATCTGGTATATCGTCCCATATCTTGACCAACCGATACGATTTTTCTGGGCATCTGTTAATCCATGTTTTTTTGTTTTTTTTTTGTAATCCAAGATCATGTCGTAATATACGACTTATTGATCGTCGGGTTTTTTACATATCTTTAGCAAGTTTACTTGCACTTTTGCTGGATTTCGTCAAATACGCTCACGAACGCTTTTAATTTTTTTTAGACCAGGTTTGGGCCTGATTCTTGAAGATCCTGTTATTTTTAATCTCTTAATAATCCGAAATATGAACCTTACATTAATATCTAAATGTTTTAGCTACTTAAATATCTCGCACGGTCGGAATTCTTGCTTGTATAAATTTACAACGAGCTGGCGTTTCGCGTCCATGTTTTAAACAGTATAAAAAAACAGTAGATATCAAGCTGACATCTTGAAATAAAATTCGATAAATACAAAGTACAAAGTTCCGTTGTATTTAAGTTAAATGGCAGTACAAAACTAGGACACTTAATCTGCCCAACCCAGTAATTTGTTTCAGAAGTAAATCATTTAAATAATAGTACCATCTAAACCAAGATACTTAACTTAGTTTTGGACCATTGTTGAGAGATTTTAGATACATATAGTTGGGTGATTTTACGGTAATATTAATATTAATTACAACTTACCCCATTCCTTTCATTGTCCCCTTCAATTTCCTTCTCCTGTTCCCCATGAGGAACCTCAGGTTCTGCTGGTTCAGTCCCATCTTTCACGGTCCCCCCGTCGATAGTCGGGGGATCCGGCCCGATCTTCTCAAAATTGATCACCACGCCGCTTTGGACCTTTTGGACTAAGCTGTCGATGCATTGCATCAACATTCGGTGTGACGTGATGCAGTAGGACCGACCTGTAACAATCAATTTAGTTAATAAACGTTATTTACTAAACTGGGAGGCGTGACGGCGCTTCAAGTACTAAAGGGAAACGACTTCCCTCTTCCCGATAGAAAACATACTTATTACGATTGTAAGAAGTATTTTAAGCTGACAAATCATGAAATCAGCAAGTTCTCATAATCCTTTAAACTCCGGCAACGCGCATGTGACCCCTGGAATAAGGGTTTAAAAAAAAGCCAAACGCGACGGCACGCACGCTTGTTTATCAGTACAATTGCAAAAAAGATGACTACGTATTATAAAACCGTGAGGTAGAGCTCGGGTCAATTGTTGACACAATTTATAACCCATTAGTAACAATAAGCATAATTGAATTCCACACCGACTCCACTCCTGATTCCTAAGGGGGTTTCTTGTTTAACGTCGCTTTATTACGTATAGGTCAGAAACGTAATTATTTATTCAGACATGACCATTTAATGGAGCTGCGGTATAAGTGATGACATACTTCCATCGTAATTGTTTTTTATAGACATATGACGTTATCGTGCTCGCAAAATAATAAATATTTTATTTATGTTCTCATCAGATTATAGCCAACAAAAAAATACTAACCTGAACTTCTGACCACGTGTCGCAACTGTTTTAATATGTATTTACAAAAGTTTACTTCAAAACCGGACATGTGTAAGTCGGAATCTCCCACCGAGGGCTCCGTACTTTAAAGTATGTGTACGGCAACAGAAATACATCATCTGGGAAAATTTTAACTGTCTAGCTATCACGATTCATGAGATACCTACAGCCTGGTGACAGACAGCCAGACGGACAGTGGAGTTTTAGTAATGGGGTCCCGTTTTTTCCTTTGGGTACGGAACCCTAAAAACGAAGCAACTAACACATTCACTGCCAAGAACCCGGTGCGTGGGTTCATTTTGCATTAGAAATGGGGCGCCTGAAAGTGTTAAACATTTGCAATTGTGCAGTCTTAAAAGCAGAGAAAAGCAAGGCATTCATGAAGTCGGAAGCGAATGCAGCCAACCATTTCACCCAACCATAAATAGCTTTTACTTTTATGTGGTGAAACTCTCACAAGTTAACAACCCATATACAGCTCTGTGGTTAAAATAAAGTGTTCATGATCAATCAGCTGTAGACAATTTTCTCGAATAAAAATATGGATGAATAAAAATATAGACAAATAAATTACAAACATACGAGCGACGTAACTTTTAACACAGGAATATAATAAGAATACCATAGAATTCTCTAAAATGGGTAAATGAGTGGTGTTGCTCTTTTTAATCTTGTTCAAAATTTTGAAACGTGAGTTACATCGGTATGAAAAAAAAAATAGGAAAATATTAAACAAAGTTTTAAACGGCCTGAAGTGAAACAACATGCAAAAATTGCACATATACGGCATTCTATTTTTCTACAATGCGCATTAACATTATAGTCTACAATGCAAGTAATATAATGGATGCATCATAATAAAAGGCATAAAAAAATTGTGACAGAGATCACCTTGACACCAAGTGAACCGTATACACATGCGACCACAAAAACTAGTCGGACAGGTTTAGCGTAGGGCTCTCACTATCCCCTTTTTCGCAAAGAGCGCATTTGTTTTAAATAATTGACGTGTGAATCATGCTCAAAGGCCCTTCTTTTAGGGTTCAGTTCGAAAGGATCTCTATGAATATTGAATAAACAGTCTGTCCGCCTGTCCGTATTAGACTGTAACTAATAAATAAGTATCATCTCTAAACCGTTGTAGTATTTAGTTTTGACCGTTCTAGAAGACTTAATTAAAAAAATACAATATTGGTTCATATGCACTGAAACTACATATGAAAAATAGAATGCCGTATATGTGCAATTTTTGCATGTTGTTTCACTTCAGGCCGTTTAAAACTTTGTTTAATATTTGCCTATATTTTTTTTTATAACGATGTAACACATATACATGTACATATGTCTGATTCAAATGTATCATTTCAAGGCGATGCCAGGATAAGCTAAAGTGAATTTGCCTCCAGGGAGTTTTGGTTCGTATTTTTTTTTATGATGTGGCTTTCTATTTGTAACAAGTGTGCAAACTTTATAGTTTTTTGTAAAAAAAAAACGAAATATGATCTTTCTTCAAAAAAAAATCTAGGCAGCCGATTTTGACATGCGTCACGTATATTGTGGATATAGTAAAGATAATTATATGACATCATAGGATATATTGCCGTACAAATTAAAAAAATATATAATAAAAAAAATTTTAAGTACTTTCACGTCAGCGACACCAAGTTTTTCACCGAAGCTAACCTCTTTAATAAGCTACAAAATGAATGTATTTACTTAATTTTATCTGTGGTAGAACAAGGTGCTTTATTATTTGAGTATATCACTATACATTTACTCATAGAAAGCCACACCATCATTCAAAAAAATTACAAGCCAAAACTCGCTAGGGGCAGATTCACTTAGCTTATCCTGACATGGCCTTTAGTGTTTTATTTATGTATACACGTCAGACATGTTTTATGTTTTTTCTTTATATACAATACATCAGCACGGTAAGAGCGTGCGACTTTAAATCCGAAGGTCGCGGGTTCAAACCCGAGCTCGTACCAATGAGTTTTTCGGAACTTATGTACGATGTTTTCCTTTTCGGTGAAGAAAAACGTCGAGAGGAAACCGGACTAATCCACATAACGCCTAGTTTCTCCTCTGGGTTGAAAAGTCAGATAGCAGTCGCTTTCGTAAAAACTAGAGCCTACGCCAATTCTCGGGATTAGTTCGCAAGCGGACCCCAGGCTCCCATGAGCCGTGGCAATAAGCCGGGACAAAGGCTAGGAAGAATACATCAGCAAAATATGTAATAGAACCGAGTCTAGTATACAAAATAATCAACTTGATTAAACAAAAACAGAACGCTTTAGGAGCATGGTAAGGATCTTAGAGCAAAAATGTAAAATTGATAGATTTAGTCGTTGAAATTGTGCACCTATTGTTACGTAATATCTAAATAACAAGTATTGGTTTCTATTAGAATGTCTTCTCATCTTGCCTTTTAATAATGAGGTCGCGAGCGTGCGTCACCGGTAATATATGACGAGAAGGGACAGTTATTAAAAATTCATCAAAAAATGATGGTGGTAAATTATACAAGATAAGAACAGTTTCAGCAAATGTTGTAGATTGTTTATGTATCAAAATTACGTTGAAATAAAGTCGATTTTCAGAGAAATTGTCACTTGTTTTGAAGTAATTTCTAGAGAAAATTGTTTTCGTCTAACTTTCATTTACACTACTTCAAAGTCATAATAACAAAAAATATGTAATCTATTAAAGGTGGAGTATAGGATATATGTAATACAAAATTACCATTTTTAGCAGTCCAAACTTTACGAAATTTACAAATAAGACCGACAAAATCAGTGACTTACGCGCGTTTACCTAAACGTCCATCAGAAAAAAAAAACATTATTAATTTAGTGTTTTCAAAAAAAATATTATTAAACGGCAAGAAGACGTGCTAATAGAAACCAGCAGTACTTGTTATTTCTATTGCGTAACAAAAGGTGTACTATTTCACCGATTAAATCTATGAATTTTACATTTTTGCGACTAAAATCGATACCGGGCTCTCAAACCATACTTGCAGTGCGGAAGCCCTCGGGCCTCAGGGCGTAAATACGATCCGCAGCCAATGTTATGTAATCAGTAATCACTTTTAACAGTTTTAACCCTTTACCAGGCAAAGGGTGATATGACAACCACATATCGTTTACCATAGTCTGGTTTTAGCTCCAAATCTCCTACAGTGGCATCTGTATCATCATCAATCTCCTCCCTTTGCCTGGTAAAGAATACAATAACACTAAATTGAATATGGCAGTTCATTACTCAAACGGGCAATGGGATTACCGTATCGTACTTATTTTTTCTGGTATAAAGGAACATATCCGACCTACCTTTACCTTTATTTAAATTTTTCATTTTTTGTTTCACTGGTCGTGGTCGCGGCTAAGTCGGCTAACTGACGCACAGAATAACTAATAGTACTACCGTACAGAAAATTCACTCCTTCACAAAAGTCAGATTTAAGTATAAAATTATACCTATTCTCGCCGCCTGCAAGCAAAATTGAAACTTATAACCGCGCACGAACCGTGAATCTTCTTTGCGCGCCGCAGTTTTATGACCGAGCTGCGAGTGTCGGCATGGGGATGTCACTATTTTCAATTTTGCGCGAGTCGAGCGGCAGCCCATTGGCATACGCCTGCCCGGGAGGCGCGCCGGCCAAATGTACCTAAACTGCGAAGTGACACCCCCCTGACTGACGTCCTAGTAAAATGTCAAAACAGAGATTTGTGCGACTACCTGACGAAAAGTGTATGAAAAAGTTTGGGGTAGACAATACATTTTCAAACCACCCACTACACATAAATATTAATTGTCGTCAATAGTTCGACACGCAACACTCACAACATGTGGACTCACATGCGAAGATAGATCCCTTGGCTTTAACTTCGCGATAGACCCGATTGTAAATGTGAATTAAAATTAAATTAAATCATTTGTTATGAATGTTACGATTACAATCGGAGGCTATTATAAATATATGAATCTCCACTTACCACAGGTAATTTCAAATCAATAGGCGACGTGTCTGCTGAGGGCACGAGGTCCGAGTCCCTCTCGACTGCAGGAGTACCAATGAGAACAATCTCTGGTAATAAAACGATCGGTGGTCCCAATCAGAAACAGAATGGCTCCCGTGTTAGCTCTGAGCCGTAGCAGATCGTTTGTAGGTTAAAAATGATCACTTACCACCAGTAACTTCACACATGGCATCAATCGGCGACGTGTCCGATGGCACGAGGCCCGAGTCCCTCTCGACTGCAGGAGTACCAATGAGAACAATCTCTGGTCCCAATAAAACGATCGCTGGTCCCAACAGAATGGCTCCCGTGTTAGCTCTGAGCCGTAGCAGATCGTTTGTAGGTTAAAAATGATCACTTACCACAAGTAACTTCACACATGGCATCAATAGGCGACGTGTCTGATGGCAAGAGGTCCGAGTCCCTCTCGGCTGCAGGAGTACCAATGAGAACAATCTCTGGTCCCAATAAAACGATCGCTGGTCCCAACAGAATGGCACCCGTGTTAGCTCTGAGCCATAGCAGATCGTTTGCAGGTTAAAGATGAACACTTACCACCAGTAACTTCACACATGGCATCAATAGGCGACGTGTCCGATGGCACGAGGTCCGAGTCCCTCTCGACTGCAGGAGTACTAATGAGAACAATCTCTGGTCCCAATAAAACGATCGCTGGTCCCAACAGAATGGCTCCCGTGTTAGCTCTGAGCCGTAGCAGATCGTTTGCAGGTTAAAGATGATCACTTACCACCAGTAACTTCACACATGGCATCAATAGGCGACGTGTCCGATGGCACGAGGTCCGAGTCCCTCTCGACTGCAGGAGTACTAATGAGAGCAATCTCTAGTCCAAATAAAACGATCGCTGGTCCCATCAGATTGGCTCCCGTGTTAGCTCTGAGCCGTAGCAGATCGTTTGTAGGTTAAAGATGATCACTTACCACCAGTAACTTCACACATGGCATCAATAGGCGACGTGTCCGATGGCACGAGACCCGAGTCCCTCTCGACTGCTGGGGTACCGGCCAATCTAAGTACCAATGAAAACAATCGCTGATCCCAACGGAATGGCTCCCTAGTCAGCTCCGAGCCAGGTATGGGGCAGTTCATCGGTAAGTTGAACTGTAAAGAAAGATAATTTGCCGTTATTCATAAACGCTCGTCGACACTAATTAAGCTAAAAATTTGTTCGTCCCACTTTGACAATTGTTTGTTACAGTGACAAAACATATTTTAACTATCTGAGACATTTTAAGTTTTATGAATAAAGGGGAAAGAATATTAATTTAAATTCTCAATTGGTAGGTACATTTATTTATTTATTTATTTTTATTTTTTTAGGGTTCCGTACCCAAAGGGTAAAAACGGGACCCTATTACTAAGACTCCGCTGTCCGTCTGTCCGTCCGTCTGTCTGCCTGTCACCAGGCTGTATCTCATGAACCGTGATAGCTAGACAGTTGAAATTTTCACAGATAATGTATTTCTGTTGCCGCTATAACAACAAATACTAAAAACAGAATAATATAAATATTTAAATGGGGCTCCCATACAACAAACGTGATTTTTTGCTGTTTTTTTCCGTAATGGTACGGAACCCTTCGTGCGCGAGTCCGACTCGCACTTGGCCGGTTTTTTTTATTATTAGCGCATGAAGTGTACTCTGATTTTGAGATAGGTAATGATTTAATGATAGTTCCTTTATCAGTTCCATTTATAGTTTTTATTATGAGTAGTTCTTTGAAATTCTACAATCGTAAGTAGCTAAAAAAATGTATATGATTACGGTTTATAAGTATAAGTACCTACATACGTGTTCCTGTACTATAACGTTGTATCGTGTCAAGTGGTGCATACGTACAAATGGGTGTAAAATACCTATATAATATACCTAATTTAAACGTTGTGTACATTAGAATATTTTTTAGGGTTCCGTACCTCAAAAGGAAAAAACGGAACCCTTATAGGATCACTCGTGCGTCTGTCTGTCTGTCTGTCTCTCTGTTCGTCTGTCGCAGCCTATTTTCTCCGAAACTACTGGACCAATTGAGTTAAAATTTGGTACTCATATATTATGTAAGTTTGTGACCCAAAGATGGACATGTAACGTAAACAAATTAATTTTACCCACGGGGGCCACTTTTGGGGGGTAAATAAGAAAATTAAAAAATAAAGTTTGTCAAACTATATCGTGTTACATATCAAATGAAAGAGCTCATTGTTAGAATCTCAAATATATTTCTTTTATAATTTTAAAATAAATAGTTTAGAAGTAAGTCAAGAAAATAGGCAAAAAATTACCATTCTCCCCCCCCCCCCCCCCCCTTAATCTCCGAAACTACATCCATATAAAAAATATCATTCATGGCAAATAATATAAATAAAACTGTTAAAATTATGGAATAAATAAAGCTTTAATAATAATAATAATAAGCCCCCAGGGCAGCTTGTGGCGAGCTGAATGGGAAGTGACGTCCCTTGGGTCCCATATCCCCGAGAGTCGGTCAGACCCCTCCCTCCGGCTTGCCTTCATTGGCCGGCTGGAGTGAACACTGAGCAGGGGCCGCAGGACTCTCACCTCTGGCTTGCCTTTAACGGCCGTCCAGAGTGGGGTGTCAGAGCTATATGCTCGCAGGGTGGAAGTGAAATATGCATAAGACGCGAGTTGGCACAGTGGCTGTGAGTGTTTACAGCCACTGGGTAGAAAGCGGTGCACACCTCTCCACACCCTGAGCCACTCACGCGATGTTGTGCCCTTGTCGCTCCGTGCGAGTAGCCGTTTTCGGGGACCCATATTGTGAGTTGGCGAGTCACCACCTGTCCATTTTTTTCGTGTTTTTAAACATAGATTGGGGCAGGTGCCATAGTATTTCCATAGACCCGGTAACCAGTACACTAACATCTCAACACAATAGCCTAGTTTATTTTGTTTCTTATCATTACAATAGTCCTGCACTAACCGGGGCTTGTCCTTGGGTGCACTACTATAACAGGCATAATCGCATACAGGGATAATCGTCGGTTGGTGTCACATCACCTTTTAGAGTAAATTGTCTCTCTGTAAATTGTCGAGTAACGCACGCCTTCCAAATGTCCGGAACCCCATGGTCCCGAGATTATGTAAAAGAACGAACATAATAATAATAACTGACGAAGAGAATCCTTTCTTCTATCCTATTTGAATTTTTGAGTTACATTATCCTCCGGAAAAAGACCTAATACAAACAATAGGAAAAGACTGGAAAGAAATAGCCACAGACAGACAAGAATGGAAGAAAATGTTGGACAAATACTTAAATATAATAGAATAAGGCGATTCGGAAGAGGCTTAGGTCAAAAAGACCTTACGATCATGCATATGGAAATATACATACAATAAATTTTAATAATTGTATGTATATTACCATATGCATGTTCGTATAATAAAGGCTTTAATAATAATTTATAGCAAAAATAAGCAATTATAGCATTCATCTATATATATATATAAATGCACGTGTCCTGACTGACTGACTCATCAACGCAGAGGCGAAACTACAAAAGCTAGAAAGTTGAAATTTGCACACCAGGTTACATTTGTAATGTGTACAAGAGATAAGAAGCGATTTTGAGAAATTTAACCCCTAAGGGGGTTAAAAAGGGGATGAAAGTTTGTATGGGGTTCAAGTTTTATTTTAAGCTATGAATTCGAACCTTGGGTAAAAGATATATTATTAAAAAATAAGAAAACTAATTTCAGCGTTTTTGAAAATTCATCCCCTAACTGAAATTTGTTTTAAGTTTCAGTTTTTATTCTATGCTAGGAACTTGCAATGAAACTTTACATAAAGGTATTATATTAAAAAACAAAAAAAAAAAAAAACAATTACAGCGTTTTATAAAATTCGTCCCCCAGGGTGGTGAAAAAGGGGTTGAAAGTTTGTAAGGAGATCAAAAATTTTATCAAGTGCGAGACTTGAAACTTTGTACGTGGGCATATTATTAGAATACAAGAAAAGTAATTTCAGCGTTTTTTTCAAAATTCATCCCCTAAAAGGGTTAAAAAGGGGTTGAAAGTTTGAATCCATTACAAATGGTTTGAAACTTCTTAGAAAGGCATAATAGCCGCTGATAAAAAAAATTTTTCGACGTTTTTGGAAATTCAACCCCTAAGTAGGTTAAAAAGGGGATGAAAGTTTGTCTTGGGGTTAAAATTTTATTATAAGCTAGGAACTTAAAACTTTGCAAAAAGGTATTATATTAAAAAACAAGAAAACTAATTTCAGCGTTCAGACCGCCTGTTGTTACCTGGTTCTATTTTTTCTTTAAATATTTCTTTGTAGTTTTACATGTATGTAAAATGTATAATTTTGGTGCAATAAAGAATATTTACTTACTTACTTACTTCAGCGTTTTTAAAAATGTATCCCCCAAGGTGGTGAAAAAGGGTTGAAAGTTTGTATGGAGATCAAACCTTTTTTTGAGTACAGGACTTCAGTCTTTGTATAAAGGCATACTATTAGAATACAAGAAGTAATTTAAGCGTTTTTAAATATTCATCCCCTAAAGGGGTTAAAAAGGGGTTGAAAGTTTGAATCCATTACAAATGCTTTGAAACTTCTTAGAAAGGCATTGTATAATATTACAAAAAGAGTTATTTCAACGTTATTACTAATTCAACCCAAATTCAAAGAGGTTTAAGAAGGGGATGTAAGTTTATATGTGATTCAAGTTTTCGTTTAAGCTAGGAACATAAAACTTGGTAAAAGGGCATTATATTAAAATAGACGAAAATTGATTGATAAAGTTTGCATCGGGAGCGAACGTTTTTTTTAAATAGTGGACTTGAAAATCTAAGTGTTGAGAGGGATTATATCGAGAACAATTATTTTCAGTTAGGGGCTTGAAACTTCGTAGTTTGTGAAAGACAAATTTCATGCGTTGTATAATTATTAACAAATGATTAACCGTCATTACTGATATCTTTTGCTGCCTAATGTTCTATGCTCATGTAAAATATATAAACACCAACATACAAATCCACGCGTACGAAGTCACGGGCAACAGCTAGTTATTCATATTTGTTTAAAAAAAAATGCATGCAAAAATACAAAATACAAAAAAAATACAAAAATCTTTATTTGTTTTAAACACAAATTGCCATGATTTAGGTGATGGAGCCGCCTGGTAAGCAAAAAATTGCCTGTGTAGGGAGGCACCGCTCTTCCCTAGGTTAAAGCAAACTATTTGTACAAATAAAAATTTAAAATGCGGAATTGTTATTTCTCTAAAGTTACGAACACCGACAATGTGTTACCCTTAATCACTTTTCATACAAAAATAATGTCCAAAGTACTGAACTTCGAAGCCACTCTTTTAATACAAAACTACATTATTTTGTATTGTTTTTACACTTTTTGGTTAATTTTACGCATAAACTAACGTGTACGATGCTTGTTGACGCATAATTACGTTGATTTTATGTAAGATTTATAAGAATGATGTAGGTTTGTGTTTTATTAAAAAAAAAGTTTATTTCACATTAGGTATAGCTGTTTCATGATTTTTCTTATTATCCCTTCATTAAAGACGTGCAAGGGCAATATAAGATAGCCGAGAACTTGTCCATTTCAAGCCATATTTTTTTTTCACGTCCTGATATCCTACGAGCTTTATTTTATACTAGCTGTGCACGCGGCTTCGCCTGCGTGGAATTCGGCCTGTGTCAGTAAGCGGCTAATTCACCCCTAATTTATCTCCCTCTCCCCTGGAGGCGGAACTTGAAGTAAAGTTGACAGATGGATACGCTAGAGGACTGTAGTCCAGATAAAATATTTTACAATTAGGTACCACTAAATAAAACTACACTCCAAAATTAATATTTTTTTGCCCTTATTCAAATTTTTGACGTGATTTAAACGACATAGAGTAGTAGGTGTATATCGAACGATACAGTACCATTTTTGTAGTTTTACGTCCTTGACTGTACCTATCCAAATCATGTCCATGGCAAATATCATCCAAATCGGTCCTCCAGTCAAATCAGTCTAAGCATGACGCCGGCGGCGCGCAGCGTCTGCCCCTACGACTTGTTGATGGTCATAGCGAAGCAGACGCTCACGGGAACCTGCAGGCGCTTGAAGCGGAACGAGAAGTTGCTCGGGATGAGGGGGATGCGCGGGATTAACACGGCTTCTCCGGCGCCACACTCCGTCAGAATCTGCGCCTACATATGTATTGCGTACGATGTCTTTGGGATCACAATAGAGACTCGCGCTGGCTTGCCGTTTCCGCCGAAAGTGAAGCGACCTGCGTGGCTAGAGCGCCACTGAGTCTCTCACCGTGGTCTTTTTTCAGACTCCTGAGACCGTGCCCCTTGTAGCCTCAATGCGTTGCGAGACTTTCTCGAAAGATTCGATTTTTTTCAGAAAGGCATGGTAACGCGTATAAGTCCCAAATCGTTTGACAATTACTCCGCAAACGACATAGAAAAATGTTTTTTTTTTTTTAAGTAAGTACCCACCTTCGTGTCCATTATTAAGAGGAAAGGGCACGGCCGCTTCTCCATACAAACGCAGTCTCCATTTTCCTCTATCATTATGAAAATATTTTTAGGTAGATAATTTGAAGTATATTTACCATAGCTAAATGCTACGTTTTCTACGTTTGACTTTTCTAGATTTTTTGATTATTGTAAAAATTAGGAGCGAAAAACTGATTTCAGGCAAATTTTTTAATGCTTCTAACTTTTATAATAAGTAATTAAAAATTCCAAAAACACAAACGTACACGGGACATAGCTGTGGTTGATACACAACTAATTGTGTCAAAATATTTTGAATAATGTTAATATCAAGAGAGGAAAATGAGGACTAACAGTTGTACGAAAAGGTGATTTCGCGCGGATCCTCCACTTTCGTCTTAGTGCTTAAAGGATGCGATACGTATGAATATGGATGCGATATACGATTAGGTATTTGACAGAATTAATCTTGGTTTTCCTAAGATGTATTTAAGAAGTGGAGCTACCCAGATTTTTGTGTAGGGGGGTGGGGATGTTTAAGATTAGGTTCTAAGTCGTTAAGTATCATTTTCAACTAAATCAAAAAACGTATACGTAGATTTCATGTAAATCAGTTCAGGCGGTTATTGATTCCCCCTACAATATTACACCTTCCATTTCAGTTTTAAGGTATTTTTTTTTTTTGTATTTTCACTCTGGAATGGTGTCATTTTGATATCATAAATGAATTCGGCATACCCGATTTATACAAAAACGATACCTAACTTGGCCTAGTAGCTTAAATGATATAGTTATCAAGATAAAGTTTTTAACCCCTTTTTCACCACCTTGAGGGATGAATTTTTAAAAACGTTGAGCGTAATTTTCTTGCTTCCTCTTTGCAGTTTCAAGTTCCAAGCTTAAAATGAAATGTGCTCCCCAAGACAAACTTTCATCCCCTTTTCAACCCCCTGAGGCGTTAAATTTCCAAAAACGTCGAAATTACTTTTTTTGTAATCGTCTATTATACCTTTCTAAGAAGTTTCAAAGCATTTGTAATGGATTCAAACTTTCAACCCCCTTTTAACCCCGTTAGGGGACGAATTCTTGATAACGCTGAAATCACTTTTCCCGTATTATAATAATATGCCCATATACAAAGTTTCAAGTAACACACTCGAAACAAAATTTGATCTCCATACAAACTTTCAACTTCTTTTTCACCTCCTTAGGGGATGAATTTTCAAAAACGCTGAAATTAGTTTTCTTGTATTTCAATAATATATCTTTTTACGAAGTTTCAAATTGCTAGCTTAAAATAAATCTTAAACCCCATACAAACTTTCATCCCTTTTTTAACCCCCTTGGGGGGTAAAATTTCTCAAATTTTTATAGCCTATAACCTGGCCGTGGTTTTTTGACAGATTAATAAAGTTTGCATTGAAATCCGTTCAGCCGTTTTCATTTGATGCGCGGTCAAATAAACAGACAAACAGATAAACAGACAAACAGACAAAAATTCTAAAAACTGTTGGAACGTGTTCTGTTATCGATTCTAAGTATCCCTAGCCAATTTTTTTTAGAATATCTTCCATGTACAGACTTTCGACCCTCTTCCGCTTTATTATATGTATAGATTATCTCAATTATATGTATAATAGTAGAGATTCAATGTCATTTGTTTAGGAGTATAATGATTAAGGAACATTTTAAAACCACTATCTCCATAACTTCGCAATAGAACTTGGTCTTTCAAACTTTAACATCGAATTAAAATACATGATGAATTTTCAAAAAATCATAGAAAAATAAGTACGAAACTGAGTTCTGATTCCTTTTGCATATAAAACAGCATGTTTTGAAATATATGCTGGTAGCAATAACTCAATACCGACAATAAGTTATCATTTGATTGAGGATGACACATATGATATGCTGCTTACTGAACAAAAGTGGTTTCTGCATATTGCATCACATGTACTACGAAATTTTATAAGTAGATATTATGCCGTGGTTGAACCTTCGTAAAACAAACTTCTGATAAGAGAGCTATTACTATTGCCACTGTGTATACTGTATAGGTATTAAAATTACAAGTTTTTTTATACCACGTCGGTGGCAATCAAGCATACGGCCCGCCTGGTGTTAAGCAGTCACCGTAGCCTATGGTCGAAGTTAGTAAATTTCTTTTTTGATAAAGATAAAGAGATAGTTTATAATTCAAGTAGGCATATTACAATGAGCTTGTGAACGTGAAATAAAGCTACACCGGCTCTAACCCTACACCTCTGCCTCCAGGAGATTTAAATCCCCTCTCAATTGGAGGAGGGTATCCCAATATGGGACCGGCAAGAAACTCGGCCGGACACATCTTTGCAAAACATCTTATAATTAACATGCATTACGAGTGAATAAGAAAAAATACAATTTAAATTAATATAGAATTCATGCAATTACATACAATAGGTGTTCTTCTTTATAGAAATTTGATTTAAAAATATAGATGTACATCAAATCATACAAATACTCTTTCAGAAAACATAATATATAATTCTTACAAAAGAAAAATAAAATGAAATAAATTAAAGAAATGAGAATATATATTATATAAATCTGACTGATTGTTATGAAATACCGACATAAAATATGAAAGGAGTAGGACACCTGATTGTTCAGAAGAGATCTGGGTCAAATTAATTAAGGCAATGTTGGATTAAATTAATATTCATCTGTCTGTGAATAACTGACTCACCTACACAAATTATTTGTTATTTTTATATTAATTCAAAAACTAACTGGTTGTATATAACCTACATATGTCTACATAATGGTGAGCCTATTTTGAATTTATGTTGTATTATATTCCTGATTGTAAGTAAAAAACATGGGCTATTTTATTGGTAAAGGACCTGCAGTTATTATATGTATACTAACTATAAGTATCTATAAAACATTGTCAGCTATTTAGGTATAGAAATGCCAATAATTGGCCACTTAAAAAATGACAGATTCAGGTCACTAATTTCCATTACGGAAACCATTACGTACTAAGTTTATTTTAAACATGGTACAGTTATTTTTTTAAATGTTGGAAGTTCATGTGTTCTAGCGGAAGCTGCTCGCCCCCAATTACAAAGAAATACCGCAAATCGATGTACAGGTTAGCCGTTTGGCACCCGCATACTAGAGGTCAAAACAAATTTTTTGACCCGCAGTTCCTAAAAAAATTTTTTGTGTATCATGATATTTTCTTGTCTCTCTTTTCTTTATCAATCTTGATATTTTGAGTCAAAAACAAAACAAAATATACCAACCGAAGGCTGAAATGAAACCGAACAAAATATACCAACCGAAGAATGAAAAGGCACAGTTAAAGGGTTAAAGAGGTATTTCCCGTTCGATATATGGATATTACGTATCATTTTATGATTAAAATGTACCGTATCTGCAGTACAGTTCCATGAGTCTCGTAAAATAGGTATTGAAGTAGAACTGTCAGTTTGTAAAATAAAAATAAAAAAAAATGTTAATGATATTATTTTCAAAATTGCTTTATTGGGGTTGGATATGAGGATATCACGTATCATTTGTGGTATATTGTACAAAAAAAATCAGCCATATTGTATCTGGAGGAGCCCAAACTTGGTATGTTTCGAAAATTCTTTTTATGTGATATATTTTTAGAATCGCCTTAAAAAGCCCTTTCGTATGATACCACACACAATAGGTTTTGGAAAATCACATGCGTGTGCCAAACGGCTAACCTGGACATCGATTTGCGGTTTTTTAATTCGAACGGGTTACACTATTCTCGGGACTCCCAGAAATTTTAGGTCATTTCTACTATTTCATTTTACCAGGCGTAGAGAAACTTTTGAAGAGAAGAGCCAACCACAGGAGAAATCTGTTTTAGGAATTTTAAAGAGCCACAAAAGTTGTTTTGATTGGTGTAAGTCCTTTAAGCATTTATTGTTGACAACCGACAGCCTAGTGGGTAGTGACCCTGCTTATGAGGACGGTCCTGGGTTCGAATCCCGGCAAGGGCATTTATTTACGTAATGAGCACAGATATTTGTTCCTAAGTCATGGATGTTTTCTATGTATTTAAGTAAGTATTTATAAATATATTATGTATATTATTGTCTGAGTACCCACAACACAAGCCTTTTTGAGCTTACTGTGGGGCTTAGTCAATTATTATCATTAGTGTAAGAATGTCCAATATTTATTTATTTAAAGGGCCACAATTGCGATTGCAATTTTAACTTACAAAAGCCGCATGTGACTTGCGGCCCGCAGTTTGCTAAACCCTATCTATATTAGGAAAAAAGAAATGTCTCAATTTATTCATACTATTTCCGATTTCACATACAACTGCCCATAGAAACATTGCCAAGATTGAGAGCTCTTTCCATGCCTAATCTTTTTATTGAACCCTTAAACCACATCCAGGGGTACTTCTCTGTTAACCTGTGTGATAATATCATACTTATGCACACAAGCTGTTGTTTTTGTAGGCAATTTACCCTGTGACACCTCTGGACAACTCCTAAGACATTATTGTATTATTTGGCAGTTAGTATTGTATAAACAAAAACAAAAAAATAAGAATACTAACTTCTTCTTGAATGCCGGCATTGCTTGATAGTTTCCCTCCATCAGTTATAACAACAATGACTGAAGGCTCCAAGTAGAAGGGGCACCTGCCCTGGCCATATGTGTCTATGCCCGTCTGCATGCGGTTTATGTTCAACACATCAAATGCATGTTTTAATGCAGCACCCATTGTTGTCAGTCCTAGGCATTGCAAGTTTTTCAGCTCATTAATAAATGTTGCTAAATTTTCCTTCCATCCAGCCTGGAAAAGCAAAAAATAACAGTTAAACATCATTTCACTTCTAGGATCTAGAAGAAAATAAACATGGTATGGTCCCACAAAGCAATTCCTGATACAATATGATATAATACTCATAGGACCCAATATTTTGACCATAAAAGATGATCATTTGAGCAAGCACTATTGAAATCCAATATGATTTTATGACATGTATAAGAAATACTGCTCAGGATTACTCTATTCCACGAGTAATGAATAATTCAATTCACTGCTAAGTGCGTGAAGTACACTGTGGTAGTACCAGAGTAGTACAAATTCATATTTCCCTCTCTTATCGCCATTTTCGTCGAGTACCGGATTGGCCAATAGGATTGTGCGACGAGAGCGCAGTCGCGAACGCTATCGCGGAGGCAGCAACGGTGGCGGCAGCGGCTTGTCCTGTTTACGTCGTTCTGTCTATTTCAGTAAAATTCGCACCTTCAAAGTATGGACATGGACTGGACTGCAGATCAGTGGTTCTACTAAGGATGCTACAAAACCGGCGACACTATGCACATGATAAAGAAAATAATTTGAATTTTGAAAACGTGTTTACTTCGATATTACTAACCTTGATGTTCGCGGGTGGCTCTTCGAAAGTTAGAAGCATATACCTGTCACCTCTGCTTTCAGGGGAACGTTGACGTACCTATGAAGTAAAATTATGCAGTTTTAGCAATCACGCGATAAACAAATAAATCACTAAAACGAGGCGGTTGACGAGTCGATGACACTGCACGTACCTTTACGAACGTTTCCACAGCGCCCTTGGCTACATCGAGCAATGTTGGGCGTCCGCCCAAATAAGCTCTTTGGTTCATAGAGGCTGATGTATCTATTAGAAAAACTATTATAGTCATCGTGAAAATTGCCTAAATATTGGTCTAAATACATTAAATAATGCGCACTGTAATGAACTAAGAACAAAAATGGCCGCTACATCGTACGCAGACTCGTTGAGAGGCGACCGTCCGACAGCCGCTTCGACGAGCAGCTGAACAAGCTACGCCACGAAGACTCCAAAAGTACCACGTGACCTAATCATACGTTCGGTTATTTTCGGAATCCAATAGAAAAACATTCGGGTTTGCTCGGAAACCGGCAGCTTAGCTTTTATGTTGCCATAATATGTAACACATTTTCCTTTTTAATTATTATATATAATTTATCCCCACAACTCGCTTATTTTAGCTGCTGTGCGTAAAATATACATTACTTTCGAGTTTGTGATAATCATAGAAAATTTTAGAAAACGATGAGGACTATATTCGTATGAGGACTATATATTATACCTATATATATAGGATGAAATACAACACGAATATGTAGGCAAATAGGTACTAGGGGCTAGGGGTAAGGCCCACTAAGTTTATATACTCTGGCACACCCAGCTTGTCAGTATAAAAAGACGGCAAATATAAAAAAATGTAGGTACGCGAAGAGTTGACTTCCCATAGAAAATTTGAATTTTGCGTCTTTTTCTACTGACAAGGTCGGTGTGGTTGAGTATAGTTAATATTGTTCAATAATCAATGGGTAATTGTAGATGGCCTTTTTTCAGTTTCTTAAGAAAAAGCTGACTTTTCATGGTTTCTTTACATAGGGACCATTCTTCTGCTGTCAGTTTTTCTCATCTTGTCAATGTCACTATGGTTAAGTTTTATGAGGAGATTTTTTCGGCTTAGGCTTAAACCTTAATCTGGTAAACAAAGGGCATTGTTTCTTTTATGCACCGCGGATAGCTGCCAAATCATCCACGAGTGAAAAGAGTGAGCCCGTTTAAAAAGCAATTTTACCATCCCATTTCAACAGTTCAAATTCATGTAACAACTCTTTCGGAGATAAACGTTTTGTTATGAAGAAAATGCCCGGAGCTATTGGTCGTAAACTATATAATAAATTACCTGAACATCTCAAAAAGGAATCAGACAGTGTTTCGTGCTCAAGTGAAAGACCTATTATTAAAAAAGACTTTGTATAAGATAAATGAATTTAATGAAATGTAAATGTTACAAATTATGTCATGCATGCACCTTAGTTCAATAATTTCCTGACTAGTCGCACTTAGTAGTAGTGCAGATATTGTGTACATGATGTATATTTTAAATGTATCTATTACCATGTGTTGATGAATAAACTATTATCTATCTATATATGTCAGAATTTTTAGGGTTCCGTACCTCAAAAGGAAAAAACGGAACCCTTATAGGATCACTCGTGCGTCTGTCTGTCTGTCTGACTGTCTGTCTGTCTGTCCGTCTGTCACAGCCCATTTTCTTCAAAACTACTGGACCAATTAAGTTGAAATTTGGTACACATATATAAGTTTGTAACGCAAAGACGGGCATGTAACGTAAACAAATGATAATTCAACATGGGGGCCAGTTTTGGGGGTAAATGGGAAAATTAAAAAATAAAGTTTTTCAAACTATATCGTGTTACATATCAAATAATCTCAAATATATTTTTCTTGTAATTTTAAAATTAATAGTTTAGAAGTTATTTAAGAAAATAGCCAAAAAATGACCATTCCCCTCCATTTATCTTCGAAACTACTGGGTCAAACATTTTGAAAAATATACACAAAATAGTTCTTTACCTATAGATGACAGGAAAACATATTAGAAATGTGCAGTCGAGCTTGAGTCAGATTTAATTACTTAGTTTTTAATCCGTCCCTACGGGTTTTTTAAACTCACGTTTCACATAAAAAAATACATTGTTAAAAATTGTGTAATGTACGGAACCCTTGAAACGCGAGTCCGACTCGCACTTGGCCGGTTTTTATCTGAATGTGGGTGGTCGATCGTCTTACATTACGTAAACGTGTTATCTCAGAATGAGATTTTATATGAATTTGACCCATTCAAGTGGAGCTGTAAAATTGCGGTTTAAACGGACGTTTTATTTCTTTATGATTTAAGACGAAAAGCACACCTCAAACAATTTCGACTACACCACTGACATATATGTAATATGTATAGACAAGCTGTCGAGAACAAAGTGTGTCCGCAAGGTGTCGGACATTTTTTGCGTTTGGCGTCTGTCACTGAGCAAAAGAATAAGCGCAGCTAGCCAGTAGCAATGACCTTGATGCTGGCAAAATTGTCCCAATGGTGAATGGACAGATGCCATAAGAACCAAGAACTGAACTGAACTGAAGTGCATGCACTTCATTGAGCCGCGTAGTCTGGAGCGAGCTTGAAATATAGTAATTATAATAACTATATTTTTACACTTACTATTTTGATAAATTATCACTCCACCTTACCCTTAATTTTCCCTATTTTAGGGGTAATCATTAATAATTAGACAACATTATCAAGTGATGGCCGATAAGTTTAAGTACACTTTTAAAGTTAAATCATATTAAGACAATTTTAATAATCCAATATTATATTAAATTAAAGGATTAGTATAGGTATATCAAACATAAACTATTGATTTTTTGAAGAATCCTATCGAAAACAAAGAAAATGTGTTACGCCTTTTTTAACTCCTGCAACATAAATTAAAGTACTGTCACTGTCAATGTCAATGTCATGCTTTCGTTTCGTTTTTATACACTACCGCGAATATCAATAGGCTTAGGTATTAGAGAAAAAAGTGAAATAAAAAAAAATATCATCTCTAAAATTACTGGTCCATTACCATTACTCAATCCTTTCCATTTTATAATTTATCAAGTTTGAACGTCCAATCTCATACATTTCATTCCTTCACCAAACACAACATGGAAGAAGTTTTAGAAAAATTGGAATCGACAATTATAACTCCGGAAAGTACACAACAAGAAAAGAACGATTACCAGGCTCTATATAAAAACTGGGGCAGATTGGGAAATCAAGAAGAGAGGCGTAAAGAATTACTAGAACAACAAAAATCGTAAATAACTTTGACTGTTAAATTATTATTATTTTTTGGTTTTGCCATTTTCAATGACCTAATTTCTTATAAGTAATAAATTATGAACTTAATGAATGTATTATTGAAAAGTATCTTCAAAAGTTACTTTACTTAATAGACCTATGAATAAAATAAAAATTCATAAAATAATATGTAAGTGTATGATTAATACATGAAATATTTTAGTACTGTGTATCTATTAAACTTATTATTTATTTCAGTAATCGCAATGACAAGATTGATGCATTTCGAGGTATACTGGAACTTGTTAAAGTGGTAGAAGAGAGAAATATTTTCAAGCCTTATAATCGGGTAATAAATTTTAACTCCCTTATTCAAAAAACTACAAGCCTCCATTAGTTAATTTATGTTTTATCCCTTTCTTACTAACGTATAAGTCATAATAACAGATTATGACAAACAATTTTAATAGCTAATTGAGGCTTGAAGCGCGTTTATGAATAAAGAAAAGAAGCTTTCCAAAAGTATTTTGGTACATTGACCCGCCTGGTGCTATCTCTGTTGCACACGCATAATAACATTGCTATCCCGCTTATGATGCTGGCTGTCAATGTCGTATATATGAAATAGATGTCGATAGAAAAAGTGACGCAGCCCTCCAGTGGTGAAGGCCGGATTCGAACCGGCGTCTTTAGCAGTCCAGGCTAATGCCTTGAACCCCTAGGCCACCATGCCAAGCCGCCCACCATTTGATTTGTTCTGTATATATTGTTTAAATTGTTTTGTTAAAACTATTACGATCTATGCATACCAAATGTATTTATGTATGTTTGACATCTATGTTACTTTATTGCATATAAATGAGTTTACGCGAAACAGACAAACAAAAGTAAAAAATATGTGCAAAATCAAACTTATCCAAAATGATTTCAAAGGTACATTACCGGCCTAGCATATATGTAGCGGGCTTCAACAAGACCTCCGCCACCTATAGCAATGTTCTCATGTTGTCGGAGTGGATGATAGAGAAACCGGCGGACTTCAGTGAGAACTGGATGGTGGTGCCGTGCCCTAAAGGTGTTCGGATGCTTATTGTGGCCAATCAGGTAAGAGCCCAATACCAATTTACTTATTGCAGCAATATATTGGTAGTTTTTTATAGTTGCTTACCCAAAGGTTAAAAACGGGTTAAAAATAAAATAAATATTTGAGTGGGTCTCCCATACAACAAACGTGATTTTTTTGCCGTTTTTTGCGTAATGCTGCCCTTCGTGCGCGTGTCCGACTCGCACTTGGCCGGTTTTTTCTGTTTTCAATGCTGGTACAGTCAGCATCAAATAGATATCGGCAGACATCCTCACTTCTAAGGTAACAATATGTTTGGCCACTTTGGTCACTATCTGTTTGGTGCTGCCTGAGGTTAATTTAAAAAGAAAATTCCTAACTGTTTGACAGAACTATATTTTTGTAAAGTACACTTACAAAAACAAAGAACGTACGTCCTAAACTGCATTAACAAAATAGATGAAGTAATATGAAACGGCCAGGTTTTGAACTACTTTCATGCATTTAAAACCTGAGCAGGTAATGGGTCAATTTGGGAAACACATCAGATTATAATGTAGAAATGAGAAATTGGTTTATGACAACGGGCTTTCATGAATAAAAGTGCCGTGGCGGTCCGAGTCCGGCAGGTGCACAGGCAAATTTAAAATATTTCATCATTAGAAAAAATCTAGTTTCTATACAAAAAACACGCGCTTTTAGATAAATTGCCAGTTTTGGTAATGTTACCGTAACATTACCGAGAATATTCTCTCAATCGGAAATATTCTCGACAATTTCCCATCACTAGTGGAAAGCCTAGAAACACATAACTTAGCCAAGTGAAAAAGAATGCATCGTACAAGCCATACAAAAGACTGGCGCAGGAAAGAAAGGATTGGCAATTACTCCACCGACAAGAGCAAAGCTCTTAAGTTATGATGATGATGATCTGATTATTTGTTTGAAGTTATTGAAGTTAAACAGACCGATGTACATATTATGATCTAAAATGTCGATGTAAATTTAAAGTTTAATCCTTAGAAAATGTTGATAATACTGAAATCATCATTACATGAACCTTACATATATTTTACAGGGAAAAACTAGAGCCTACACTAAATACGGGCATTTCAAGATGGAGTTCCGATCTGCTCTTCCCGGTGGCAACGGCAGTGAATACTCGAAAAGTCCGCGCTGCGTGTTGGACTGCTTCTATGCTGAAAAAAAAAAGATGATGTACATACTAGATATCTTGGCCTGGAACAATCAGCCCATGACAGATGGAGAGGTATACATGAATTGCTTTATGTAAATTAAATACTATATTAAATTACAGTAAATTATTAAATACCTTCAAAAAATTTACGCAGTTTACACACTTGAGTCAAAATAATGAATGAGGCAGTAATAAAAAAAAATTGATCAGGACAGAGTTGCACAAGTGCGAGCGAAAACTCCGATGTATACACAATGGTTTCATAGGTTTCAATTAACAGATGATATGACACAGTTCTAGACACAGAATTATCAGTTAAATTTGGTGCACGGTGATCTCACGTTTTACTTAATCTCTGAAGGTTGGTGCTGCCAGCAATACCGCCAAATGACTTACTCATTCTAAGAAATATATATATATATATTTAAAACTGTCTTACTGTGGTGTGGTATGGTGGTGTGGTGTGGTCGTGTCGGTAATTTTTTTGTTTAAAGTAACATACCTCAAACACATTTTATAAACTTTCAGTTGGAGTTCAGACAGTACTGGATCAAATCACAGCTAATGGAACTGCCCCAGCTGACCACTGTAAACAAGAAGAACCAAATAATCTTCCAACTACTTCCAATGGTGCCATGTACTCCAGAATCATTTAATAAGTATGTTAAATTGCTTATTATAAACATTCAAAAGCCCACGTCTCAATTTTTTAGTGTTTTGTGAAACTTATTTCAGGACTCATTCTTGTTTGTTTTTCATGATGTTTGTCCTATACATGAAACGAAATGTAAATTCGTATGTTCTAGAATTTCACATATCAGTATAAATTTTAAACTTTGAATGTTTCATATATTAAAGGTACCAAAAAAAACAAAAGAAAATTACGGAGGTAGACATACTCTCAAAATGTTTTAAGTAAATCTTTTTACATATAACTCGTTTTTCCAGTTTCATGATGACGTATCCTCCATTCGAAGACAACAACCCCGCACTGGACGGCTTGCTGTTCTACCACAAGAAGGCGCATTACGTCTCGGGCGAGACGCCTCTAGTGGGGTGGCTGTTCCCTTACATGGTGCCAGAGGTACTGGGATCTGGTGGGTATAAAATAAATTATGTATTAGCTATTTGTTGGTAACTCGAAATACTAGTGGTAGAGCTATCTGTGATCCACAGACCACGTACATCTTTTTTAGCAGAGTATCTTTTACTATTGTCATAGTAAATTTACTGCCATCTATCGACACAGGATTAAAACTAAAAATGAAAATATATAAAAATATCAAAAAAAAATGTATATATGGGTTTTTTTTTAGATCGCCATATGACTGACCCACGTTCTTTCACTTATATACTGTGTTAAAATTGTTAAATGGTGTCGCCAACGCCATCTACATGAGTATAGGCCAAAGGTGTGGCGCCATCTATTCGAGTATAATATTTTATTGATATCCCGAGGCACCTTTTTTCCTTAGACTTCACTTATCTTATCGGAAGTTACATATATCTTTGGAGCGAGTAATAGTAGAAGAGGTGCAAAGTCTGAGAAATATTCGTGCCTTGAATTTGTCAGCTGATGTAAATGTCGCTATATGGCCCCACTGTTATGCGGTATAACTCTAATTGTCAAATGTTGATGTTTGACAATTTAGTGGCCACAAAATATGGCGCCGTATCTAGTTTGGCTGTCAAACTCTATGGCACCGTTTTTTCATACACTTTACACATCCTTGAAAATCAGTCACTCATTGGTATAAGTGGTAGAGCTATCCGTGAGCCGGAGACTACACAGACACCGTTTTAGGCTGCCTTTCTACTAGGATCCCAACCTTACAAAGTATTTAGGAGGAGTGAGGTCACACTCATAGGTGCAATTTAACATACCAAATATTACGACGCGAGCAATAAAATAAAATAAAATAAATAAAGTTTTATTTTCAGGCAACACGTACAGTAAATAGTACACCCATATCAGACTAATTATAAATACTTAAAACTAAAATAAAAGTAAAACAAATAAAATAGTTAATTGTTACTATTTTTTGTTTTCGTTTCGATGCACTGAAAGCCAGTGCCTAAACATGTTACAAGCATAGAGTAACTTATACTAGAGCGGTACTGTCATAGTAAATTTTGTAACCCCAGTAAATTCACTGCCATCTGTCGACACACTTTAAAACTAAAAATTAAGATTTATAAAAATACGATAAAATGTATTTAAATATGGATAAATGTTTTTTTTAATTTGCATTAATTATTTTTATGATTTTGACCCATGTTCTGTCACTGATATGCGTTAACGAAACGAATAGTAAATCGAAATAGTAAAACGAAACCGTCAACGCCATCTATACGACAGTAGGCCAAAGCTAGTAGCGCCCTCTGAACGAGAATCAAATTTTCTTGATTTTCGAGGCACGTTTTTTCCTTAGACTGTATCCATCTATTACGGAGTTATATCTATGTTTGTTACAAGTATTGTTGCGGTACACCGACATGAGGATGGTGTTATGCGAGCGGCGCATACCCTCCCAGAAGGAAGCAATGCGCGCGCGTACCACTGCAAAGAAGTCAGGGATTCTGGCTTCCGCGAACATGGTGGAGGCACTGCAGGAAAGCGGCAGCCCCATCAGTGTCCGGAATATATTATTATACTGCACACGGATGGCGCTGTACGATTTCCTGCTGTACCTGACCCACAGTTGACAGGTGTAGAAGGAGAGACAGGGGAGTCAAATGTACATTATTTAATGCATATTTTAAATAATGTACATTTGACTCCCCTGCTACACCCGGCAAATCTGCGAGCTATCATGTTGCCACGGACAGCCAGAGCTCTTCTTTCTGTTCTATATCAATGTCGTGTTATAAGTGTATAGCAATACTACTGAGTTGCTTCCTATATCATTATATACTGCACCTATTCAACATGTGTTTACTTCTAACTAATTTAATAGATATTAAATATTAATTTGCATCAGTAGAGTCCGTAAACATGGAAGCAACTGAAATAAGCGATCGCGCTCCCAAACTAAAAAATTTGGTCCAACCACAGATTTAATATTATTTCTGTAGGTCCAACCAATATTTAAATGAAATACATATTATGTGAAAACTATATTCAAAACATATTTTTTCTTTTAGAAACAACTGTACATCCACAATTTCTGAGCGCAAAACCGTCGGGTTACGTAGACCAAGCTCAGTTTATACAAGCATTTGAGGCCAAAATGGACAAGAGGAAGAACCGAGGCAGGAGGTCTAGCTGCTCGATGGATACCAGTGGCAGCACAGAGGTATGAAAACGTATTTTTGATTTGCAGCCTTTAGGTATTACAAAAAAATCTGCGTTAGTTCCTATGGTAGCATAGACAGCACTGCTACAGTTACTCGTACATACTAACTTAACATTTTTATTTTAACTGAAAAACCGTGATTTTTATGTAAGAAAGCGAGACCCATCGATCACCCATAAGTATTGTATACCGCTATAACGCTTTAACATTATTCCAAATGGTCTTCCTTGTGTGACAGTTTTTTTTTATTGTTTTGCTTACTTATCACCTTTTCAGACTGATCCCAAAGAAAATCCACTACATAGTCCTAAAACTGAGAATGAAGCCAAAGATACTGAAGAAATGGAAGCTGAAGTAAAACCAGATGCGATCATAGACAATAATCCAGAAGTTATGGACGCGGAAGAAAAAACAACTTTAGGCAAAGATAATATAGACCCAGAATCGAATCTTATAACAGACGAAAAAGAAAAAATAGACGTATAAGCTATTTGCATTTACTAAAAATACAATTTACTACAATACATGTCTATATTTGCCAGAGATACGGCATGATGTGTAAGTATTTGTGTGCTTTATTCTAAAACTAAATATACCTAGTATATTTTGTGCGGAAAGAGAAGAGTCGTGGAATGTAAGGGAACCCATATATTCTACGACTTTCCGCACAGGCTATAAACAAATTTCAGACTGAAAAACCGACGGTTGAAAGGATTGTTTAAGTTGGCGAATTTGGGTGATAACTTTTCCTGTCAGTAATTTAAATGTATGTATATCTGAAAACAACAACAACAAAATGAAATGTACTTACGAAATACTTGTCTGAAATAAAGGCTCTTTCAATTCAATTCAAAATATCTGAAAAAATTATACAGAATTTGTAATATGAAAGTAACACGTAGTTTTTCTTGAGTTCGAAAGTTTTTGTTTTGTAATTTTTATATAATAAAAACCTTAACAAATTATATTAATGGAGTTAACCATTTTTCTTGTTAAACTTTATTAAATATGGCTGCATGTGATCATTATTAAAAAGTAAATTCCTTAAATTGAAGTTTGTATTATTAGGTAACCTTTGACTACAGTCTACACGGTGTAAGTAAGTAAGTAAATATTCTTTATTGTGCACCATAAAGTTAAAAAAATACACAGAAAGCGAAAAACAACAGGCGTACGGTATATGAGGTAAGTCAACACCGTTTATATCCTTGTTTTTTGGAAAAAAATCCATGTCAAATTCTCGGAGGATATCTTTTTAACTCTGCAAAATGCGTCAATAATGTTGAGGTAATTGCGTCTATGTAACGTATTTTTGTCTCAATGTCAGTGGTCAACAACCTTTTTACTAGATACGTAGTTTTAGCAGCTATTCAATAAATTTTCACCAGTAGAAAACCTCGCAAATTTAAAATTTCCGCCCTTCGACCATACAAAATTTTCTAATAAGCTATTATAGTTTTCTACGGAACGGAACTTGCTTCTTGCTTGCCAAGCTTTGCAATATACGTAATGCATTTTCCATTTTTTTTTACCAGAAACAGTTTCGCCCCACACTTAAATAAAACCTCTTAAATTTTTAAAACTTTGACCTAGTTCCAATGAGGCCTTAGGGTTAGGTACAATTTTGCTGAGTGTTTAACTTACAGAATTTGCTGGTTAATAAAATGTATATTGTTTATATACATATATCTCGCATGGAATCAATAGATATATTAACCACAACAAGAATGTGCAAGATACATTACCGTTTTTTCCTTAATTTTTGTTCAAATAAAAATCATAAACCAGCCATACAAGTTTATTGATGCACTTACCACTTTTCATTGAAAAATCCGCTAATGTCCGAAAGTCAGCCGCAGAAAGCAAAAAAAAAAAAAAACACCGCAGGTAATTAAAACCTATTTAAATTAAATTTTACTTCCAAACTAACCTACCATCTACTAGACCCACCCCGTAATTTTACCTACCAACCTTGTGAGAAAATCAAAATTTATTTAAAGCCTGTCAAGATTCTATTTGGTCCTGAGGTAGTGTTGCTACAAACGGTTTCTATCAAATCAAACATAATGGCAATAATGTGCGTACGTCATGTATACTCGGTACGTTGTGTATTGGCGTTGTGTTAATATTTGTAGAATGTCAAAACATTTGGGTTATCTCTATGATAAGATATAAGCAGATATAAGATCGATTGTCTTTGATAAGTAGGCATGCATCCTTTATACATATATTAGCATGGAAGTGGTACTTAATGTATGAAATTTTTTAAACAATTTTTTGCAGCTTTCAAAATACCAACTGTACCTAAGTAGGTAAATCTTTTTTGTATTTTGAAAATTCGGCTTACGTCTACAGAGTTCCTACATAATAGGTACTAAACCATATACCTATATTACAGAATTCACGTGTCCCTAATACGAAAGTAACTCTGTCTCTGGATATAGTTTGAGTCCCGGGAAAGGACATAAAGACGACAATGTCGCGGACAGAAGCCATTTCTTTATAAAGGTAAAGGGAATGATTGTGTAGGTAATTTCACATAGTCCCAGACTAAATTATATCAAAAACCGCCATTATATATAACCTGGATTTTATATGCTACCTATCGGAACTACTTTTATGTTATGAATTAGGGATGTAACGATACCGATATATTGGCCGATACAATCGGCAGGCCGATATATCGGCATCGCCGATTTAAATTCAGCCGATATCACAGTTTGAAAAGCGCGCGAAACGAACGACGCTGCTAATAACTTTGTTTCCTTAACAAACATCTACCTAAATGGAACTATAATTACTGATTTGGAATTTTGCATTTACTTTTACTTTGATTGCTTGATGGTTACCTAAATAAATGTTTTCTTAGATTTTTTTTAATGTGGTTTTTATTGATAATTTTGATAATTTATTTGTCAATATGGGTTACAGAGGTCTTAAAACTATTTACAATATGTAAGTACATAGGATCTCCACATTGTGCCTACAAACTGGCATTTATTGAGGCTTTGGACACTCTAGGTGAACATGTCAGCCTCATTTCTTTGATTTTGATTTGGCATTTTTCTTTATATTTTTTTACAGTTTTTCACACTTCACATAATCGAGTATCTACATAACATAAGTATATAATTCCTTATTTATTTGTTTTCTTTTACTAACTACAATGCCATTGATACCGGTATCTGTATCGGTATCGCCGATTATTTACTTCAAAAATCGGTATCGGTATCGTATCGGCAAAATCATGTATCCGTTTATATGAATTTATGATGTTTGCGAAGTGAGATTTTCATGGCTACTCGTTAAGTATATCAATAGTAATAAAACCTCCAAAGATTATTTGCTGCCCGTAAGGCCTTCTCGTAAAATTATTAATGGCACAAACATATTGACTGATTTTATGTCACAAAAAATAGGTATTAACTGAATTGATCAGTCATCATCATCATCATCATCATGTCAGCCGATAGACGTCCACTGCTGGACATAGGCCTCCCCCAAGGCTCGCCACTCCGACCGATCCTGTGCCGCTCGCTTGAATTGATCAGTACGTCGGATCAAATCTTCAGCGTATCGGTTTAACAAGGTCGATTGAATACATAATTATATAGCTACTTTTACCTGGGCCAGCGTCAAAATTTACAAGGCCTTGTAGGGGCACAACTCTATAGAATAGTTTATCACAGGTGTAAATATTTTGCATTCATAATCGGCGCGCCAATGACTTGCATGGAAAAATTATTAAAATGTTTTTGAATTGGACTGAATGAAAGGGTTTTTGGGCGCTGTGTTTGAAGCGAAAGCGTTCCTGGTAAAGTAAAAAAAAAACAATACCTAATTAAAATAAAAACTAACAACTGTAGGTCCGTCATTGATTTAGGTAAGCTACCCAAGTAGCTTCTCCTTGTCTAACCCGATACTTTATATAAGTAGGTTCCAAAATGTATTTCAAAAATTCGTATTCTCAACATATTCGAAAACCAACTGGCAACATCTGCCCCGATGTTATTCCGAGCACTTGCGTTTTTCGCATTGCACTAGACAACAGGAATTTGAAATTTTTTAGCCGGCTTCCTTGGTAAGCGTTCGACGACAGGTTTCGTTCCCATCGCTGGCCTAGCGCAGGCGAGTTGTGGCAAACCCCTACTCCATTATTACCTACTGAACTATAGGTACTATCCGCAGATCAAGCTGTTAATTGATTGATTGCTGCATGACAACTGATAAATTTTACGACAACGTCACCAGTTTGATCCGGTGCACGCGACACTAAACTCAAAATACACCAATTGTCAATTACTACCAATGGTGGAAAAAACTAATGTCATAACGAATGAAACCCAAATTAACCAGTATGAACCGTTCTTCATTTGCACTTTTCTCAATATGGGCTAATCCCAAATGGACTGAAGCTCATAAAGGCCGATACACAAAAGGCTCTTTTCCCAAAATACCCTAAATTTGAAATGCGGAAAAGTATCAAAACACTCGATTCCCATAATGACTGATTCACAAAACGGCTTCTTCTCAAAATACCCCAAAATCTCGATTGTCATACGCTGTACATTCCGGGAGTGGGCAGTCAACGTGAAAAAACGTTCAATGGCTTGTAATGGCTTAGTGTCAAAATGTACACATCATCGTGGTCACAATGGTTTAGTGACAAATGGTACACATCTCAAAATGCAAGTACAACAAAAAGGGGGATGGACAAAACGCTTGATTGATATAACGTGCTTAAGTTTAAATGAATAATTGTCAAAAAAAAACTAGCACGTGAAAAAAAATTGGTGCTTTTGTAATTCAAAAAACATTTCCTTCTCAACTTAACTAGACGGAGCCCCGCTTCGCATGGGATCAAACTTCAAATGTCAGCATGGGATCAAACAGAAAAAATTGTTCTCGAAAAAAAATGCAAAAAAAAACTAAACAAGAACGAAGGCGTTCCCCACGTTCCCTCGTTAATTACATTACCTATCCGTAGTACTTACATAATTGTGTTGACTACGCTACGCGGCAGCTGACAAAATTTCTAACTAAATGTATGCCCCTCCCCTTGGCCATCGGCCATATGAACCGGCCCCCCGCCCTCCTAGTCAAGATATAAAAGTTGTGTTGGGATGACAAATCTAATTGGTGAGATTAATTTGAAGAAATTTTATGGAATTGCGAGGCGCGCACGCCAAGAGGTGAAACGCTGATGCGAAATCAATAAAATAGGGAATCCCTTAGAAACGGGACATTTGAACATACGCTCCGATTGGCAATGTTACGAAGATTTACGATGGAGATTTTATCAGTCGAGAGTGTCGAGACTAATTTAGTTTTTAAATCGGGGACCCCAAAGTAAAGTAAATAATATAATATATAAAGACCGATCCCGATTTAGACTTAACAATTTGTTATGGTGTTCAACTGGGTTTGACACGTTGAAGATTGCTCACGCCGATTGATGCATAGGAAATCATATGGCTCCTCTACACGATGGGCCATCATTCTGGCCCACTAAGATATGCCTTGCCATGCCATGCCATGGGCCAGCGTGTAGAGAGCTGGTGGTATCGGATGGCTTATGGCTCCTCTACACGATGGACCATCATAGTGGCCCACTAAGATGGGCCAGCGTGTAAAGAGGGTAGTGGTGTCGGAAGGCTTATGGCGCGGCGGGATGGACCATAAGCCATGGGCTGGGCATGTGGGCCACTATGATGGTCCATCGTGTAAACGAGCCATTATGGTGCGGCGCGATGGCGATGGGATGGCCGCGGTGTCGGTTTTTCGTCCGGACTTCAACGGGCCAGCGATGGCAGTACGCATCTACACGTGCGTGCGTTCCACAGTGCGTGCTCGAAAGCGATCGAGTGTGGACGTTCGTGCTCTGTATCAATTTACGATTTTTTTTTATTAAAAATGATGAGTATGTGGCCTCATCATGAAGGAATAGGAAAATTACACATACATTACGCAGACAGTACATTTACAATTTAAATAAATAAATATAACAATACATACCAATAGTAAATTAGTGAATATTCGATACGTATCTATATATACACAATATATAGGTACACAACAGCACATTAAGGAAGAGACAAGTAATGATTTTTCAGTAGGGTTTTAAAGCTTCGAAGTTTTTGCACAAATTTAAATTTACACAGTAGTTACCAGTGGTAAAATGTGGGAAAAAAATTCCCAGTAGTTACCACTGGTAACAAATTAGTGACAACTAGTGGGAATAACCCTCAAGGTCGTATCAAAATCCGTTCAAACCCATAACAAATTATTAAATCTGAAGCGGGCTCCTACTTAGTTAACAGTGATAAAACTTTAATAGTAGTGCAGTGTTATAAAAATAAAGACTTGGCTTTAAGGTCTCGTAACCAGGCCATAAAATAAAATAAAAAAATCCTCTTCGTTTTATTGCGCTGACCGCTATTGGCTCATTACACCGACGTTTTAGTCTCGTGCATTCAGCTCGATACTCTTTGAAAGAATTTTAGGTAAGGAGTTGTTAATAATGGAAGAGTCATAATGTATCAAGAAAAAAATGTGCCTCGAATTTGAGAGCAGAAGTAGATGGCTGTTTACGGCCTCGTACACACACATGCATTAACTCTGATGGTGAAAGGAAGGGTAGGAAAATGAATTGTCTACGTTTGAGAATCCTGTTAGGTACCTACCACAAAATCTATGGTATAGCGGCATTTAGTTCGGTTGTAAAAGGTTTAGGTACCTATGCCTCTTCTACGATCAACCACTCTTTAGATCAGAGCATAACATATAGCGATCTCCAAAACATACGAGTTAGCAATGTTGCATCGGAAAGTGGAGTTTCACTAGTTTAGTTGTGTATTAAGCAAGTTGCTTTGGCGATTGGCCAGGCCGAGGTACTTTTGATCCCTCTGGGCTGAAAGTTCAACGGAAATGACAAATGATTGCGGGGGAAAAAGCTATGAAGTTGAATGAAGAGAAATTATTAGAATGGGATTTATGGTTTAGACGAGTTATTATTGTTAGTGCAAACTGTGATTTCTGTGGCTCGGCTTATAAACAGCGATGGGATATATTCTATAAATCTAAATGAAGAAGCTCTTAGTACATTTTTGGCTTTAAAAACGGTCCACATGACTGATACGTATCACTGACAGTTTACCAGATCCATACTCAGCCCGCAGCTTTGAATATTACCCAATACACAATTTTACGCTATTAAAAAAAGTTTTGATTCAAAAAGTCAAACATTTTGCGCAGCAGTTAAGTACAATATTTCGATAATGATCGCTCGCGACACAGTACTCGTGGGGGTAATGTTTGAGCTCTAGTCAGACTTCTGTATTCTAGTTCGTTTTAGTAAATTTGACAATTTCAGTCCTTTAGTATTAGTTTGTTAACGCAGCGTACTACGTAGGCGAATAACACGCGAACGCGAAGCGAAGCGATGCGCTGCAGGGTGAATCAATCCTTTGATGTCTATAGAAGTGTCCTACTTGGGCGATCTCGTTGCGAACGCGAATGCCTTGGGCCCGCCGCGCCGCTTCGCTTCGCGTTCGCTAGTTGTTCGCTAACGTAAGACGCTGCGTAAGACTCTCAAGCCCGAACAATATCGTAACAAATATGAGTAACATTTTACCTAAATATCCTACCTATGACCTAGTTTATCTATAGGCAATGCCTGTCCCGTTAACCGTAACCTATAGTTAATGTCATTGCCGGGTCTAACGCGATTAAATTTCATTATTTTACCTTTTTTCCGACGTTAATAAAATCTAATGTCATTTATAAGGGTTCCGTACCCAAAGGGTAAAACGGGACCCTATTACTAAGACTCCGGTGTCCGTCTGTCTGTCTGTCACCAGGCTGTATCTCATGAACCGTGATAGCTAGATAGTTGAAATTTTCACAGATGATGTATTTCTATTGCCGCTATAACAACAATTACTAAAAAGTACGGAACCCTCGGTGCGCGAGTCCGACTCGCACTTGGCCGGTTTTTATAAACTAGTGTCGGGTAGTTTAGTGTTGTTTACCAATATCTCAATTGACATTTGCTGGGAGGTCAGTCTTCCGTGACCACAGCTAGTGCAACCTAGTTGAAACGTCGGAAAAAAGGTAAAATAATGAAATTTAATCGCGTTAGACCCGAATTATGTTTACAAAACGCGAGAATTTAAAATGTTAGAAATTAACTTACTAGATATTTAAGATTATCAATATCTCCTTCACGGGACAGGCATTGCCTAGGAGGTCAGTAATAACTGTATTAAAGTGAATATTTTTCGGAAATAAACTATTTATTTTAGGGTTCCGTACCCAAAGGGTAAAATTAACGGGACCCTATTACTAAGACTCCGCTGTCCGTCTGTCTGTCTATCTGTCTGTCAGCTGGCTGTATCTCATGAACCGTGATAGCTAGTTGAAATTTTCACAGATGATGTATTTCTGTTGCCGCTATAACAACCAATACTAAAAAGTACGGAAAACTCGGTGGGCGAGTCCGACTCGCACTTGGCCGGTTTTTTGTCTTCATTAGGTACCTACTCCTGAACTAAAGCGTCAAACGATATATCCTGCCACTGCACACTGCCGATGCATTTTGTCTGAGAACATATCCTATTTAATTTAAAGATAAGAAGAAACAATTTTAGAAAAAGGATTTGACGATATTTATTTCGTTCTCTCCTTGTTGGCTTTTGGATAATCCTATTCTACCAAAGCAAAACAACGATACCCACTCTGGAATGTAGGTATAGTGTCTGGGAACTCAAAAGAAAGCTGTTATTACTATCGCGCATTGACCGCTAACGAGCGCTCGACTCATTTTCCGGTATACAGGTTGTCCCAGAAGTACCACGTCACAGTGACACCGGAGGTAGGTCAACTCTAGAGGAACCTAACCAGCCTAACATGACCCCAGTAAAAGTTGCACGGTTTTCGAGTTATTACCAAAATAAAAAATAAAATTGAGAATTTGTTTTAACATTTTTAGTAAATACCACCATCGATAACTCAAAAACCATGCAACTTTTACTGGGGTCATGTTCCGCTGGGCGGAATGCCTAACTGCTTTACTCCACGGAAAAAAAACGCTGCTTAGGTTCAGCTGACCTTCCTCCGGTGTCACTGTGACGTGGTTGTTCTGGGACAGCCTGTAGGTGCCTACATTAGAGGAAGTTATGCATATTTGTTACGGATCTCGAAATCAGTCACCGTCGATAGCTTAACGGTGTCCAGCACGCTGTAAGCGAAAGGAATCCGATCTCGTTTCAATTTGGTCTGGGTACTACTTTAGTATTGAGCTTAGATTTAACATTTTACGTATGTGAACAATCCACCAATCAAGTGATGCAGTAGAAAACTATAAAAATAGGCAAGCCGACTTAATCATAACATAAGAATTTAGGCTTATAAAATAAATAAGATAAAAAAAAAACTATAAAAATAGGTAACATCTAAAATCATATAATTGTTTAGGCTTGCAATTTTAATCGAGTGCTTATTATGAGTGAAAATAAAAATGGAAATAAAAAGTAGATATCCAATAGGTACCTACATTTGCTGTTTCAGTACTTTCAGTTGCTCAAGTACCTAACATATTTATAAGTCAGGCCACATCACTGTTACTAACTTTTTTCATATCTCATGCTCTGAAAGTGGGTCGTTGTTGTCTCCACCACTCGTAGTCTCTCTGTATTCTTGAAAATCTGATGAAAAAGTTGCAATATATCCAATGGCAAAATGTATTTATTTATTTAATACAATTAATCATAAAATCATAAATCATTTATTTTCGTGATAAACTTACATACTAGCATTATAAGGAAAAAAAAAACAAATTAAAATTATGGTTAAACGGCATTACAGCAAATGCCAATGCGCCGAGAGACTGGTGGAATCCGGCCTTCAAGCTAACAAAATATTTCATTTCAAGAAAAATATTATACAAAAGATACAAAATACACAGGAAAAACAGAAATAACACATCACATAACATAGTATTATACACCGACTGTGGAAGGCCTATCATCCATCGTCTCACTATCTCCATGCTAACGAATCACAATCAGGTGCCGACGTCAGGAGCGCATTGAGTAATGTCAATGCTCAAGGGAGCGGCGAATTTTAATTAAAAAAATGTATAGCTACTACACTAGCTCGGAAAGTTGTCTTTTATCCTTTAAAACAAGCGGGGAAAAACGCATTTTATCCACTAGTGGGGAAAGTAATTTGACCTTGGATGGAGCATGTTTAAGTAGCTTGACAGATAACAAAATGTAAAATGCTCATAATAATGATTCGTTTGATATTAATTATCATTAAACAAATGGTTTGAGAATCTAATAAAAAATACCAAATTTAGCTTTATTTAATGATTTTGTCATAAACCTTAAAGTTCCATAAGAAACGTTTGTTTTTTAATAATGATGTTAAATATAATTCTGAACGCACAAGTTGAGTCGATGCAATTTCAAAACGCATGATTGACATTTCATACGTCAGAAATGTCAACATTGTCAACAAAATTTTTACTTAAAAACTTCTCACGTAAAAATACAGAATTTCAACAGTTTTTTGTTATAATATCGTAAAAAAATGAGTGATTTCAGTGATGAAGATGATCTAACGCCTGTGGATGTTGCACTTTCCTCGCTATAGTGAGGTGAAAAGTTTTGTGTTACACACGGGTGCAAATGTATTTTACTTCTCGTGTGTTGAAACACTTGCTACGCTCAGGATTCTATAGTTGAATCACGGGCGAAGCGAGTTTCGCTAGCTCGTGTTTCAATTCCACACTCCCGGGTAAAATACAACTTTGCACCCTTGTATAACAAATAACTATTACGAGCATAGAAAATATGCAGGTATACTCATTACCTTGTGTTCGTTCTATATTTCCTGTTTCCCCATCGACGGAACTTGATTATTTCCTCGCCACCGCTTGTCGTTTTTCTCCGCATCTTGCCTCAGGTGTTCGTTTTAACCTAATTTCATTTTATGTGCACAATATAACCCATTGATATTGCGCATGGAAATGGAATTCTGCCTAACAAATTCGGCACCTCCACAAAACGTAAAGGTCGCGAGTGTCACCTATAGGTATACTTAAACACTTTAGATACCTTTTTTCGCTTTAAGACAATTTCTGTTGTTAAAAAATTACATTAAACTTACGGAAACATATTTGTACAGTGAAACAACATCTACTGAAAACTTGAAAACTATTTTTTTAAATCGAGGGTAGAACGTCAAAGTGGAATTATTTATCTCAAAATGCACATCTCGACGAGATAGAAATTGATGGTAACAAAACCGACGAATTCAAACAAAGAATTTCTCATAATTAATCTGTCAAACGTCAAACCGGTCGGCATCAGTAGAAGAACATTGTGCAACGGGGAAACGGGCGGGTGGGCATTGTCCAAATCGACCGAGCGACCAGTGACCACTACTACAGCTTCGGAAGAGAATTGCATCAAATTTGTAAGTACCTACATATTTATTTACAAATTGTCTATTTGTTACTAAGGATTCTAAATGTTTCAAAATAATTTATGTAGATTAAGCATTACCTACCCAATTTTAGTTGAATGGTGCAAATTGATCCATCCCTAATCCCAACATAAAAGGGCAGGACGCGTACCCTACGTATAGCGAAGCGAAAGAGCATTATTCATAGCCCTTCTCACGTTACTACGAGGGGCGTTCAATAAATTCTCGGTATGTGAATGAAAACAAACAAATACGATAAGTTTAATATTTTTATTTTTCAATATACTCCCCCCCTATGTTGATACACTTAAAAGATCGATCTATTATTTTTTTTAATCCCTCATAAAAATAATTTTTATCTTTGGTGTCAAAATGCTCCTCCACTGCCGCCTTCAACGCTTCATCGTCAGAAATTCGATTTCCACGCAGATCCTTTTTAAGATTGGGGAACAAAAAGAAGTCACTGGGGGCTAAGTCCGGACTATACGGTGGGTGAGTAATAGTTTCAAACCCAGATTCAAGAATAGCCGCCTTGGCAATATGAGCAGTATGCACAGGGGCGTTGTCATGCAGAAGCAGAACACCTTTGGTTAATTTTCCTCGCCTCTTGTCTTTGATTGCACCCCTTAATTGACGTAGAATATTAGCGTAGTACTGTCCTGTGATATTTACACTCTTTTGTTTGTAATCGATCAGTAATATTCCTTCACAATCCCAAAATATTGTGGCCATGACCTTGCCAGCTGAAGGGATGACCTTGAACTACTTGGGATGAGCTGTACCCTTAACGTGCTACTGCATGGACTCCTGTTTACTTTCTGGGTCATAATAATGAACCCAGGTTTCATCTCCAGTAACTATCTTTTGCAGCACCTCATCAGGATTTTCACTGCACAGGTCAATAAAATCGGAACAACAAGCTACTCGCATATCTTTTTGAACCGGTGTCAGCATTCGCGGAACCCATCTCGCACTTACTTTTGACATATTAAGATGGTAATGGATAATATCATGTATGGTACCAACAGAAAGACCGGTTATTTGAGCTATTGATTTTACCTTCACTCGGCCGTCTTCCAATATAAGTTTTTCCACTTTGATAATATTTTCTTGTGAAGTAGCTACTACAGGCCGGCCTGGTCTAGGATCATCTTCAATACTCTCTCTCCCACGTTTAAATTCACTTGACCACTTTTGAATGGTAGATAAAGAAGGAGCAGACTCACGGTAAACACAATCCATTTCTTCTTTTATAGTTTTTTGATTTTTACCCTGATTGGTCAAGAATTTTATTACGGCTCGATGCTCTAATTTAATTAACATTGTTAAATCGCTCATGGTGCTCACGTTTGTTCGGCAATTGCAGAAAAACAAGAACATATCGGTTTGAATTTTACTTTTTTTTTTAAAGTCTATGAATGACTCTTAGTGGCTAGTAACAAAAGAAATACTCAAAAAGGTTGTAAGATATCAATATCGAGAATTTATTGAACGCCCCTCGTACCATAATAAAATCTGCGGAAATAAAAAACGTAATGTGACACAAGCGTCTTGCGGCGTATCCAACAGTTAGCGACGCTATATGGTAGCGATAAAAACGTACTTGTTTTATTATTTAAGCGAAACCATGATGTTTTTATGACAACTCGGTAAAAGAGTTTATTGGCATTGGATTTGAGTTATGGTGTATAGTTAGGTATACTCATACATATTAGTTTTGCTTACATTTAATTTTCTTATATAATAAAGTTCTAGTTGAATAACCAAACAAATAATTAGGTTTAAAAAAAACAACGTGTAATTAATTGGTTCTGAAAAACAAATGTAATGATTAAGTACCAGCTTGTCCCACAATCTAAACTTAATATACCTTAGGGGAAAATATCTGTAGGTACATTTACAGGAAACCTGACACCCACCTATCCAAAGTGGCCCTGACCTGGAAGATGCCCGGCAAGCGGAAACATGGTCGCCCTAAATCTACTTGGCGTCGTTCTGTGCAGCAAGAGCTGGGTGTATTGGGGATGGGGTGGGAGGAGGTTACCCAAAAGCTGCCCAAGACCGTAGTCAATGGAAAAACAAGATTCGAGCCCTACACCCCAGCAGGGGGTAACAGGAAATGAAGAAGAAGAGAGGTACATTTATATCCCAAAAAGTAAAAAAATATATGTGTGTGCCACATTTCATATAAATCCGTTTAGCAGTTTGCACTGCACATACAATCTTCTAGAAATAAATATATATCTTAAACTAAAAGTAACCGTGGCTCAATAAAGCTGCCAGGGAAATTCTCCAAACCACGGGACAGGTACTAGTGCTACATCGTTGGGCACTTAAATCGACTTGAATTCGAAGCAGGTGCAATGTTGCAGTCTGTAAGATCGTCGAATTACTCATCGAGTTGAACTTAGTGCCTGAGAAATGTATCACTTTGTGAATACTAGTAGAAAACTAGGAAAGGTGCCTTACTTTTGACTTTTTATCCGACTTCAATTTCATAGAAGGAGGAGGTTCTGTATTCGATTGTGGCTATTTTTTTTTTTTTTTTATGTATGTTCACCGATTATTCCGAGACCCGTGGTCCGATTTGAGTAATTCTTTTTTTGTTCGAAAGGAGCTACTTCCAAGTTGGTCCCATATTAATCTGGTTCTGATCTAATGATGGGATCCCTGAGGAATTGAGGGAACTCCTCAATTTTTAAAGGCACATGTATGGTGATTTGGGTGTTTTCATAAGCAACTTGAGCATTTTCTCTCGAAAACGACCAATTTGATGAAGTGGACCTGATGATGATGATTGTTTTGAAGATAGTGATGATGATTTTTTTAATGTAGGATGTTCAGCGATTACTCCGAGACCCGTGGTCCGACTTGAACAATTCTTTTTTTGTTTGAAAGGAACTACCACCAAGGTTCCACGTTAATCTGGCGCTGTTCTGATGATGGGATCCATGAGGAATTGAGGGAACTCCTCAATTTTTAAAGGCACATGTATGGTGATTTGGTCGTTTTCTTAAGCAACTTGATCATTTTTTCTAGAAAACCACCAATTTGATGAAGTGGAGCTGATGATGATGATTGTTTTGATGATAATGATTTCAGCGATTACTCCGGCACCCATGATCCGATTTGAGTTATTCTTTTTCTGTTTGAAAGAAGTTACATCTCCAAGGTGTTTTCGTAATATTTTTGGTTTTGATCTGATGATGGAATCCGTGAGGAATTAAGGGAACTCCTCAATTTTTACAGGCACGTGTATGGTAATTTCGGTGTTTTCTAAAGTAACTCAAGCATTTCCTCACCAAAACCACCAATTTGATGTAGTGCAACTGTAGCCTAAGCACGAGTTTGGCACTAAATATTCTTCGTAACTTACTTTGTACACTAATACGCCAGTACGAGCGAGATGCATAAACAGTAAGTTACTCACACGATAGCGAATATATCAATGTCAAAGTCGTGGTAAGGCTACTGATAACTTCCCTCGTATGTGTATTATGATTTTTGATGTAGGTAGTGTTGGAAACAACCAAAGAGACTGAGAGGTGAAGGTAGAGGGTATTAGTGTTTGTGGGGTTTGAGGTTGGGGGTTGAGGGGAGGTGAGTTGATGGGTCGGAGACTGAGGGGTTGGGAGTTAAGGGATTGGGGGTTAGGGTTAGGAGTTAAGGGGTCTGGGGTTAGGGGTCGGGGAATGGCGGTTGAAGGGTTGGTGGTTTAGGGTCGAGGGGTTCAGTGATCAGGGGTTGATGTGCTGTGAGGTTGAGTGATCGGGGGGTTTGAGGGATTGGGTCAGTGGCGGGGCGGAGAATGGATTTACTGACAGGAATGATTTCCCAGACGGACTCGAGGAAAATTCTGATTATTTAATAAAGTTTACGAATTTACAGATAAACATGATTATGTTTTTCATTCATGCGTCACGCTCTTAACAATGTCTTAAAACTAAAAATGGAAAAATAAAAACTTTTATAAAAAAAAGATAAACCGACTTCAAAAAGGATGAAATAAGATATTATCCTTTTTAGAGTTCCGTGTTTAAGTATATGCGTTACCAACTGATATGTTTGAAGTCGGTGCCAAGCCAAGTACTCCAAGTAGTAACAATACCAGTCAAAAATAATCAGCTTTATGTCTATAAATCCCATTACAACTGTACAAATGTTATAAACGTAAAAGCAATTATGTCTGCCTCTTTGCTACCTTTTCATGGCTAAACAACTGAACCGCTTTAGCTGAAATTTTGCATGAAGGTTCCTTGAATTGTTTTATATTTTGAAATGTAGTCCTCTGGATAAGCGACAGAAAATAACTCAGTCCCAATCCCACACTTGCGTGCTATGACTGTTTAGGAATTAGTAAGAAATGCTCTTTAAAAAAATACGACGACAAAACGTATTAGATTTACACTAACGTGCCGACAAGCATGGTACGAACTGCGCTAAGAAGGTTCAACCGTGTGTTCTGTTCTGAGGTGTACAGGAAGTTCGTTTATTGTCGTCGTGTAACGCTGCGTCTTACATAGGCGAACACTCGCGAACACGAAGCGAAGCGACGCGGCACGGCGCGGCCGGCCCAATTCGTTCGCGTTCGCAACGAGATCGCCCACGTAGGACACTTCTAGGTATCTAAGGATTAATTAAGGCGCCGTGCCGCGCCGCTTCGCATTCGCGTGTTGTTCGCCTACGTAGTACGCTGCATTAGGTAATCCAACGTACATACTTATATAGCCGCATCTTTATCGAATTGCACCAAAATCCCTATGAATATATGGTTTAAAATTTGGCTTGGCACCGACTTCAAACATATCAGTTGGTAACGCATATACTTAAACACGGAACCCTAAAAAGGATAATATTTTATTTCATCCTTTTTGAAGTCGGTTTATCTTTTTTTTATAAAAGTTTTTATATTCTATTATAACACACTGATTTTCAAATTTTAAGTAAAGACCCAGAGACTCAAAGCTCGTTATTTCCAAAGCCTGGGTGTCTTTATCGGCCATGATTAAGAGCCCATCAACGTGCTCACTAGGGCCACTGCTAAATAATTGTGATTATTTTTTAACCATAGATATTTAAAAAAGGGGGCCGCTATGGTACTGTCATGTACTGTATTTTGTATTTAGGTAAGTACCTTTTGAATACATTATAATAGTTTTTACGTTGCTGCATTCTTCAAAAATTCTTATGTTTACGTTAGAATTTACGTAAAGTGAAAAATAGTTAGCGATTTACTTTATTTTTCGTTAAATGTTAGTGTTAAAAGAACTGTAACTAACGAAGGTTTAATTTTAGTTACAGCCTAATATTTTCGAGTAAAGGATGACTCACGTTAGACCGGGCCATGTCCGGGTAGGAGCTTCCGGCGCTTCGTTTTCTATGGAAAGCATCACGTGGACCACCTGTCATGTCATAGAAAAGTAAGCGCCGGAAGCTCCGGCCCGGACACGGCCCGGTCTAACGTGAGTCATCCTTAAAATAGACGATTTATTTTATTCTACGTAAGGCCCAAAGTGAATTATTTCCACTAATTTAAAATATCTTCCTGTTGTGAAGATACCAAATAAAGTTAGGGTTCCGTACCAAAAAGGTACAAAAGTAACCCATGGTGCGACTGTCCGTACGTACGTCCGTCTGTCTGTCACATTGCTAAATATCTCGAGAAATACTTAAGCTATCGATTTGAAATTTGGAATAGTCATGAAGAACGCCAACCCAAACACATTGTAAGTATAATTTTTTAGTATTTTTTTATTAATTATGGAAAATGTCCAATATAAAGAGGGGGCAAAATTCCAAAGTCTAGTTGCTAGGTCGAGGGCCAGTTGCACCAACCACAATTAACAGACTGATTAACGTCAAGCAGCAGAGAACTATGAAACTTTCCATACAATAAAATTTAGCGAACGGTAAAACGGTGACAGACGGTTTGGTGCAACCGACCCCGAGTGGGATATCATTTGAAAGAGCTCAAACTGAATATTGCAAAACAATATTTTTTTTCATAGTGAAAAAAAAACGACTTATAAAAATACCCCTTATGTCTGAAGTTTACCAACCAAAAAATATGATTTTTTTACACAATAATAACATTATCATAAATATTATAGGAAAAATATAATCACACCTCTATCTTGATTTTTTTTTTATTATCAAAAAACATTTTGTAATTTAATTTGCAATTCAAGCCCCTTTGCGGTTTGTGTTTATTATACTTGAAATATTTATGAGATTACACTAAAACCACCTTCTTTCAAATAAAATAAAAATTGTTGAAATCGGTTATTGAATATCATGTATACACCCCACATTGGATCTTCTATTAATATACTTAATCTATGACAGCTAATTGAAGTTTGCTGCATCTATGTGCGTTACTCTATCTATGGCACTTCCTGTCAAACATCTACAACGCGAACATGGCTCCGTAATTATGATATTTACTTTAAATACTAATCTTAAGGAATCTTTTAAGTCTTTTATCAAACTTGGACTCACAATGTTGTAAGTTTATTATTTATTCAATAATAAAACAACATTGGCTGGATTTCGGCATTTTATTGAAGACACATGTAAGTAACCTTCCTTTCATATCCTCGGCGTACGCGAACCACAGCGCACTGATCTGCCAATAGGTTATTGCCCCAGATATAACGCCGTGAGATTGTATCTGCAAAAATATACACCAAGAAGGTGCAAGATACATACGTTTTGAGGTTACATGTGGATCAGACAGATTTGCACTTATCCCCTCGTGCAATCTGTTACATCTTCATCCGAATCCAGCCATAACTTAAAAGATGTCTTCAAAGCATACGGAAATCCCCATCGAGAAGTTGGATGGCATCAATACATACGTAAATTGGAAATTTGCCATGCAAATGGTACTGACCCTTGACGGATTGTGGACTTGTGTCGAAGGTACCAACACCGATGCAACCAATGAAGCCCGTGCCTTGGCCCGTATCTGTCTAGCGATTAAGCCTAATTTATACCAATATGTGCGTGAAGCGAAGACCGCAAAAGACGCTTGGAAGAAGCTAGCAGATACATTCGAGCCGAAGGGTCTTTACAGGAAAGTACTACTTCTCCGGCAATTACACAAGATTGAATACAAGCAATATAGTGGGATGTCGGATTATATCGAGGTGGTTATGCGGTTGGTGCAGCAACTGGCAGACATCGACAAAACTATCGAGGACGATGAAGTAGCTGAGATATTGCTTTCCGGCCTGCCCCAGGAATTTGACAATCTTGTTTCTGGTCTGGAGACTGCCTGCTTGACAAGCAAATTAAGTAGTGAAGTGGTCCGGACGCGCCTGCTTCAGGAGGAGCATAGGCGCAATGGAGAGGAGAACGCTACAGCTTTACATGTTAAGAAGAAGAGTCCCTTATACTGCAGCTTTTGTAAGAGGAATGGACATACAGTAAAACGGTGTTTCAAAAAGAAAAGGGAGGAGCAGAAGGATCCGCATACTCACTCCATGTATGCATCAGCGAATGCGGCCTGCAGTGAAGATGCTCAAGATTTTATAGTGGATTCAGGCTCGACATCCCATATGTGTTCTAATAAGGACCTTTTTAGTGAAACCCAAGGTAAAAATTCTGTTGTTTTTATTGCTAATGGTCATAAACTGTGTAGTAATGATACCGGTAGGGTTCCTATATGTTCTAACATAAGCCTAAATAATGTTCTCCATGTGCCAGACCTTACCAATAATTTATTGTCAGTGGGACGTATTGCCGATAGGGGATATACTGTCATTTTTACTAAGGATAACTGTCGAATATATAAAGATTGTAAAATCACAGGCAACCAAGTTTTGACTGCTAGGAAAGAGAAAGGGTTGTATAAAGTGAAGGTGCAAGGGCGGCCTGTCTTCGAGGAGGAGTCTCTCAAGCCCATGCACAGGCAAGGGACAGAGAAGGCTCATGCTGCGTCAGATGTGTCTATGGGCAGATGGCATTCCCGTTTTGGACATTTGTCGGAAGAAGGTATGCGTACGCTGGGTGATGGGAAACACTGCATGAATTTTCGTTTTCAGGAAAAAGACATGAGTGGTAGCTGCGTGTCGTGCTTGTCTGGAAAAATGCCTAAGGCACCTTTTCCAGTCAGCACTAGTCGTGCTACTGTCCCAAACCAGCTTATACACTCCGACGTCATTGGCCCGATGCAAGTACGCTCATGGGGCAACGCACGCTACTTGCTGACCTTCACTGACGACTATACCCGAAAGACATGGGGCTACCTGATGAAAAATAAATCTGAGGTGAGTTCCCATTTTATTAATTTCAAAAGCCTAGTTGAGAAACAGAAGGATTTGCCAATTAAAGTGCTTCGCACAGATAATGGTACAGAGTATGTTAATCATAGACTCAGTAGTTATCTTCAGCAGCACGGTATTATTCACCAGACCACTGTACCTTATTCGCCCCAACAGAATGGTGTTGCGGAACGTGCAGGTAAAACGATTTTTGACAAAGCAAGAGCAATGTTACATGAATCCGGCCTTTGTAATCGCTACTGGGGAGAGAGCGTAATGTGCGCGATTTATTTAAAAAATAGGTCTCCTACCAGAGCTTTGTCGGGTGACATTCCTGAACGCTTATGGTCTGAGTCTGATGTAGATGTTAGCCATTTACGCGTCTTTGGATGCCTTGCTTATTCTTTGATTCCTAGTCAAAAACGTCGTAAGCTTGATCCGAAAGCGAAAGCTTACATATTTGTGGGTTATGGTGAAAACTGCAAAGGTTATCGTTTGAGTGATCCTGCCAATCCTCGTAACGTAATTCTTGCAAGGACAGTAAACTTTTTAGAGGATAAATTTCCTGGAAAATATGACAGTTGCAAGCCAAGTTGTGGAGATGAATTTTATTTTTATAATGTTGACATGGATATTGGCAATTTTAATAATGTTAATAATTTAAATTCAAATGAATCTAGTCAATGTATTTTAAATGATGAATTAATTTTAAATAATGAATTGAATTTAAATAATGAAGCCAATTTTAATAATGAACGTGATAAATCTGACAAATCTTGCTCAATTAGCCCTCGTCACATTTCAGATGCGGAGTCACCGACGCCACCTGCGTGGTCGCCGCTGTCTGAAAGATATTGTACTGGCGATGAAGGTGATGATGACGCGCGTGATGAAGACTATGTGCCGGTGGGCTCTGAGTCTTCGCTTCCTGCGTCATCACTTGATAGTAATGACAAAGGTAATGGAGCTTGTGACCCGCTGGGCGCTGTGTCTTCTGTGCCGGAGTCTGCTTCACCTGGTAAGGAGTCGATGTCGTCGGCTGTTACCGACACATTTAGCTCACGCCCCGTACGTAGTACGAGAGGTACTGTTCCTGGCAGATTTGACGACTACGATTTATCCATGTTATCAACGATGGCTGATGGTTCATTAGATGAACCCTCGTCATATGAAGAAGCTGTGAACTCGCCAGAAAAGGATAGTTGGTTCGAGGCGATGCAATGTGAGTATAACTCTATGATCAAGAATAATGTTTGGACGCTAGTCGATCGGCCCAAAAATGAAAATATCGTAAAATGTAAATGGGTATTTAAAAAGAAACTAGATGATTCAGGTAAAGATTCTAAATTTAAAGCAAGACTGGTTGCTCGTGGCTTTAGTCAGAAAGAGGGGATAGACTACACTGACACTTTTTCACCTGTTGTAAGGCACAGCACTTTGAGAATCTTATTTTCTCTTGCAACTGAATTAGAACTAGAAATTGATCATATAGACGTTACTACTGCATTTTTAAACGGAGAACTTAATGAACAAATTTTCATGGAGCAACCATCAGGTTTTAAACAAAATGACAAAGTTTGTTTATTAAATAAGAGTATTTACGGGCTAAAGCAGGCTAGCAGAGTGTGGAATACTAAAATACACTCAGTTTTATCACACAATGGATATGTTCAAAGTAAATGTGAGCCATGCATCTACATTAAGAAAACTGAGACTGAATATGTAATAATAGCTCTGTATGTTGATGATTTTTACATCTTTCATAGCAATTGTATTAAAAATGTTTTAAAACTCTTGCAAGACAATTTCGAAGTTCGCCATTTAGGTAAACTACAGAATTGTTTGGGAATGAATGTTCACAGGCAAAATGGCGTAACTACATTAGATCAGTCAGCATACATAAGACGTTTATTAGTTAAGTACAATATGATAAATTGTAAGGCTGTATCCACACCACTGCCTGTAAATAATAAATTTGAAAAGCCAGATAAAGCATGTTTAAATGATGATGCATATAAATATAGGCAATTATTGGGCAGTTTGATGTATTTAAGTGTTTGTACAAGACCTGATATATCATTTGCATGCAGCCAGTTAGGTATGTTTAGTAATTGTTTTAATGAAAATCACTGGCGCGCCGCAAAACGTGTTCTGCGTTATTTAGCTGGTACAGTTAATTATGGACTGTGCTTTACCAAAAGCAATAGTTTTGAAATTAATGCTTACACAGACGCAGACTGGGCAAACGATATATCGGACCGTAGATCTTACACTGGGTTTGTCATAAAATTAGGCGAAAATGTCATCAATTGGGAGGCCCGAAAGCAACGTTGTATAGCTCTATCAAGTTGTGAATCAGAGTATATCGCTATTGCTGACGTTTGCAAAGATATTTGCTTTGTTAAAAATTTCATTTGTGAAATTATAAACAAAACTTGTAATGTAATTGTATTTAACGACAGTCAAAGTGCACAAAAGTTGCTTCTTATAAAAGATCACTCCCATAAGAGAACTAAACACATAGACCTAAGATACCATTTTGTCAAAGATTTAGTTCAAAGGAAATACCTAAGTGTAAAGTATTTGCAAACTGACCGTATGGTGGCAGACGTACTAACTAAGCCATTATGTAGTCAGAAACATAACAACTTTGTGAAGGCATTGAATCTTAAACCGTGTTAAGCTTGTGATAAAATATGTTTTTAATGTTATGTTAAGTTATGCATCATCTCTTGTTCTACTTATGTCTAGCATGCTATTATGAGACATTGTGCATCATGTTAATTTTAAGCTCTACCATACTTGCTTGCCCATGTTTTGTATGTTTATGTAGAGCCATATTTGCAGTTTGCAATCTCAGGATTGATATAATCCAATGTGAGGCGTAAGGAGGAGTATTGAATATCATGTATACACCCCACATTGGATCTTCTATTAATATACTTAATCTATGACAGCTAATTGAAGTTTGCTGCATCTATGTGCGTTACTCTATCTATGGCACTTCCTGTCAAACATCTACAACGCGAACATGGCTCCGTAATTATGATATTTACTTTAAATACTAATCTTAAGGAATCTTTTAAGTCTTTTATCAAACTTGGACTCACAATGTTGTAAGTTTATTATTTATTCAATAATAAAACAACATTGGCTGGATTTCGGCATTTTATTGAAGACACATGTAAGTAACCTTCCTTTCATATCCTCGGCGTACGCGAACCACAGCGCACTGATCTGCCAATATCGGTTCACATGATAAAGAATTATCCCAGACAAACCAACATACATACAGGTCGCGCAAATTAGTTAGCCAATTTGCCGATAGATGGGGCTATACACAATTACTCTTATTACTTATGATTCTGGTCAAAAGTCTTTCGTAATTATAGTTATGAGAAAATTTTAAGTTTCTACGGAACCCTCGGTGCGCGAGTTAAACGAACTCTCACTTGACCGGCACTTGACCGGTTTTTTTTGTATAAGTTTAAAATTATAAACGATTAAAATCTGTTGTTACTGTTAATTTTTTTTGCGGGCCTTAATACCCTGCCTGTATACGGCCCAAAACAGAATGTCCACGCATGTAGGGGTGGACGAGAAGATCTTGGGGTCGTGGATGAGGTGAGTTAAAATGACACTCGTAGTCCAGTACATGCACGTATAATAAACATTGTGATACAGAGGTGTTAAGTTATCACTGTAAGCGGACGGGCTCGACCGTCCGTCGCAAGATTGCTTAGAGAATGGCCGATGCCGGCCCCGCTGCCCCGCGCCCCGCACCATGCATTGCGTCGGCGACGGCTCCCGAAGATGCCCGAACAAAGACGAGGCGTTAACACAGTATTTTTATAAAACTTGTATTTTTCAAGTGCTGTAATATTTTTCTAATCTATATGAAGAAACTTAAACAAATGAGAAACCTATATTGAGTTTATATTATTGAGTGAGTTTTACGTAATAATCATGATTAGTTTAAAAAATATTTTAATTTAAATTAAGGTAGGTATATATGACTCACTTAGGTAACTTATACGAAAAACATATAAGTACCTTCCAAGAATCAAAGTAAATTAAAAAAAACCGGCCAAGTGCGAGTCGGACTCGCGTTCCAAGGGTTCTGTACATTACACAATTTAAACAATGTATTTTTTATGTGAAACGTGAGTGAAATATCTTTAAAAAACCCGGATCGGATCGGATCGGATCAAAAACTAAGTAATTAAGTCCGACTCACGCTTGACTGCACTTTTCTAATAGGTTTTCCGGTGATCTATAGGTAAAGATCTATTTTGTGTATTTTTTTCAAAACTTTTGACCCAGTAGTTTAGGAGATAAAGGGGGGATGGTCATTTTTTGCCTATTTTCTTGAATAACTTCTAAACTGTTTATCTTAAAATTATAAAAAAAATATATTTGAGATTCTCACAATGAGCTCTTTCATTTGATATGTAACACGATATAGTCTGACAAACTTTATTTTTTAATTTTCTCATTTACCCCCGAAAAGTGGCCCTCGTGTTTAAAATGAATTTGTTTACGTTACATGTCCATCTTTGGGTTACAAACTTATATAAGTGTACCAAATTTCAACTTAATTCGTCCAGTAGTTTCGGAGAAAATAGGCTGTGACAGACGGACAGACAGACAGACAGACGCACGAGTGATCCTATAAAGGTTCCGTTTTTTCCTTTTGTGATACGGAACCCTAAAAAAATTAGTTTGAGGACATTTAAAATCAGCTTTCAGAGTCGCTCTGCATAGGATAACTGCATTAGGTCACAAACATCGGCCAAAGTTGGTTTCATTAGTGTGTTGCACTGATCAGCTTGAATTTTTCAATAATTTTGTAGCAGGGTGAGTCTGTAGTTGCTACTTTACCTACTTAAAGTACCTAATTAATCAAAAAAGGGTAACGGTTACATGAACCTAAGTACTTATAAAAATAACTGACAATAGGTACATACAATATGTACATAAGTGTAGGTATGTGAAACTTGAGAAGCATCTTATATTTTAATCACCTTCATTTTCTACTTATCTTTGCAACACTTCCACATTTCTCAAGTGGTTTACTTAACTCCCTTTATCTTTATGATACTTAGTTAACATTGAAATATGAGCTTTTTCCGCTCTGATGCAGCAAAATTATAAGTACATTGAGCAGCTAATTTTGAACTGATCGACCGCGTAGGGCGTAGCTACTGATTTTGCTGACTGTATTTATAGGTACTGTAGACAGGATGCGAAAGTTGAGCCGGCGCTTGCGAAAGTGTTTGGCAAATATTTGTCAGCTTGCCTTCGAGAATTTTTGTCCACAAAATAAATACGAAGTGTCTTTGCGTCGGTTTGCTCCACAAAGGATGACAACAATGGCGCGTGTCCCCGATAGATGGTGAAAATTAAAGTGTAATGATTTTTATGAGGATATAGCTTGTAATATGTTTAGTGCGGACGTCGGAGATCTGGGGTAATGATGCTGGGAATAATAACGTCCTGAGGGGCAGCGGAGGCGCTAGGAAAATAATCAATGTGGCGAGATTTGCACGTAATTTGTTATGCTGTAATTTTTTCCTAGCATGTATATGAGCTTCCTATGTATATGAGAATAATGTGATTATTTACTAACGATATAATACCAAAATATGCGTTTCTGTACATACATGTATGAGCATGATAAACACATGCTTGTAACATAATTTAGTACCTAGGAGCAAGAAAAATATAATCCCATCGTATTTAACCTTAAATAGATTCAGTACAGCACGTTTTCTTTAGTGGATACGGTGAAGCAATAGTTTTTAATCTTGGGGCAGCGTGAAAATCGATTTTTATACGATGGAGCGTCGCCTGTCTAGAAGTAACAAATGGCGTAATTTTCTCACAGTCAACACTAGTCCGGGCCCATTTCTCAGGATACAAGTTATCGTGCTTTCACAAACTTGCGGAGAACACCATTTGCATTAAGCTATTTTTATTCGCCGGTGGAATATGATGTGACAACGAGTTGAATGATGGATGGGACGTGGAAATATGCAGCCCATATATTTCAATTCGTAGGTGAATCCCTGGTATAGTTTTTAGTGTAGGTACATTTGTTTTTTACTGAATATTTACCGTAGGTTTTTCGGGTCCCTTTTCCGATGCATTTCTTTAAATTTCATTTATTACAAATTTACCATACATATATATGAGTAAGTACACTTTGGTTATGTGTGGTCGGATTTTTTTTCACCGTGGTAACGCTACGTCTTACGTCTGTAGGCGAACACTTGCGAACGCGAAAAGAAGCGGCGCGGCGCGGCGGGCCCAAGGCGTTCGCGTTCACAACGAGATCGCCCACGTAGGACACTTCTATAGGTATCAAAGCATTGATTCACCCCGCTTCGCGCCTCGCCGCTTCGCGTTCGCGTATGGTTCGCCTACGTAGTACGCTGCGTATGAAGTATCAAGGGAAAATTTTAGCTAAGCCATTGATTATGCAAACCAAGCGATCTACACTATTTCCACCTATTTCGTAGCTCGTAGCATGTGAATTGCGATATGTAACAATAATTCGTCGTAGCTTATTGCCATCTCCCTAAATATGACAAGTATAGAAATATGTTAAGTGCAATTCGCGTCACTTTTCAGTTTTGAGAAATGATTTACAAGGTATTCGAAAACCATATAAAACGTAGCAAACCTCTGTAAAATTTTGTCCCTTTGTTACAAACACCAAAATGAGCGTTTTCCAAAAAAAATGTACATTTCATACATGTCTTCAAAATATTGACTTATTGGGCTCATTTTATTCAAAATCATTTCACGCCTCATATACTTACGTGACGCACTGGAAAAATATTTTTTCATACAAAATTTTGGCACATTTTTCATGTATGAGGCGTGAATGTACAAATGAATCTGAGTAAAATGAGCCCAAGTTAATATTTTGAAGACATAAGTAAATAAAATGTAATTTTTTTTTTTGAAACACGCTCAAATGACATATAAGGACAAAGGATTATCAAGGGCTTGTTAGACTTGCGTTTAGGAATAACGCCATTACACATTAGAAATTATTGTAATTCGAATAGGCTTTATTGCCGTCACAATAAAGCATTAGTGCTTAGATTACATTCAGAGACATCTTAAAAGTGTTACATTTTTTTTTTGTTCATTCCGTTGTCTTACTTCACAGTCAGACTGTTACAGTTAAGACTAAATAACAAAAAACCGGCCAAGTGCGAGTCGGACCCGAGCACGAAGGGTTCCGTACCATTACGGAAAAAAACAGCAAAAAATCACGTTTGTTGTATGGGAGCCCCATTTAAATATTTATATTATTCTGTTTTTAGTATTTGTTGTTATAGCGGCAAAAGAAATACATCATCTGTGAAAATTTCAACTGTCTAGCTATCACGGTTCATGAGATACAGCCTGGTGACAGACAGACGGACGGACAGACGGACAGCGGAGTCTTAGTAATAGGGTCCCGTTTTTACCCTTTGGGTACGGAACCCTAAAAACAACTTATTCGCTTAAGAATACTTAGAGCTTTATTGCTGGCCCTCGCTGAAACCGGCGAATTATACGTAAACCAGACAACCCTCCCTCGACTCAATTAACTAAGAGTACTTACTTAAATCTAAGCGCGCGAAGAATTTTCTTTATAATCTTGACGGGGATAAGCGTTCTTTGAAGTATGTTTTTCTGAATTCATCGAGTGTTAGTTACCATATAATCTCTGGATACAGCAATACAGACGTTAATTTAAAACAACACCATTAATCAACGATATAGGTACCTATCATTAAAATTATGAAAGTAGTTTATAAATACAAATTGGTCATCGAAAGCTTTAAAAATAGAAAAATAAAAATTCAACTTAAAACTTAAGGCAAAAATTAATATAAAAAAAAAGTAAAACCGACTTAAAAAATAAAATAATAGCCCGTTTTATATGCGCTAGCAACTGAAACGTTTGAAGTCGGTGCCAAGCAAAATAGTTAAAATACCGGTTATAATTATACTGGTTCTTTGTTTCTGATCAAACTAAGCTAAGCTAAGCTTTTAATATTTGGCTTGACACCGACTTCAAGCGTTTCAGTTGGTAGCGCATATGAAACGGGATAATATTTTATTTTATCCTTTTTGAAGTCGGTATTACTTTTTTATTATTTATTTTTTTCATTCTGTAAAACTCGTTCCTGTCTGGCCAAACTGTCATGTCACTAAACATTTTTGTGCTTCGGGTACGTATCAATGTTCATGGTCTGGATCTGAAGCTATCAAGATTTGAGGAGTTGGACCTCATGGAACCCATCCTCAGAACTAGACTAACACCACAAGTGTGCCTTCAGAATTTACTTGCTTAACAAACATAACGAAGAGTACAAGTCGCCAAAAGTGAAATATGCGTTTATAGTCCCGTTCTGGTCATCATCAGCAGTTCCACTTAATCAAATGGCACTGCTTTGGATGAAAATGCCTGGTTTGTTGATGAAAATACTAAAATCACTATATAGTATATGCCTATAAGATTTGAGGAGTTCCCTTGATTGATAACCTCCTTTTTTTGAAGTCGGTTAAAAATAACCGACTTCGCAAGTTTCCAAATTTCAAAATTTGACAAGAGAAAATTAACGAGGTAATTATATAAAATAGAGTTCCGTCGATTTTTCCCAGATTCCATCATTAGAACCTGATACTTTTAAATAAACACTAGTGTAGTTTCTAGAAATAGGACTTCTTACTGCTACTATCGTTTTAAACCTAGTTGCAAATGCGCTGCGATCACCTACCATTTTAGAACCTAGTACGATTTGTAAGTACCTAATTAGATAAAGAAGCATTGAATAATCGTAAGCAAATTTTAATGCAAAAACTCTTTCTTCACCGTTAATAAGATCCAGTTGCGCGAGTCTCTGTAGGTAGGTAAATAAGTATTCTGATTTTATGAAACCCGTTTTTGTTTACCCGTCTAGTCTTTGTTTTGAAAGCAGCCCGCCACGTTTGATGGGAGCTGCAAGTAACTCGAAATTTAATATTCTATAACTTTTCTTTGAATGGCAAAACATTTTTTCCAGTGGACGTTTCTAACAAATTACATTTTGACATCCTCGCTCATAACAGTTTCCTTTAATAAAGATCTTAGCAGCAATTTTGTATTTTCCGTAAACCGCAATGTGCGGGAATTTATGCTGTTGTCGCATAACGGATGAATTAGTACATTTCGATGCTATTGCGGACACGTGTATCGAACGACGTTTTTTAATACAGTTGCGAAAAAATAAGAAAAGCAACAAGTATTAAGGAATGGAATTCGAAACTTTTTATATTATTAATTCTGTGTCATAATTGACATTGACATTATGAAGAGGTGTTTTTCTAGCTTTTATTCGACTAGAATAGATTTTGTTACTATTATTGAACCCACTTCAATGAAAGTTTTTTTTTTCAAATGCATGTTCTAAAGACAGAAACAATTGTAAATATTAAAACATTGTACTATTATTACCTAAATATCGTTATTTACGATTATTTGTGTATCATTTATTTATAAAAACAATATCGAATGTTGCCTTTGGAAACTTAAAACATTCTTGCAGTAAGAAAATACGCCTCTTCTTTGACAGGCGTTCCGTTCCATTCAGACAACTTATTAAGAACGGTTTTTCAACATTAAAAAATAAACGTGTTATAATACTTATAATGATGAAGAGGTAAGTAATAAAATATGAAATATGCATATTTTTCGTATTCTTACATTAACAGTAGGTCTTTATGTTGATTACGACGTTTAAAGGAAACTAATATAAACACTCATCAATAAGTAGTCATGAATTGGAACAAGTATAAATTTAAAAAAATTTGAAAAGTAAAAAGCACTAGTTCGCGAAAACCAACTTTCCGCAAGCTACGAAAAGTAGCACTTTTTGAGCAACTGTATTAAAAATGTAATTTTTACAGAAATTGCAGTTGTTGCGGAAGTGCTACAATGAAATGAAATTGAAAATAATTTTCTTTAACTTACTCGTAATTTTGGCTGGCTACAAATTTATAGAAACTACCCTAATAGAATGTTAGAATAAGCAGGGATTTAACGCGGCTCCCGTGACTAGTATGTCATGACATACTAGTCACGGGAGCCGCGTTCGGTCATGACCGAACTGTTCATAGGCTACAGTTTTTGCTTACCACCAGGCAGACTATACCTTTGTTTGCCATTACAACAAAATAAAAATATGTAGGTACCTATAGCGGTGTTTCCAAGCTTCCAATTCAGGGTGTTCAATTAATTGTGACTTCACGGTCACTCAAGTGTCCCTAAATTCTAAAGCGTCCCGTCAATCCATCATCTAGTGCCTAAGAGGTTTTGGTCAATTTCGCCTCATGCATATTTTATCTGTGAGTGGTTTTCGTCAATTGTAGACGCGACCCTAAAAGCTGAAGCCGTAAAATCTAAGAATCCTTTTCAGAGAGCTTATTCCGGATACCGTTTAGTTAGTATAGCTAGAGTCTAGACTTGAATTATATCCAATTTAAGTTTCTTCGTTTTATTTCTGTTAAAATCTTATGTTTGTTTGATATGAGTTTACGTATCTCTGCAGTAACGTAACGGTGTAATATTTTTTTTATAATTAAATGTGTTGAAGAGTTGAGACATTCAACTGCTAGACTAATAATAGGAACAATTTTTTAAAACAACGCAAATGTATGTTGTAAATATGGCACAGGTGTATCGGCCAAAAAATTGAGTTTAAAAATTTGAAGTTTTAGCATATGGCCTCCGCGTTATAAAAACGAATCGATTTGGCACTTCATTCACCTGTCGGCTAAGCGGCTAGTTTTGAACTAGACACATTATACTAAAACAGCTAAAATAAGAATTCTATTTATTTATTTACACAATACAAGTAAGCCAAACATTAATTCTGAAAATTCAGTTGGATTGTGTGAATATTAAACAGAAACTTTTTTAGTACCTATAAGGTGCATGTCCAGTTATTGGAAGGTGCCTGTAATACACGATTTACCCTACATGCACATTGTATTATGTTTAAATAAAATCATACACATAAAGACTGCTAAAGTCATAACCCTGCCTGTAGTCGGATAAAAATAAAGCGGCGTAGAAATGTAACAATATTTTCATTCTTTGTTGTCACTTTTACCCTTTACGCGTGTCAACGCGCGTTGAATGAATAAATGGAGCACTCCCCTTGGAGCAGAATTGAAATAAATAAAAAATCTGATCTTGATTAATATTAGATGTTGATTAGACTTGACATTAGTCTTGTTCTAATATTTACAATTGAGGTGCAAATGGTTATTATATTGAGTTAAGATTTTCAAAATCGTGTTCTCGATCTGATGTATATAAAGACATCTGTAATTTTTTTAGGCCAGGAAATGAATGCCCAAAAAAAGGTATGGTATAGAGGGAAATGCTTGGAACACAATTTTTGACATCGTAGCTTTATTTGGACTATTTAGGAGGTGAACATATTAAAAGTCCCCGGCCGTAACCCTGGTGCTGGGGAAGAGGGGGGTGTGAAGGTTCCATTTTTCGGTTTTTCGATTATATCTCGGAAATTATGCGTCTGAGCGACTTGGCCACTTAACATTTTTTTTAAATTTTGTTTTTACTTAGGAATGGTGTCAATGTTCATACCAAAAATTAATTCAGCACCCCCGATTTATACGAAAACGATACCAAACCCGGCCTAGCAGCTTCACTGATGTAGATAATCAAGATAAAAATGAGAGCCCTAAATAAACCTTCAAGAGCGGATATCTCAAAAACTATACAAGATATCGAAAAACTTGACTTAATAAAACTTGTAACAAATTAAATCTCTTTTCATTTTGTATAAGTGGCCAAGTCGCTCAGCTCAGATGCATAGTTTCCGAGATATAATCGAAAAACCGAAAAATTGAGCCTTCAAACCCCCCTCTCCCCCCCAGCACCAGGGTTACGGTCGGGGACTTTTGATATGTTCATCTCCTAACTAGTCAAAACAAAGCTATGAAGTCAAAAATTGTGTTCGTAGCATTTCCCTCTATACCTTTTTATTGCTTGGCCTAATTTGTCTAAAAAAAATTTCCGAAACTGTGGCACAGTAATGTATATTTGTGTAAATTAAAGGTTATCGGCTCTCCAAGTGATGTGTGCTTATCTCACATGGAAGGTGTGAATAACTGGGTTCTCTATATCATTGCTTTTCCAAACAAAACTACAATGGCATTCCATGCACCGTAAGACCTTTAGAAGCCTAACAAAATAGTTAACGGGCCCTCGAGTTACACGGTAGCAATTAAGACACAAAAATAACATTCCTATAAACATAATGGCCGTTTAATTTGAGAGTTGCTAGCTGCTCTATTTGACCTCCCACGCAGCGTAAATAAATGCGAATGCGTAACACATGTCGCGCATGCTGGGTGCACATCTTGTTTGCAGCGTTTTTGAACAAGTACAAGTACATTTTGAAACAAGTGCGCATTGGATATACCTGCACATCAGCCTAATTTTTTTAATAAGTACCTATTTAGTAAAGTTGTTCACTTTGACGATGCGTGTTGCAGCTATGGCATATGTGTAAATGCACGTTTTATTTTGAGGAAACCTAGGGTGGATGAGCTTTCTGTAAGATGAAGCCTGCACTGTGGATTTGAACTTCTGAAGGTATAGGCACAATCTTTTTATTCAATGAAGTTTTTTTAGATTTTTTTTTGTGCGTAGTATATGTCAAATGGCAAAATAAAAAATCTATAAAGATTTTGAACATCTTAATAAGGACTTGGATATATTTAGGCATGGTCGGCATGGACATATGGATTACGGTCAAAAATTAAAAATATAGGAAAACTACCTAAAAAGTATTAGTTAGTTCGCGAAAATAAACATAGATCATGTGTGTTCATATTTACAATCTTAGAAAAATTTTAAATAAACTTAAGTCAGCATGTTAGTAACTCCTACATATAATGGAAGCGGCACCGTCATGTAACATACGTGTCTATGGCACCGCCAAGAGGGCGACGACTGATGTGACCTAGGAGGATATAACCAAACGGAGTAGCCATTAACAGGCGTTCCCCTCTGTCGAAAATAGTCAGCCAATAGTCATACACAATGTATGGACTGACGTTTATCTGAAATGGCTATTTTGACGTTACCTATACATTTGACGTTCCCCCCCCCCGCAAAAATTGGCAGACTTTTTTGTACAGCAAATTACAGACGTGGCGTCTCCGTTGGTTATATCCTCCTAGGATGTGACAGATGGCGGTCATTTCAAACATTGGACAGTGGCCAACAGCCTCATGTTCATTAAATGAATGGACAGGTATAGTTGGTCAAACCAAATTGGCAGTAAATAAGAACCAAAAAAACTATACTCATCCTTTTCTTTTGGGTGCTAGTACTAGTGTAAGACGCAGATAGTATGATTATCTCTGTCTATGTTTGAAATGAAACAGTCCTTTGGCAAACTATAAGAAAGTTTTCGGAAATTTTGAATTTCAGATAGGTAGACGAGACGATAAAAAATAGTTGTTTGTCAAACAAAACTGCAAAATTCTTTGGCACGTCAGGTGAATTAAAGGTAACAAAAGGTAACGTAACAAACTTTAACAGTGATGTGACACAAAATACAGAACAGGAATTAAAATTGGCATAATTAAAGATTGTTGTATATAATTTAATCTTTAATAAAATTATACGACGTTTTATTCCTCAGTTATGACTTTTATTATATTCGAGAGGTCAACTCAAGCAAGTGAGCACTTTTCAGGCGATAAAGCTAAGGAGAAGTTAACGTTGGTTTTTATTGAGTTTTTTCGCACGGCACATTTAAGCGGCGCGACGCCGTACCCGTCTGGGTTAAAAGCTTTCGATAACATTGTTTTTGATGTCGACGGCGATGGCGTAGATGCAAGTGTACAAATGTTGACATACAGTACAATGTACCGCGGTTGACATTTTGTATGTTTTGCGATGCTTACAAGTATGGTGGAGTGGATCCATACAATTATATAGGAGCCCATGGGTCTCGTACTCACGTTTATAGAGATTTGAAGCAAGCAATGGGATATCATTACTACTAATACATATATAAATTTAATGAGTGCGAAGGAGATAGATAACAAATTTAAAAGCATAAAGTGCCCTATGTTGAACTTATTTATATATCGGTTCTTGTTTATATAATACATACAATACATATACCTACTAATTCAAGACAATATAGCTTAATTTGAATACAAATTAGTAAATAGTGCATCTTGAACTTGATTGGTCGAATTCTCCCATCATAGAAGGAAGGTTAAATATCAAATATATCGGTTTTTAATTTTTTTTACAAATATGTTCCCGTTTTGTTATTATATACAGCTTTTCGTGCGGAACCTTCTATTTTTAGTTGTCCAAGACACTTTTGGCCGTGTTTTGGAGAGGAAAAAACAATATTTGAATTGCATTCGACAAGGCTCATTATGAAAACCAGCATAAAGTGTATTTTGAACTTGGGGACCCTCGACCCTAATAAGAGTGCAACAATTAGTGAGACAGCGGCCGAGGTTCATTACTGCTGCAGATTTAATGACCGCCCAGAAACCACAACACTATTGTACAACATTTTATTTGTTTTATTTTGGTCTTACGGTTCAAGCCAAGGTATTGATTAAATTGAGTGGAAATATGCTATGTTGAAAGTTAACAAGTAGATTACATAGACATTGTAAATGATATACTTATATGTTATCCACATTCAGAATGCCTATTCAGAATTTATCTACGTAAAAAGTCACTGTCAAGACCTGACAGATCATATCCATAACCGTTTGATAATAAGAAATAACTATTTGTACAGGCCTCCAGGGCAAACATAAACGGATTCAACAAAATACCTATATACATGTGGTAAATATACTTATAGACAAATTGTCCACATATATTTATTTTATTCAACTACCCTTTTTAGGGTTCCGTAGTCAACTAGGAACCCTTATAGTTTCGCCATGTCCGTCTGTCAGAGTGTCAGAGGCTTTGCTCCGTGATCGTTAGTGGTAAAAAGCTGTAATTTAGCATGAACACATAAATCATTCATTGCAAGAGAACGGTAAAATAATAATTTTTAAGAAAAAAAAAACAAACGCCAAACGTAAACTATGCGTCATTAAAGAGTTCTGTTGCGAATTTTATTTGTATAATGCAATAGCTAAACGCAGCCGTCGGGCTCGCTTACTATGCGGAGGCTTTTTTTAAAGCACCAATAGGAGCGCTCCACTGATCATCATCAGCAGTTCCACTTCATAAAATGTCACTTTTAAAATGGAAATGCTGGATTTATTGATAAAAATACAACAATCACTATATGTATGGCTTTAACATTTGAGGAGTTCCCTCGATTCCTCATGGATCCCAGCATCAGAACTGCTTTTTGACAAAAACGGGACCAATTTGTATATATATACTTACAATCAAAAAAAGAATTTTTAAAATAGATCCAGAAATGACGGAGTTTTATACGTCAAAGTTCATGACACTTGCACTGCGTGTGCTATCAAAATCGCTGCAGACTTTTCTTGGTCTAACTCTACTGAGAATTATAAAATTTACAAGTACCTACAGTCCGTTAACTCTCAGACTGACATTCGTATTTCGGGTAAAATCGGACGTAATCGTTTGTCGTGACTCGTGTCCGTTTTTATGTAAATTATGTTAAAACTGTCAAAGGAAATTCGCGTCAGATATATATTATTATGATTAAGGTAAACGTCCGAGTGCTCGACGCGGTACTGGGCACTCTATGTCAAAATGACATGGCTTAAATTCGAATGAAGAAAAATCCTCTGAGTTCGAATTTAAGCCATGTCACTTTGATATAGTGCCCATGCCATATACTAGTACCGCGTCGAGCACTCGGACGTTTACCTTATAACATTTCAAGAAAAAGATGAGCGGGAAGTAGTTTTCCGAAACGACATACCAGATAAGATCATGATAAGATGCCAGATTTCATAGATTAGCAATTTAGCACGCCATAATAATTTTGATACCTTCTTAATATGAACATGCAACATAAAGTAAGGGTACCATTTCCGAAAATACGAGTGGTTTTGCTTTTTTCAGCGACTACGAGTACAATGGAGTCTGTAGAGAGTGAACGTACTACGTACGATTACGTCACACGATATTCGTAAAGGGAGTACCCTACCATACAAATCGCTCATACGAGTCTTGCATAGGTACAATTTTGTTCAAAGATATCCTTTCATCAAAATCGACTGATTTTCATTATTGGAAATATGAAAATAAAATAACCAGGGACCGGCCCGCTATCCCTTATCGGGGTTTTATAAGGGTATTGCATAAGGCTTAACTCACCATACCCTTTGCCAGACAAAACCCTTTGTTTTGCTTTTAAAAACCCTTATATAAAGCTACCACATTTGAGTAATCGGTAGCCCAAATACCCTTACAAAACCCGTATCATCCGCTCACCAAAACCTTGCATATTGCTTATAAGGGTTAGCCTTATAAAGGGCTTCCCTTTTAGCATATAAGCGTGCTAATTTAAGTCGTCTACCTTGTTCATAAAGCACACATTACTTCGAATATGAGCGATCGTCGGCGGCGACGGCGGCGTTCTTTGACTAGGCACGTATTTTCTTTCCTTTTCATACACTACCGTAGATATATACTAATCCTGTCTCTTTCACGCAAAGGGAAACCTTTATAAAAAGCGCTTAAAGATAAGGGTAACCCTTATTAAGAGCTAGCCTTATTTTTGGTTAGCTTTTCGGTAAGGGTTAGTCAAAGGTAAGGGTATGAATGGACTTGCAGTTCAAAAGGGAAAGTCTTTCAATGTGTTAGCCGTGTTTAAGTGTCGCCCATTGAAAGGGTTTTATCGCGGAAAGGGTTGTCCGGTCCCTGAAAATAACACTAATTCTCATGGCTAATATGCATCGAACTGAAAGAAGAAACATGTTCAAGCCCCATTATCATTATTATCAATATTATCATCATTGTATTGTTTTATCCCTTATACACGGTGTTGCAATACTGTTTTCTTAAATTTTCCGCCATTTCCTAGTGTCTACTTTCACCAGCCTTTTTCTTCATTCGAATTTAAGCCATGTCATTTTGACATAGTGCCCAGTACCGCGTCGAGCACTCGGACGTTTACCTTAATCATCACGTCTCTGTACATTAATGTGTGTTACGTTATCAGCAAAGGTGAATGAAGCAATTAGTTTAAGCAATTACTCCAAGACCTCGATCTAAGTCAACCGTAGATTACGATTGAGCCGTTTCGTAAGGCGTCTTCATTAACTCCCCGCGACGTTACTACTGAGGCCTACCGCGAACCACGTTCGACGTGTTGCCTCTCTGTTGCACTTTTAAATTCGTACGTAAGTGTGACAGGGAGGAAACACGTCGAACGTGGTTCGCGGTAGGCCCTCTGGTGTAAGGGGATAAAAGTAATTGCCGGAAGCTTTTTCCTTAGTAAAGTGCTATAGGTTTTAATTTAATGTGTTTATTTCTAATTTCTGTACGTGTACGAAACAACTAAACGAATATCTACTTATGTATGGGTATTACTAAAGATTCCTTGATTATAGTAGACAAATTCGTGCTTCGAATTTGACAGCTAGAGTAGATGGCGCTGTTTTGCTTTGTTCATTATGTGGCAACTCTGGTTGGTGTAGTACAGCGCTATCTTTTTCAGCGGCATGATATTTTCTGAGACTACACATAATATACAATTTACGATTCTTTCAAATATTACAAAAAATATTATAAAAATTATAAGCGAGGCCCGATTTTATCGCAGGATATTTTAGATACTGGCAGTATTTGTTCGTTATTCAAATCAGTATTGAAAGAGTTCTAGTTACATAAAATAATTGCATGTAAGTAATTTGTCAATGAAATTTATATATTATGTTACACGAATAAATAGGCTAATCAATCGTTCTGAGAATACCCAGCTTTAAAGTGGATTAAAGTGGAGTGCAATGAAAATGTCGCTTAACGACCACGAACGCTGGGAATACTTTTTTTTTACCGTTTTCCAATAAACCCTCTTGATTATCCTCGTATGTACTTAACGATCGCGCCTCAAAATACTCGGTAAGGTACCGATTAAGGTAGGATTTAAGGTACCGTTCGGATTTAGACTGCACCAGCATTACTGCTGCAGTATTGCGGCGTGAAATTGCAGTCGGCTGCATTGCTGCTTTTTGATTCCATCACATCGATTTATAAATCGTAAGCTCTTAATATTCTCTTACCTTTAACTTAAATCTAAATCTTTAACTAAATCCCACTTACAAGTTTTATTTATTAACCCACTGGTTACAATTGAGGAGTGTCTTTTCAAAAGGGCTTATGGTATGGTGTTCATAGATAAATAAGCCCTCTGACTTATGACTAAATGATGAAATAGGTGAGTAACTGGTTGCCAAAAAGTTTAGAAAGGTCGAATTTGTTTTAATTCATTTAATTATGTTATATGTAGTAGAGTTGCACTAAGCTGTGCATGACCCTAGCTAAGACAAAGTATGGTAATGTGTAGACATCAAATTTATATGTAAATATGACCGTCATATTGACACTACACTTTCTTCCGTCAAAGTCGCACTGCAGAGTTATACGGACTCCTACTACAATTTGTTTAAAGATAGGTAAGTACTTTGTATTTGTCGCAGAACTGAGATTCGTGAAATCTGCTTACACCACACTGAATTCATGTTAGTACTTTATGAAATGAAAATTTTACCCGACCCAATTACGAGTGCGTAATCCGAAGTATCAGAAGCTCAAATTTATTACTAAAATCAATAATGCTTCGGTCTCTGACTAACTAGTGCCGAGGCATAGAGTTAGTAGAGTTACCTATACAGAACTTTTATATTATTTTTTGTAATAATTGTGGTTTAATTTCTTGTACTTGTGCAGCATAACGGATGAAAACTGAGGCGTCGTTTTACTATTTAAATTGTTTTTATTTTATTTGTTTTCATAATAGCATTACATTATAAATTGTTATTAAAATACATATTATGATCGCGAAAAGAAATAAATGATAAACATCAAATAACAAAATTAAAAAAGACAAATCAATACATTGCAAATATGTGAGTTTCAGTGGCTTATGATACTTATTTTATAGGTAATTACTACCTGACTAATTGGTATTTGTTATGTCAAGTGAGTTCTAAACGTAAAGGGAACCAATGTAGCCCAGTCTATATAAATGATAATGGAAGTGGGGCGGTATGTACCTAGGTTAATCATATAACTAAATACATACTTGCTTTATTGGTTTATTGAGATCATAGAGTAATACTAGAGCGGTACTGTCATAGTAAATTTTATAACCCCAGTAAATTCACTGCCATCTGTCGACACACTTTAAAACTAAAAATGAAGATTTATAAAAATACGATAAAATGTATTTAAATATAGATAAATGATTTTTTTTATTTGCATTAATTATTTTTATGATTTTGACCCATGTTCTTTCACTGATATGCGTTAAAATTGTTAAATAACAAACGAAACCGTCAACGCCATCTATTCGACTGTCGGCCAAAACTAGTAGCGCCCTCTGAACGAGAATCAAATTTTCTTGATTTTCGAAGCACGTTTTTTCCTTAGACTGTATCTATCTATTACGGAGTTATATCTATCTTTGTTGAGATCAATGATCATTTGTAAAGGTTCATTCAGATTAAGCGAATACCGGGTGCTCGTGTGCTACAAGTGCTTTTTTAACAGTTCGCGTGCGCGGTCGCGCGATGCTCGTGCGCAGCGTGCGTAGCACAGCACGCACGCACTTGCCTTCCTCTTATGCGGGCTACCAGCCCGTGCGGGCGCACTATGTAAGCCTTGCTGGATGAGTTCCATGGCGTGTATTCACTAGATCTAGAAACACAGTTCTTTCACAAACAAAATAACTAAAAAGAAGCTCAATATTTAACTCTGTATTTGTTGTACAAGTGTAATAACCGTGATGAGTTGCATCGTTATTGTAAATTATCGATGAGCCTTCATCGGAGCCTGGGCTTGTGCCGATTGATTACTTTTTAATGAGCGTTTGATAGGAACTCGCTGTTATTGGACTCCTTGTCAGATATTATTCTAGATTGCGTGAAAACGAGCGAGTCTAGTTCTTAAAATAACTAGTATAATGCAACATCGAGAATCGTAACAATTATAAATAATCAGAGAAAGCACTTACATCAGTTTGCCATAATGTTAGACTCTCCCTTAAACGGCAAGCGAAGGGAATCATACCTGTTATCAAGATTTCGTACTAATGAGAAACGAAAACATTTCAACCAATACTTTTACAATTTAAATGATCGTTAACGCAATTATTCAATTTTAATAGTTCCTGCCACCTCCTGTTTCTGGTTTCATTTGTAATACAGGAAAATGTCTTTGGTTCTTATTTTGATTTTTGATATAAAATTATATTCCTAGGTACTTCTACTTACATAACTGTTAGGACTGTCTTAAGTACCTACTTATATACGTTTTTTAGGGTTCCGTACGCAAAGGGTAAAATCGGGACCCTATTACTAAGACTCCGCTGTCCGTCTGTCTGTCACCAGGCTGTATCTCATGAACCGTGATAGACAGTTGAAATTTTCACAGATGATGTATTTCTGTTGCCGCTATAACAACAAATACTAAAAAGTACGGAACCCTCGGTGCGCAAGTCCGACTCGCACTTGGCCGGTTTTTTTTGTCTATCTCGCGGCGAGATACTGTCGCGCCAATCATGTGCTCGGTGTACATAGTCCGCAGCGGACACAGGCTACTCGAGATAGCTCAGTTCGAGTCCGCGGCTCTGAGATACCTTACAAAACTTTCCCTAATCTTGACTTGGTTACGTCTCTGAACATTACGCTTAATTATTTAGTTGGACGGAAACTTCAAAGTTAAGATTATTAAGCTTGAAAATCGTACTAATTTGACAGTCGATGAATTTTGACTACCTTGGAGTGGACATATTTTAAATGTTTTAAAATCCGCGCTTCAATAGCTTCATATTATATACTTACAGATCTTACAGTAATTAGTTAGTTCTCGTATAATTTCTCGGAATAATTCAACGGTTAGGTAATTTACTTACTCCGTAAAATGTATAAAAATGTATAAAAAACATTTAAAAAATCGTATCTCCAGAACCGTGGCTCAAAGGACCAAGGTTTTAAGGACGGAAAGGAAGGAAATAACACCACCTAGACAAAGATCCTGTATATATGGTATGATTTTTTTATTTACAACTAAATACCCATTAATCATTATTTATTTAAAAAGAAATTTATTAGTTTATTTTACAAATAGTTAGTAATTACAAGTTATAACACACATGTCATACAAAATAAAACATTACAAAGATCTTAACCTAAACTAGAACCTAACAAACACAGAAACTATTCACAAAATGCACCCCGCGCCCCTCCAGATGCAAAGGAGCCCATCACGCTCGCCGCGTTGCCACGTTGAACAGCGATGGACAACCTTTGCAAAAGGAACGACCCGGAGCGAGGGTCATGACCACTCTCCCGCAACCGTCTGCCCACTTCCCCAATAAAAGTCTTGGCCTCAGCACACCAACAGCCAGTGGTTTCCACGGCAAGAGGGACAAATAGGTAGTGCGTCAACACCGCATACTTTTCCCGCTTCCGAGCCGCCGCTAGCTCAGCCGCTGCCCCCGCCGAACGCACGGTGTGGCTAATATGCGAAGCAGCAAGTGTTGACGCACGTGGCGTCCCACAACAGACGTTTGCCCCTCTCCCACGGGACCAAGGTCAACCCGTCGGGCCTCTTTCCATCTGATCTTCTAAGACCCGGTGGCTCCAGCACACACGGAACATTCGCCGAGACCAACGCCCTTCGTACGATATCATTCAAGGCGTGGTGGCGTGGGTACCTCCCAGCACACCGACCACAACTCAACGCGTGATGGCCGTCTCTCTCCACCATAGAGCCGCAGATGCATACATACAACTTAAAATGATCAATTATTTTTATTAATTTACAATAAAATACAATTAAATATATCTATTACATATACTTATAAATACCCACAATAAACTTAACTAACACTAAACCTAAACTAACCCATAAAAACTAGTCGAACAGTCGGGAGTTATGCGCGGTGGGTGAGCATAACTCCCGACACAAAGGTGCCCATCATGCTTGCTGCGTTTCCGCGTTGAACCGCGATGGACAACCTCTGCGCAAGGAACGACCCGGAGCGGGGAAAACTTTACTCGAGGAGCTAGGGCGTCGCCTGCGGGAGAGGGGCCGCAGGCGACGCCCTAGCTCCCCGAGAACAGTTTTCGCCTCCGCGCATCAGCACCCAGACGTCTCCACAGCAAGGGGAACGAACAAGCCCCGAGTAGTTGTCCTTCTTTAGGGACGCCGCCTGCTCAGCGGCTGTTCCTGCCAACCGCACGGTGCGGCCAAGGTGCGTGGCGGCGAATGTGCTGACGCCGGTGGCGTCCCACAAAAGGTACTTACCTCTCTCCCACGGCACCAGAGTCAATCCGTCCGGCCTTTTTCCATCTAACCGACTGATACCAGCGCCCTTCGAACAATGTACGCGTGGTGCCGTCGGAACCTCCCCGCGCACCGGCAACAACTCAAAGCATGATGCCCGTTGCTCTCCGCCATGGACCGGCAGATGCATAGATGTGGTTGACAAACATCGCAGCCCAGACGAAGAGCACCCGCAACGAGTCGTTGTCGAGCAGGGTGCTTAAGTTCGGGGAGGGAAGGGCGTGCAACCAAGCCCCAGATTCCGGCGCCGAAACCGTGTTCAGCGGCTCTATCCGCACCAGAAGCTTTTTAAAAGACAGCCAAACAGACGTTTAATATCGACCTCGTCCCACAAGCGCTGACGGAACGTCTGGTCCTTGTTGGTTGGTTAAGTTGGCTTAGCGATCCGAAGTCGGTCCTAGGAGCCTAGCTAAGATGACAATCGGTTGCGGAAAACGAAACGAACTGCTATCATTTCCATACATTATTTACGTTTATCTTAAGGGGCCCACTGATTATCAGTCCGCCGGATGATATCAGCCTGTCAGTTAGAACAAAAATTTGACAGTTCCGAACAACTGACAGGTCGATATCGTCGAACTTTCAATCAGTGGGCCCCTTTAGCGGTTCGTTTTCTGCAAACGATTGTCACCTTGCTAGGCCTTCTGGCCTCCAATGCTCGTACGAGTTGACGGCAGCTAGCCTGGTCATGTGTGATTTCCTCCCAGTTTTATGTATTCAGGGCGAGAAGGTCTCCGTCAACCTGTCAAAAACAGATTTCATACAAATTTTAAATGCTCCTATATAACTCTTGTATAGGAGGCTTTATACCTATTAAGTAAAAATTCGAAAAAAATCTAACGTGGTTGATATACAACAAATTATATCAGAATAATTTTCAATCATGTTAATATCCAGAGAGGAAAATGAGGACTACGTTTGTATGAAAAGGCGATTTCGCGCCGGTCTTCTCTTCCACTTTCGTCTTAAGTACTTACTGATTTTTATTGATATCAGCAAAACGGAAGGCATACATTATTGACGAATATACTTCCCGCTGTTTATATAATAACGTTCTGCAAAAGTTGTTCTTACGTAAAAAAAAAGGAATAAATGGCCGAGTGGGCGTTTGCGTAACTCACCATGGGTTTTATTGCTTATTCGCTTTCTAAAAAATCGAAATTTTGTGTGATGTAATTAATGGACGACCCCGAACTGAAGTGGCCTCGAATTTAATTGAACGTTCACACTACTTGTATAAACAACAGTTATTTGTTTTGTAGTTCTCTCAAGTGGCGGTAGAATAAAACACACGTAACAGTATTGTGGATATTTTTAGATGTCGAAATCATACGTCTGAGTAAATAAAGCTAAAGTTGAGCCGTGTTTAGTGACGAGCGGTTGCCATGATTGCTATTCCTGAGAATTTCCTAGAAATAATATCTTTACAAAGCTTCTTCCGTCGTAATAAATGTTTTATTTAAATATGTATATTTACTCTTACATGTACCTAGTATTAGGAGCAAGGCAACACCTGCTATGGATGCCTAAAACGATCTAGGATTTTTTATAATATAGCTACTCACTAAAAGAAAATGTAGGTAACAAACTCAGAAGTAGTAAAACAGTGAGCAATCAGTTCCTAAAGGTGTCATTCGAATGCTGACTGCAGCAGCGTTACTGTTACGAAATTGAAGAGGGCCACAGAACACCAATCTTCTAGTGGGACAGACTTACAGTAAGTAGCCTGTGAGTCTATGGTTTCTACAGGAATCGGCGTTATAGGTGCTACGAAAAGTCACGTGACTATACCTATATATACTCGTATATATTTCAATATATTATTTGAGTTGCGATTGGCGATTTCTCTCAAAGATTGTTATCTTGGCTACGCCCCCTGGCAATTTATCTGCCAGGCTTTCTTTCCTATAGGCGCACATCTTCATTCATCTTCCAATCTCTTTATTTATTTAATCGTATGGCAAACATATTGTAAAAATAGAAACAAATAAAAGTAATTAAATGTCTACACTAAGACCATTCAGCCACTTTATGGCTTCGTCGCTCAGGGTGATCAGGTCTTCGGGAGGACCGGCGATATAGCGCGTTATAGGGCAGTCTTGGATTATGTGCTAGACGGTTTGAGCTTCCGCACCGCAGCCGCAGGCCGGGAAATCCACCTACCCACAGCGGTGTTTGTAACAGGCGCATCGACCGCGGCCAGTACGAAGTCTATTCAGTTTTCTTGCACCAATCTCGTCTATGGAGGCCCGTTCCCATTATTCTGGAGCCAGGCGTGATTTCAAAACCTAGTATTCCCGCCATTAACAAGCTCCAAGATTTCGTTCATTCGCGTTTTAGATTAAATTGGGTATCGACCAGGTTTTTGGCGATGCTACACGAAGGATTTCTGGTTTTGAGACATTGCTTGGTTGGCTTTAGAAACTCTGCGTAACCTACCAAGTTTAGGGTTGTTTTGGATCTTTGACACCTCCCGAAGCAAGGCGTCCTTCCTCCTCTGAGTTCTGGCGGGGCAATCCGTGACAGCACAGGGAGCCAGTGGCAAGAAGTAAATTGGAGCGTCCCGGATATGACTAGCGTGACTTTGTTCAGCTCGACATCTACTTTAGAGGCTTGGGCACTGCCCAGCCACGCCGCTGCACAATATTCTGCTGTTGGAAAAACCGGAGATAGCGCTGATGTTCGCAAGCACAAAGAATCCTTTTTTCAAATAGGTACCTATTGTTAGAGGCCGACGACCACTGTCCACAACTTAAGTTTTTAACTACAATGTTGTTAAACATATTAATAATATGTGTCTCACGGAAGTTTTGTTATTAAAATTACAATGTTGTTGTTGTTGTTGTTGTTGTTGTTTTAACTATAATATTGCCTTATTAGGTATTGCGGCATCGTAGCTATTTAGCGTTTCTCGGCCACAGCACTAGCTGTATGCCTCCATAGTTTGATTCCCAGTTCTCCCCAGGGCTGAAGCAGACGTCAACTTCTGTATTTGCTATTTCGACCCGATGCACGAATATTATTACGTTCGTTTGGTTTTACGTACATATTTGCGATGCGATTTTGATACAGTTACTGATCGTCTTTTATATCGAGTTTATTTTACTATAACTTGGGCACTTGATAAGATAAGATAAGATAATCGTTTATTTGATAAAAAACGAGTTACATATAGGATGTAAATATGTACAAATTCAGTTCTTTACATGTCTGGCCGGAATTTCAGCATTCAAATATTTATCACAAAAATAATTACAAATATTAAATACGAAGTACAGAAAAATGTTGAAAAAATGTGTCAATGTCAAACTACTAAACTAAATTATCTAAAAATTATTAATTTTAAATAGTTATATTTAATTTTTAATGTCATAAAACAATTTTCCAACAGTAAGCTTGGACAGAAAGGTTCTTAAAAAAGTGACGAGTGGCCCAGCACTTCTGCCGTAGAACACTGCTGGTTTATAGGTCATTTGAGACAGTTGAAAACTTATTAGCTCGGCTACCACGAGTTGGAATTTGACATTTACGTTAGCGACTGCGTGAACTCGATCGCATTCCCTCTCTATCGCACCAATACATCAGCGCGAGCGAGGTGGCCTGCGATCGAGTTTACGCAGTCGCTAACGTAAACGTCAAGTGTCAACTCGTGGTTACGGCTATAGGTCTCTAAGATTATTTTTTGTTGAGATCTTGGAAAGGGTCCTTTGACCAGGTTCATGTTTAACTATAGGTGCGGTATTCAACTGCCTAGCAAATCAAATGATTTAATTAAATATTTTAATTTGTGTTTAGATGCCGCTGGTTAGATCCTAGCATTAGCCATTGGAGGCCTAGTCACTTTCGTATTTGACGTCTATTTTAGTTTATTCTACGATATTGTGTAATTTTAGTATTTTATTTCACTCACCAATATGTAGGTATCTAATAAATCTGGTACCTATGCCAGCGAACGCGCTAAATTGAGAACTGGGCTATAACCGAAAATCGAAATTCATAAATTTCGAGCAACTGTCCCTGTCACTCTAATTATGCCTTAATTTCTATGTTCGGGGTAGGCCCCCTGCACAGTCTGCACTGAGTAAAAGCGACCTAAGCATAATTCTGCCAAATTATTTATATCACTAGACCGAGCGATGGACCATTTTACTTTACGGGTTTCGATGATTCTGAAACTAAAAAAGAGCTATAATATAGGTAACATATAGTTGCCTTATAGTGGAAGACATTTTATTAACCACTTTGGCAAAATGTAATTTTTACTTTTTTTTTTTATTTATTTATTTATTCACTTTAAATATTCATACAACTTTTGCCAGTATGCCACTATTGTAAACCTCTTTGGTTTATGTAATAGTTGGCGAGTTCGCGCGGTCCGATCCGCGTTTGCTTAATACTATTAGGTATATAATTTTATTATACTATTATATATATATAAAACTAATCTATACACATCAAATCTCTGCATCTATTTTATACATTACTCTAGACTTAGGTAGTATTTTTTTAGTCTTGGCATACATCTGCCGTGGTTTTCAACAATGTTAATGAGATCATACAGTACATTTTTAGATAAGGTGTTTAGTTATACATGGGAGTAGAAAGTCAGTTACTCTTTTACCGTATATTAGGACGACCCATGTCAAATATTTACCTCCTTACCACATCTCAAATTCTACTTTTCAGCCACCAATTTTCTTTGCGATCCAATAACTCTGGAAGCTTTCCAAAGTCAACTCCATAAAATTCTAATATTTCGGCTCTGTCAAGACAAAGCCTGAATTTCGGAATATCTCTTGTCGTATAACGCTGCAGCATTCGACGCGGGACCGGTGACATTCCCACCTCCTACAGAGTACGGAAAGGCAAAGGCCCAGAATTACCACTGTAACAGCGCTCTCTGATTACGCACTGTTAGGAATCTCGAGCTCACGTTATACAGGTTTGCCCAAAAACTAAATTTGTCCGCGCTTAAGAGACCTTTTGGAATACACTGCCAGATTTTGCAAGTCTAATCGTTCCACGATGCATTTGTATAAAATCCCGCCGGGACTCCTTTGTATAGATCCCGAACTTGCAATTTACACTTAATTTTTATGGTACATGGTGCGTAGCCAACGTGCAATCGTTAAACGCTCCGTAGCGAACGAAACGCAACTGTCACTGTCGCACTAGAGAGAGATGAATACGATTTCTTGGATTGAAGACGTTCTTGGAGACGATAGAAAGTAGCTGTACCTACTGTTAACATTTTTAAAGTATTCAGTATTACTTACGTGTTTCATTAGGACTTTTAGCATATAAAGAGATAGAGATAAACTTTATTTTTTGCACAAATAAGAATAGAGAAAACTAGGTTAGACTTCCAGAAATTCCAGGAGTCTCCGCACTAGGCTATGCCTGTATCGCGGGAGACATTTATACATGATAATGGAGGTCAACAAGCAAAAAGATTAAATCTAAATAATAGTACATTACGATACAAGTGCGAAAAATAGGAAATCCGAAACGAGTGGTGATAAATTAAAACACGGCCGTAGGGAGTTGGAGGGACGGACACGAGTTGCGAATGACCTATTCGCACATGTATCGTACAACGTTGTACAGTACATATGGCCCTTTAAGTTTTCGACATAGTTACGTAATGTGCTAATTATCGCACTAGTGCGATAAAGTAGCACCATATGTACAGTAAAGATATTTTATAATTGATGAAAAAAAAAGTTCAGGTTTATAGGTTGGACTGAGATATTTACATGCAATTTTCATCATTAGAACTATTTAACTATGTCTATCTATTATATGATTGAGAACCTCTAAATATTAATTATTAAATTCCTTTTCCAACTCCAAGTTTCTGAAACAATAGCCCCAAACAAGACTTTGTGACTATTTCTTTACAAAACGACCTGGGAAGTTTCGATGCTGTTATGGGCCTCATTTACGCCTAGTTGCTTGTTGTGAATTAAGCCTCTTATCCTCATCAGCCCCTGATCAGTCGTACGGTGTTAGACTGCGACCTTGCATGTGTTTTGTTGTTAATCCCACGAATCCCCACTAGGTAATCTATGACCAGATCGTCAATCCAACTCATGTAAGCCTTTTTGCGTTTCGTGAACTAAAGATTTCCTCTAGCAGAATTGAAGGGGGGGCTCTCAACTTTATCTCAAGATAAAATATCAATATCTATATCATTTCTACTAGGCCGAGTTTGGTATCGTTTTAGTATAATTCGGGGATGCCGAATTCAATAAATATTTTAGTTTGAAGTGAGGCCTTGTGGAAGTAACATATATTGCCTGTCTGATCTTTGGTGTAGCAGTGAAATAATAGTAGGTTAGTTATTGTGTTATTTAAAGTGTATTATGTAAACCAGTTCTTCTAGTATTTAAATAATAAAAGGTAACGCCGATTTTCCTTATTAATTAACGATAAATGTGCAAAAAACAAATCATAACCGTTTTTACTTTCCAACGGGGTGAATAGACACGACAACAGGGTGAAGAGAGGGTCGCCATATGGGGCGAAAAGACACAAAGAATACGCTTCAAATGTAAGCTAAGTTGCTTTTTTACATGCAATTCTCATACGTATTATGAGTACTATGTCATAGTTAATTATGTTTGATTAATAAAAAAAGTGATTTGTCAGTTTATTGTTTTTCTTTTATCCTAATATAAACCTATTTGAAGTTAGTGACAGCCCTGACTGTTTTTGCTAATCACCCCATATGACGTGTCTATCGACCCCGTTTTACGGATATGAAGAAATCGGGTAGTTTTTCTGGATTTTCTCTAAAATAAGCTGGTTTAATTAAAAAATACGCATGCAAAATTGAAGAACCAACTAAGACTCATACAAAAAAGTTAACTTTATTAATTAAGATACTTGAATTCCTTCTGAAAATCGAGCTAGAAGTTCAAAATCGTGTCTATTCACCCCGTTTTACGGTATACAAAGTATCATAACAACCGGTGTAGCGGTTACGAAGAAATTAACAAATTACTTCTTCTTCTTCTTCTTCTTCTTCTTCTTCTTCTTCCTGCCCTTATCCCAGCTTATCTGGGGTCGGGCCTCCTTGTGCATCGGCGCCAGGATATTCTATCCCGGGTTGTCGTTGGTGTAAGTTTCTGGGCTTTTAAATCCTTCTCCACAGTTGACCACCAGGTGGCTGGTCGTCTGCCTCTTCCTCTAGATTGTGTACTGGTATTGAGTACAGTTTTCACGGAGTAGCTATCATCTCTGCGCATAATGTGACCATACCAGCGAAGTCTACTTTCTCTAAGTTTATCTGCTACTGGCGCTACTTTGAAAGATCCTCTGACATATTCGTTACGTATTCTGTCCATGCGCGTAACTCCACCGGCCCATCTCAGCATTTTCATTTCTGCCATGTGCAGTTGTTGCTCGTGCTTTTTGAGAGACGTCCAGCATTCTGCACCATACAACATGGCAGGTCTCACGGCTGATTTATATATTTTGCCCTTAGTTCTAATTGGCATTCTGTTATCGCACAGCACTCCGGACATGGATCGCCATTTTAGCCAGGCAGTATTAATTCGGTGGTTTACATCTTCCTCTATTCGGACATCATTTGTTAATATGGATCCCAGGTATTTGAATCGGGCCACCTTTGGCAGTGTTGTGTTTCCGATCTGTATCTTGCAGTTGAGTTTTTCGGTGCCACCCAGATCACATTCCATATATTCGTTTTGGTTCTACTGATTCGCAGCCCGTGTTTCTATAGTTCTGTCTTTTGTAGCTCAAATGCGAACTTCGCTATCAATGCAATATCATCTGCATATAACAGATTAACAAATTAACAAATTACAATTTTTTACTTTGGAGCAGCCTGTATGCGTTACTAGTTAGTAGCATCTCAGGTAATAAATTGTATGAAACCTTCTTCGACCTTTTTGATTATCTTTTTTATTTATGAAACTAAAAAGATTCTGACTTTTGACAAATGTCATCATTGCCGCATATTTCCGAACAAATTGTCAAAAGCACTTCTTTTTGTTGTCGATTATTGGAAATAACTTATTTGAAAATTCATTTTTTTATCTTTTGTTCTTATTAAAAAAATATTATCGTTAGAGCATTCCTGAGGAGTAACCCTACGTGGGATTTCAGGGTTTGTCCAATGGCTAAGGTCACCCTGTATATAATTAGCTATTTCTGTATATTGTCCAAATTGAAGTAAGTATAATGTTTAAAAAAATTGCTTCATATAAGAAATGGATGTTCTTCGATATTTTATTTTAACAGATAGGTATTTTTTTTCAATACGCTAACCTTAATAAGTAGGTATAGCGCGAGTACACAATGTCAACGTTCAACATTGTCGGTCCAATCTGACGCATTCACATTTTATGAGGCAATTATTGAGTACCCTATTATAAAAAGCCAATAAAAACACAGTTAAATAGCCGCTCATTGTAAAAACAGCGATATTTATGGAATGTGTGGAAACCTCCTGGTACTTTTTTATTTTAGTATGTATTTGTATTCAGTAAAATTCGGCCTCAGAAACTATTTATCCCAGCTCCAGACGAGTAATTAACTTTTTTTCCACTATTTAGAAGGGAATTTGAATTCTCGTTTAAAATCGGTCAAGGTTCCGCTCAGAATGAGATAGGACGTGCGGTCAGGCGCGACACGGGCCGGTAATTTGCGTCCGAAGAGACGGAGCCAGGACACGTGCGTGGGACTGATAAACTGAATGAAGGATATAATTCTAAAGGAATTCCCTTAATGAGAAAACAAGGAGTTTACTATTCAAAATTATAGTGCTTATTTATTGGAATTATTGTATTTTAAAATTGACTATTTAAGTATAATGATGTATAGTGAATATTCTAGTACTGTCATAGTAAATTTTGTAACCACTGTAAATTCACTGCCATCTATCGACACACTTTAAAACTAAAAATGAAGATTTATAAAAATACGTTAAAATGTATTTAAATATGGATAAATGATTTTTTTATTTGCATTAATTATTTTTATATGATTTTGACCCATGTTCTTTCACTGATATGCGTTAAAATTATAAATAACAAACGAAACCGAGAGTAGGCCAAAGCTAGTGGCGCCATCTGATCGAGAATCAAATTTTCGTGATTTTCGAGGAACGTTTTTTCCTTAGACTGTATCCATCTATTACAGAGTTATATCTATCTTTGCTCGTACAATGTCGTTATGCACGTTTTTTGTGTTAACATGTTTTCGCGGTACAGGGGTTTCAAGTTTATTATAATTATTATGAAAACAAATAGGACCATGATATAAAAGTGATTGGAAGTCAAATTATAACGTGATACCTACAAACAGCAACACTCCTAACTGTCCGTCGGTGGACCTTATTACAAAAGGCATAACGTCCACCGATGTACAGTTCTTTAACAGTGTGGGCGATGGTATTAAAAAATGTGACTTACTCAGAAAGTGACGTACTCGAAAAGTGACGTACTCAGAAAGTGACGTACTCAGAAAGTGACATACTCAGAAAGTAACGTACTCAGAAAGTGACGCACTCAGAAAGTGACGTACTCAGAAAGTGACGTACTCCACCCGAACCAGATTAGCACCCCTACCACCACCACCACCACCACCACCACCATTACCACCACTACCACCTAAGACACTTTTGTAACTACTTATTCTTTGCAAATAAATACTTACTTACTTACTTACTCAGAAAGTGACATACTCAGAAAGTGACGTACTCCACCCGAACCAGGTTAGCACCTATACCTTAGGAGTTACCACCAACAGGACGGCAAAATTTGACACATATATATCGCACTAGTATGGTGACGGCAATATACTACACTTTTTTCGCCTAGCCCCCATCCGTAAACCGCCCGATAAGGAACTTCGTTCCAAAAACAATGTTTAATGTCCAATGTTTTTATTTTTACTTTTTAAATCTTACCATTGTAACCTTCCAAGTATCTACATGTCACTCGAAAGTGACACGAATATTCCGAAATATACATAATATTTATACTGTTCGACTGAAGAGGTCCCCACAGCGGCTGCTTTGCAATTCAATGTATTGAAATAAAGCCTCTGCAGAGTAGGCCGCAAAGTTTCCGCAAATCTCCAGTGGAGTTCTCTTGAACAAACTACTGTTTCTCGCGTCGTGCGACTCAATAAAATGTTCGTAGAGGTAATTAAAGTGAGGAGTGGGCTTAATCCTCCGACAGACTTTGTCACTCCAACAGTTTAAATGCTCGCTTCGCGGGGCCTTGAACTGACATATAATTGAAACAATGTTTTGAGGTTAATGCGAACATTGTAGTTATAATTGACGCGTTAGTCTCGTGGAAGTCATGATAACTATTAATTTTATTCATAACTTTTTAATAAAATTGTCTATGATGTACTTACGAGTATGTCTATAACTATAAACTGTCCCGTACCTACCTACATATTTATGTATATGCAGGTTGCATGTCACGTATGCCAATTTACATACGTGTGTAGCTATTTCTACTAGGGTCCCGACCCATGATTAATTAGGTACTTAACATAAATTATGTAGGAGAACTCCAGATCTATTTTACGTGACATAACTTCAAATTTGTGATCATTACGACGCGTTTGAAGGATGAATTGTACGGTTTTTATACGAATATCCCTAAACTTTTTTAAGGGCTGGTCATGGGATTGGCCCATTTGTTACTTCGACAATCTGCTTAGGCAATGCTCTACTGCCTCCTGAGCCTGGGATACTGTATTTTCGTGTAATAGGCTTTTTTGGGTAACCGCACCGCTGCTCTGCTTTAAATGGATGACTATATATTTGTTATAAGCGATGTTTTCTAACATGGCAATGAGGCTGTAAAATTTTATTATAGGTTTATACTTGGGATGTGCAAAAATAAGATATCTCAAGTGTTCCAAAAAAACTGGAAAGTTACCGCTGACTCGCTGAGTACTTGTGATTAACGAGCGAGTCGCTTTTAGCGAAGTGTTCCCCACTGTGGCATGAAGAAAAATAGTTCCTACAAACGTAAAGAGCAAAGTGGCCTATCAACCCGCAAATTGTAACGGAAACAGATGAAAAATCATGGCCGACTAAAATAAAATAATGAATTTTCTTTATCCGAGGTTTTAATGATAGGTTTGAAAAGCGTTTACTTAAAAGAAGAAAGTTCCAATACTATTGTCCGACAAAGATTACTAGGTACCTGAGCCCTGCTCAAACAGCTACTCTAGCTGTAGATATCCAACTATCATAAATAACTCCACTCGCTTCATGTAAATCTATTCCTAGTCCACAATAACTTAATCTTTTTTCATTTCTCATGCTCTGAAAGAGGGTCATTTTTGTTCTAAAAAGTGTGCAGAAACTGATATGTTTCTGCACTAGAGCATTTTACTTTCCTAGTTACTTTAATATAATATCATCTTTAGACCATTGCATTCCCATCGCATGATATATCAACATTTTAGAGATCAACATAAATTTACAACCGAATCCTTATAAATACTTTTGCATTAGTATGGAGCACCTACCAATGCACTGATATGAATTATGTACTACAATGACGGCGCATGAAAAATATTTCTAGATTATTATTATTTTGTATTTTTTTATACTACGTCGGTGGCAAACAAGCATACGGCCCGCCTGATGTTAAGCAGTCTCCGTAGCCTATGTACGCCTGCAACTCCAGAGGAGATAAGTCGGTTAATTTGGTTTCCCTTCTTGTTGAACTGTAGGTACGAAAAGTTCTCAACTGGCTGAAAATTAGGCAAACCGATTTCCGGTGGGGTCTCACGGGTCCTACTTACTACCTGTATTAATACGTACATTATCAATCCCATAAAAATACAAATCTGGCACCATTTGCTTAAAACTATATGCCACGTTATTTATTATTTGAATAGCTGACCGGATAATCTATGTGCATTCTCGACCACGATCTCAGAGGTGCAGCGCATATAGCCATATACCCTCACGATTCATCAGCTTAGAAAACGCCCAAATGCTCGGACTGTGTGCGCAACGTCCACCGTGTTTCAGGAATTACAACCGGTGTGAATGCGACGGTTAGGGAGCACTAGAGATCAAATTGGATGGACGCGGGCCCACGTTGTCCTAATAAAAATTTATGAAAATTGACCTCCCTTGGGAAATCCTTCGATGATGTTTTTTGCAACATGGTTTGATTGCAAAATTAGAGACCGGTGAATTTTTTGCAGAGTATGCCAACCCGGAGTTCAAGAAAAAGAACTTAGTTTCTATATTGATTTCTCGAATATGATTAATTTTTAAGCATTCTTGAACGTAATTAACATGACACCAGTTCAACCTTGAACATCCTTCTATATATGGATCAAATCGTAGGTTAGCACTTACAGTTTAACCGTGGGCAAATTGAATGATTCGTTGTTATGATTAGTTGGAAATCCATTACTTGGTTCATATTGATAAAAAAAATAGAAACATTTTTAGACTTACACACACACACACACACACACACACACACACACACACACACACACACACACACACACACACACACACACACACACGCTCTATTAAAATGTTATAAAAAAATCTGTGGCTAGAATTATAAAAACACACGAGCGGGCCTCACGCAAGAACAGAGCTGATAGGTTTATTTTTCATTTCACTTGCCTGCAGCGTATGATAGCAATAACATGAACTGTATATTGTTCATATGTTAAAGGCTAGATCAGGGACTAGCCAAAGAAATATAAGCCATATTACCATTGGAAAAAGTCAATTATTGGTTGTTATTCTGAATTGTATGTTTTCAATACCGCTTTGAAATAATTGAGGTGTCTTCTCGGTCGACTGCAGACATTTATTATTTCATTAGCCCCTTTTATTCCTTTTGAATGGAGGTAGGGTTTTCTGGAAAAAGAAAACGATTGTCGATAATTGAGTTAAAATATTAAAGGCGACTGCAAACATCACATCGCTCGCCTCAATAGAACGTTCGAAGAAAAAGTAATCTGATTATGAATAGTTAACTGTTGGGGGCGGTGGCGATGATTGCTGATCATGCTTCTGACATAGTTCATATACACATACACATACACACATATAATCACGCCTATTTCCCGGAGGGGTAGGCAGAGACCACAGATTTCTTTGACTTTCATAACATTCCTCATACACGAGCGCCGAAAAAGGGTGCTCTTGGCCTGGCCTTTCTTCAGGATTTCCCCGATCTGATCAGAGAAAGTCCGCCGAGGTCTACCCCCTCCAACTCCCCTTTCTACCTCTCTCTTATACACTCTCTTTGTGCTAACAAATGTACTTCTTTCACTCATTCTTTCCACGTGTCCAAACCATCTCAACATACCTTTCTCAATTTTTGTCACTATCAATCAATCAATCAATCAAATGTTTTATTCGTGATAAACTTAAAACTAAAATTACATACAAAAGTATAACTAAAGCTATACACTACATCTTCGTTCAGTCCACACTTTTCCCTTATCACACTGTTCCTAATTCTGTCTTGTAATCTCACACAACACACACCTCTCAACGCTCTTAACACATGACATAGTTTATAGAAACTAATTCTCTCTTCTCTTCTTTTTCACCGAGTATACGCTCTCTGTTGGGCATACGCTTGAGAGGCATTCTCCTTCTCCTCCAAAAAGCCCGGTTTGCTGCTTCTCTCCTCCAGTGGGCCTGTCATCTTTCTAATATCATTCTCCCATCTGGTTGGAGTTCTGTGATCCGGCCTTTCAGAACGAGGCCGCCACGCTAGGACACGCTTGCTCTACTACTACTAGAAACTATTTACTTACTTGAAACTTGTGCATGATTCCCTCTAATAATAAAAAACTCGGATATTAGATATTAATAGTGCATGCATAAAAGATTAAGTAGCTTCTTAAATAAATTTGAGATAATAAAACTAGAGCAAAATGGCTTTCAAAAACATAAATCCACGACATTAGCTGGTTTCAACTTAATTCACCACATCGTTAAATGCATAGACGAAAAGCAACATACTACAGCTATTTTTCTAGATATGTCAAAAGCTTTTGACTTTGTAGACCATTCGTTACTCTTAGACAAACTAGAAAATTATGGTATAAGAGGTCTTGCACTAAACTGGTTAAAAACCTACTTAGAAAATCGTAAACAATGTGTAGAAATTGTTAAACTCAACGACTTTAATGTAGAAACCGGCTTCAGATCGGAGCTAAAATGTAACGACTTTGGTGTACCGCAAGGTAGTGTGCTTGGGCCTTTATTATTTATTGCTTATATAAATGAGTTACCGGATATAATTCCATATAAATCTGTTATGTTTGCTGATGACGTATCCTTTATTGTTACATCAAAAAAGAATGAAAATATCGAAGAACATGAATGTAAAGTCAATGAGACATTGAGAAATGTTATAAAATGACTGGAATTACATAATTTGCAAATTAATATTAGTAAAACCAATTACATACAATTTAACACCAAACTTGGCGAAAATGTTAGGATCAATATACATTACGAAAATGAGACAATTCAAGAAATGGAAAGTGTAAGTTTTTTAGGGATAGTTTTAGATAAACATTTGGATTGGCAAGCACAAATAGGAAAGATCCGTTCTAAACTAAATAGATTTGTTTATGTACTACGTAAGTTAAGACGCTCATCAGGTTTACATACAGCATTAGCCGCGTATCATGGATATATTAGTTCAGTGTTAAGATATGGGCTCATTTTGTGGGAAAATTGCACAGACTTTAATATTCCATTCGTAGCACAGAAAAAATGTATACGTGCTATTTGTAATTTAGCCCCCTACAAGACATGCAAACCATCGTTCAAAAAACTTAGGATTTTACCGCTACTATGCTTATACATTTTGGAAATCTGCATGTTTGTAAAGAGGCATATGTATTTATTTACTACAGCTGAAAGCGCCTCTACTAGAAATCAACGGGATCCTGGAAGGCTGGTTCATGACTGTGTTCCCAGGACAGCATTATACACAAATCACTGTTTTGTTATGTGCATGAAACTTTTTAACAAACTACCTAAAACTATAAGAGAACTACCTGTACATAGATTTAGAAATAAATTGATGAAGCTATTGACTGATAAAAGCTATTACAATGTAAAAGATTTCCTTTCTCAAGATATACAGCCAGATTTGTAGTAGTTTCTAGTTTTAAGATTTTTGCATGCTAGTACAGCCTGTATAGTACAAATAGCAGAATAAGCAACCAATTGTCACTTACCACCTAAGACACTATTGTACCTACTTATTCTTTGCAAATAAATACTTACTTACTTACTTAAAGTATTCAATATCCGTCGTTTATTTTACATTATGTACCCAGCAATAACGTAAAAATAAAATAACGATAGCTTGATAAAATCGCAAATGTCTACCGTTCTCCAATTCTCCCTCAATTGCTCAAAGGTTAACTGGAAGAGATCCCTGAAAGTTATAAGTTCGCCTTTGTACAAATGATGCGTTTTTCTCTTGTTTTATGTTTCTTTTTGTACAATAAAGAGTTTTACTACTACTACTAAGTTCTATACAATAAATCGCTATCTAGTCGCTGTTCCAATCTCTGAAGTTACTAATAGATACTACATTTGCATCGTCGCCAATGGGGTTGGCCGGTCGAAATAAATAGCAGATGGCGCCAGCATAGCTTGACCTGTCAATCCCTAGAATTGTGTCAAATTTTTGTTTTTTTAATGCCCTGGATGCCAGCCCTTTAAGCCAAATCTCATAGAAAAAGGGGCAAGCTATGATGGCGCCATCTCTGCAAACCTTTGACAGTTGCCAACCCCATTGATATTCGATATACCGAGTCAAAAGCGAAATAGGTACATTGCTTATATGTATTCCGTGCCGATCTACCGTGTTAAAAGTATTCAACTATTATATTACTTACAATAGTTACAATGAGTCCATGTATACAACAGAGGAAATACAACAAGAGGCGATTGAAATAATCAGAGCGCTAGGTGAGAACGAGTGCTGCGACCCGTCACAAATACAATATATCGAACACATCGAACACGTCAAGCTAGAAAATAAAGCGGTGACAGAAAATAACATTGCCACGGAGAAATATCAATGCGACAGAATTTGGAGCATTTATGTATAGTTTATTTTATTTATTGTTTTGAAAAATAGTTGAGAAAAGTTACTAAAGTTAATAGAAATGAAGATAAATGTGATATGGGTTGGTTCTGACTGAATGGCGTGTGCGTCAATTACACTTCATTACATTACGCCTCACCGAAGTGTATCCTTGGCGACTCACTTAAATTCGACTCGTATTTCTCTGACACATAGTTCTATGATGGCCCAGAGCTTAATTTCGTCCACCCCCTGGAGCAGTTCTACAAATATTTACATAAAACTGTTTTTCAACACACTTGCTCAAAATGACGTTTTTATTCCACCGATTTCTGGCTCATAATCCTAGATATTAAACACGCGTGCTTTTTCAGTATATTATAATACTCGTGCTTTTTCATTATATTATCCGACTGAGGTAAGAAGGTAACTGATTGCTAATAATATGCATGGAAACGGAGCCTTCTTAATTTGGCAGAGTAATAATATTTTTTTTAACCAACAATTAGGTTTCAAATGTTAGTTCAAAGAGGTTAAATAAATAAATAACATTTTATCGATTTGGTCTCCATCCATCGGTTAGAAATACGAAAATAATAGCTTTTTAAAAAAAATTCATTGGCTGTTTGTCGATTTCGTTCGCGCCTTTGCCTTGCGCGCGCATTGGAATCGTGCGTAAAAAAAATAACGCGCCAGCCATTTTCCGTATTTGTCATCAAATTGGAATAGTTTTGCATGTTTTGAGGGTTCCGTACCCAAAGGGTAAAAACGGGACCCTATTACTAAGACTCCGCTGTCTGTCTGTCTGTCTGTCTGTCTGTCTGTCTATCTGTCTATCCGTCTGTCACCGGGCTGTATCTCATGAACCGTGATAGCTAGACATTTGAAATTTTCACAGATTATGTATTTCTGTTGCCGCTATAACAACAAGTACTAAAAACAGAATAAAATAAATATTTAAGTGGGGTTCCCATACAACAAATGCAATTTTTGTACTGTTTTTGCGTAACTGTACGGAACCCTTCGTGCGCGAGTCCGACTCACACTTGGCCGGTTTTAGTTTATATATTGACGAAAATGTAATTTTCAAGCATTGAAAATATATTGAAAATGAAGAACATAAAATTGACGCTGCCAGTAATACTAATAGAGGCAAGAGCCGAGAACGATAGCCTTTTACCATCAAAATCGGGTGAAAAATAATTGGCGACATAGGTATGAAACTTTTATACAATGGAAAATCAGCAAAAACGCCCAGTCTTTCTTGGAAAACGTGTTGGTAGCCCAGCACGCTTTTGTGCAATTATTCGATGTTAAAACTGTAAGTCACCATTTTGAAAATTGTACTTTTACTGTTTTGACAAAAAAAAATCTAATTTATCAGTTTTGTTTTTTCCTCGCAAGTGTGTTGAAAAACGTCGTATGAAACGCGTGTGCATTGGTCATTACACACATCGGCTTTCTTATTGCGAGCTCGCGCGCACAATATCGCCTCGTGTGTAATGACCAACGGAGCACACTTGTATCATAATCAGGCATCGTAAACTGCGAGCGAAATCCATTAAAATGACGTACTTTGACTTGACAACAACCCTAGTACTTCAATGGATTTCGCTCGCAGTTTACGATGCCTGATCATAATGTACTATTAATAGTACTCAATATTCATGGATACAAACGGCAATAAAAAGTCATTGTATTGTGTTCTCCAGCGTGTATAAAACTAATTTCGTACAAACAATAACAGACGAATAATCTAAGGAACGTATAGTGCATCAAACTCGTATGAAATTGTCATATCCATCCCGATATTGCTCCATTCCTCTCCGAACGGAACAGCAGCCCGGGTATTCCCATTGTTAACTAAGCACAGACAAATCAAAGGCTAAGGCTAACCAGGGCAAGTACTAATTCATTACGTATACCAGTGTATTATTGACCTTGAGGTCATTGCTATACTGGTTTGTCGGAAAATGTCATTGGCCTGAACTCTGCAAGCGATTGAAAATATGACCGAGCCTACCCGTCAGACCATTCGGACGGAAAACTGCGAGTGGGAATAAAGGTCGCGATGTTATTGGACTGGCCGGACAATGGATTATGCCATGCGCAGCCGTCAAGTGAAATTACAAATTGATAAAGGCGCATTTGTGGCTTCGCGCCAGCAATTTTCTGTTTTATTGGTATTTGAACTGTTTATGGGTGATTGCAACAAAGTAAACTTTATTACAGAAATTATTATTTATTACAATTACTTTATTTTGTAACTTAATAAGAATGACTTTCAATGTCATGTCAAAAACTGCAGTCAGATAATTTTCCGTAAATATTTATTTATTGAATTCAAATGAGATTTTAACAGTTTATTGTGTGCATATTTTCATAAAAGAACGTCATGGATAGCAACGTTTCGATCTTCAGTGATTCTTTAAAGTACTACAGCTATTAGTGGTTATATGGTGGCGATGAATGGTGTCATCATCATCAATCACTATTGAGTGATTTGTGGTTCGTAATTACGGAGTGCAGTATGGTCTAGTATTGATATGGTGATAGCTCCGAGGAAGATAGCTTCCACCAGGTACAATGTTGTTCCATCAGAAGTACAAAAAGAAAAACAAAGCATGGACGACAGATTTCAATGCAAATACGATAATGATATCATAGCATTTGCGAAGATACTGTGGTTTCATCTACAATTATGGTTCGTAATTACGGAGTGCAGTATGGTCTAGTTGATATGGTGACAGTTCCGAGGAAGATAGCTTCCACCTGGTGCAATGTTATTCCATCAGAAGTACAAAAAGAAAAACAAAGCATGGACGACAGATTTTAATGCAAATAAGATAATGATATCATAGCATTTGCGAAGATACTGTGATCTACAATTATGGTGTTTCCCCTTGTAGTGGTAATACACCGCATTAACATACTACCTTGCTTTTTGCATGCAACCACATAAGTTGACTAACCAGACTGTTTCCCAGCCGCGCTTCATCATACATGAATGACGCTTATTGTGTACAGTGACTGCCGTGTGTTTTTATTATCGTTAATAATAATTATAATTTTAGGTATCTACTATATTTACAATAACTTTTATATGCCACCTGTACAAAATCTTTTAAATGCCGCCCCTAACCCGACGCCTGCACCAATCCCGACCGATTGCCCATACTGCCCCCAAAGCCGCCAATTTAAGGGACAAAAAGGTCTGAACATCCACATCAGCCGTGTCCACGCTGACTTGGCCATCGAGAACAGGCCGTCTGTATGTCCCAATCCCAACTTGATAGTAAACCCCGTAGGAGCAACGATCTCGGCAACTACCCCTGATCCAACTTCAAAATTAGAAGATTTACCTGCCCTAAAAGCTAATGTGCGTGTACTGAAACATATACCCAAGGGAGCCAGGAACCTTGCCGCTGGTAAGCTTTGCGATATAATAGGCAACTGTTTACGTACAAACTGTGTTGAAGATTGGTTTTCCTTTCTCTCATTTTCATTCTCAGCCCTAAGAGTACCTGAGAGCGAGGGAAGCAAATCTTTGACAACCAAAGTAAAGGAAAATATCGTCACTATCAACAGTATCAACAGTTCAATCAATTCAATCATATATTTCCCTGAATGCATAAACCATAAATTACGCCCGAAATACAGAACTATTGAAACTAAAGTCCATGACGGTGATTTCAGGGGCGCAGTCCGTATACTTCTGTCCGACTCTGCACTAGCCCCTTCAAATGAGGCCACACTTACCACACTACATGAAAAGCATCCCTCACCCTCAAGACAACTTCATTTACCTCCTGAACCAAACCGTAATAGCGCCTTTCTATCGGTGACCGTAGCTGACGTATCCAAAGCGCTGAACTCTTTCTATAATGGCTCCGCAGCTGGATTAGACGGTTTGCGCCCACAACATCTCAAAGAACTCACTTCACAATCTGCGGGTAATAATGGAATTAGATTATTAGAGTCCTTAACCGACATGTGCAATTTCTTATTAAAGGGTATGCTTAACCTCCAAGTAAGGCCCTACCTATATGGCGCAAATTTATGTGCTTTATTAAAGAAGGATGGTGGCATAAGGCCCATAGCGGTGGGTACTGTTATCCGACGTCTCACTGCCAAATTGTGCTGTTACGCTGTCAGGGATGATATATCAAAATACCTGCAGCCAAAGCAGATTGGATTTGGGACAGCTAGAGGTTGTGAGGCAGCAATTCATGCCACTCGGTCTTTTGTTTTAAAAAATGAAAACGCAGACAACGCACTCATCAAAATTGACCTTAAAACGCATTCAACTGTGTCGAAAGAGACAGCATATTAAAGGAGGTCCTCGACCTGGCACCACGTCTCTACCCTTTTTTATATCAGTGCTATTCTGATGCCACTAATCTTTACTTTAAAGATAATACAGTGTTGTCCCAAATCGGAGCCCAACAGGGCGATCCTTTAGGGCCTCTGCTCTTTTGCTTGGCCATACATAAGTCCATCATTACATTAAATTCTCCGCTCAATGTATGGTACCTTGACGACGGAGTCATCGGCGGAAGACCCGAGGCAATAATCGAAGACCTGAAGAACCTCATACCCGCTTTCAAAGAACTTGGGCTAGAAGTAAATCCCACGAAGTGCGAGCTCTTCTCCTGTGGGTCAATGTCTGAATCCTCCTCTTTGGCTCTGCAATCATTCTTGCCGGGAATCAAAAGAGTTGACAAAGCAGCTCTCTCTCTATTAGGTGCGCCCATCTTCCCCGAGGGTGTTCGTGCCGCCCTTCGAACTAAAAAGGATGCACTTGTGGCAGCTCGGAACCACTTGACCAATCTTTCATCTCACGTGTCTATGACACTACTACGTCATTGCTTCGCCACACCCCGGATGACCTACATCTTAAGGACATCTCCCTCATGGCTATTCCCTGAAACAGCAAAAGAAATAGATCAAGAGTTGAAGTCGACCCTACAACTCATTCTAAACGTCGATCTAACCGACATACAGTGGATCCAGGCGACCCTTCCCATACGATATGGCGGCCTTGGAATTCGTCGCGTCGAAGACATAGGACTCATTGCCTTTTTAGCATCTGTGAATGGAACTGTGGATCTTGTCACTCGAATATTAGCTCTTAATGGTGGCAACTCCCCGGTTCCATTTATCTCAGAAGCCATGGCAAAGTGGTCCACATCTACGCCGGGCGACGCACGGCCTGACGACCCCGCCGTACAAAGACAATGGGACGACATCTGGAGCAGAGGTGTGTATAACTCGTTGATTTCTGGCGCCTCAGGTGTCGATCTCGCGCGCCTTAAAGCTCTTGCACAGCCAGAGTCAGGGGCCTGGATGCATGCACTGCCCTCACCCCAGCTTGGTACATTGCTAGATAACGACTCCTTAAGAATAGCAGTGGCACTCCGATTGGGGACCAGTGTGTGCGAGGCTCATCGCTGCAGATGCGGAGCAATGGTAGAAGCCAACGGACACCATGGTTTGAACTGCCAAAGGTGCGCGGGGCGATTTCCTAGGCACCAATCCATCAACGAGTTAATACGAAGGGCAATGGTGTCGGCTAGCGTGCCATGCATATTGGAGCCCCCTGGCTTGAGCCGTACGGACGGGAAAAGGCCGGACGGACTGACCTTGATTCCATGGCGGAGGGGGCGTTGTCTCTTGTGGGACGCGACTTGTGTAAGCACCTTTGCCGCGTCCCACCTGGGGCAAACCTCACGGTGTGCTGGCTCGGCGGCGGAATCCGCCGCCAAGCTAAAGCACACCAAATACTCCGCCCTGGAATCAAGCTATGACTTCGTGCCGGTGGCAATAGAAACCGCGGGGCCCTGGGGCTCTGAGGCTCGGCGTCTGATTGGTGAACTGGGGAGGCGTCTACGGGAGAGGGGCTGCGACCCCCGCTCTGGATCGTACCTGGTTCAACAGATCTCAATTGCAGTGCAGCGAGGGAATGCTGCAGGCATCATGGGGACTTTTGAGCCGGGTACGATGCAGGGTGGAGGCGCATATTAGACCTTTAGTTTATTAGTTTTAGATTATTAGTTTTAATTATTGTTTGTAAATGGATTATATTGCTTAATAAATACTTACAGAAATATTGAATTAATTATTATTTTGAATTATTTATATTTACTTACGGTTACTTATTGAACTATGCTTCGTTAATTTCGTTATGCTTTACAAAAAAAAAACTGATATTTAATCCCATTTTTCATGAATACCAGAAGAATGTGGGGTTTATTTGACCTAACATATTTCGTTCCAAATTCCTCCTAATAAACAAATCCTTTATAATTTCCACCGTGTTCAGTTGTACAGTCGTACGTTTTATACGTCGCTAACTAGCACCCGAGCATTTCTCTTTTAAATCAACGAGCAGTAAACACTATTGAGCCTTCTGTGAAAGGGTCAAGAGAGAAGCGAAGGGTTATAAAGAAAATATATGGACTATACGAGGTCCGAAACGTGTGGAGTAAAGAACTAAGTACACCCACACGATCGTATGGCAAGAAAAAAAGTATTTTATAAATAATTAATCACCTATTAGATTATCACACCCTGCAAATTTTTACATAGAGCACCTGAGATATTTCATAAATGATCATTTCTACAGAGTTTATAACTTACTAGGTACACGTACCTAGGTACAATATTAGACGTCGGAACTGCTGGAAATTTAAAGTACGGACGTGATTCACGCAAAAGAACATAAGTATGTATATAAATACAAATGAATATATAAATATTATTTTCTAAATATGTTCTCATGTCAGTGATGTATTATCTTTATGAGAATAAATGTCTTTAAACCTAAACCTATTGGTCACACACAAATCGACATAGTCTCACAGTAAGCTCAACTAGGCTTGTATTGTCGGTACTAAACGACGATAAATAAATAATAGACAAATATAGATAAGTTCCAAAATACATAAAAATATACATCAATAACTCAGGAATCTGTGACTTGAAAACTCCTACTTTGTTGCCAGTTAGTAATAGATAGATTTCGGTGGTAGCCGAGAGTATACCCGAACGTATATGAATTGGTAGGCCGTAGTGGCTTCGGGTTTCGGCCTGTGCCAATGATACTTTCTCTGGATACTTTTTGTTTGATACATTTTTGTTTAAGGAAAAAAAGGACGATACCTGTCCGGAAAGGTGTTGGTGTTTTTCATAAATAATTCTGCTGCCTGCCATATTTTTGGATAACATAGGCTTACGACGCCCGGACTTAGGAAGTGACAAGCTTTCAAATGACTAGGTAGGTACCTATAAGGCGCCATTTATTTATTACGTAAGACGATTTTTGCCAGTTTTAAACCCCCTCCCACCCCTATGTAAGAAAAAATAAAAATAGGCCGACCCCCTCCCCCCTATTATTACCTACGTAATAACGTTTGGTTTGCTTAAGTGTTAATTTTTCAAAAGAAACATTTTAGGAACGTTTATTTGTGGAAGTGTGGAAATATTATTTTAAACGTTAAAATTTCATAAAGATTAAAAAAAAATCGCATCTTTTCCCTTTTCCCCCCGCCCCTTGTAAGAAAAAATAAGACATGTTCAACACCGGTCCCCGCCTAAATCGTCTTACGTAATAAATGAATGGCGCCTAACATAGGTAGGTACATATTTATAATACGAATAAAACATTTTGATGTTGACAGTTGTGCGCATATAATTGAGATTAAATTTACCATGCGATTGTATGGTTACTACGGCTATATTTTAACACGGACCGCCACTGGGCCTTGTAGGTGTGCACAGTCTTCTAAGCACGTTTCTTTGCGCCGGACTCCTTGTAGAAGGTTTAATAGCAAATGGTACTCGCTAAATTGTTTCCAAAGGGTTACGTACCAATCTTATTGCGACGCCGTTACGAAGCGTACGATATGGGATGGGCAAGTAAATGTGCAATGAAATTGGGATACGCCGCTGGAATTACAAGTTTGATATTTCGGAACGGGTGTGTGGAGTGGACGTGTTACTTAAGGTACGTTTATATGGAGCCACAGGGCGGACACGATATACATCAAAAATCACTTGCATTTCTATATGTGATTGGCACGTCTGTACACGCGGCATGCGTCATGAGTAAGTTGCTTAAAAACAGTAGCTACTGAGCGGCCGGCAAAAGGTCGTCAATCTGCTGTCGCGGGCGGGGCGAGGTAATTCGAATCGGGGCGAGGCGGTGCGTGGCCGTTCTGTATGATAATACTATTACTTATTCTGTAATGGAGCACAGTACTTCATATAAAGGTTTTATTAAGGCTACTATTTAAAATTAAAATAAAGGTACTAATCTATGCTTGTATTGTACGAGAATATATTTTATTTACTAATATTGTTCGGTACTTATAAATGCACGAGTCCTGACTGATTGACTGACTGACTGACTCATCAACGCAGGGCCTACAAAAGCTAGAAAGTTAAAATTTGCACACGGTGTCAGCATGGTTCCATTTTTATCGCCTATCACTATGCCTGTCACTTTCGCACTTACATACTTGTTAGAACGTGACAGGCTTGGTGACGGGTGATAAAAATACGACCGTGCTACGGCCGTTACATTTATAATGTGTATAAGAGACAAGAGGCGATTCTGAGAAATTCAAGCCCTAAGAGGGTTAAAAAGGGGATGAAAGTTTGTATGGGGTTCAAGTTTTATTTTAGTCTGAACTTGAATCTTTGTATAAAGGCATATTATTAGAATAAAAGAAAAGTAATTCCAACGTTTTTAAAAATTCATCCCCTAAAAGGGTTACAAAGGGATTGAAAGTTTGTATGGAGATCAATAGTTTTTGTGAGTGCGGGACTTGAATTTTTGTATAAAGGCATATTATTAAAATACCGTCGCTGCGCTTGTAAAATCCGCTATGTTAGAAAACCCAACTTTAGAGGAGACACAATTTTTTTTATAACTGTATTTGAATAGAAAACTGGGGATGTCAAAAATTAAAGTATTCGTTGGGGCATTAAATAATGAGAGATTTGGAAATTTTAACTTCTTATTTTAGGAGATATCATTTTTTATCTCTATTCTTTGCACATGGCGGAATTTTATTGTGTCGCAAAAACCGATATGTGCTTTCTAAGACACAAATCAAGTTATTTTTTTGTATATAGAAAGAAATGAACAACACATTGTTGTGTATTGAAATGTTTATTGACATCAATATAGTCACTAAACACTTATGATATTATTATTTATTATTGTATTAACAAATTATGTTTTCCTCTAATTTATATAATTAATGAAACAGAAACAAATAGAACCCGTTACTAAATATACTAAATATTATCAAATAAAAATACCTGTAACTCACTGTAACTAAAAAAAAAAAAACAAATCTGTGGTTATTATACAAAAATAACTAATCTTACGTGATGTAACAGTACCTTGGCCCTAAACTTAGTTTAATCACTGTTTATTTTTTAGAGAAACACTAGTTAACTTGGATAATTATTTTGTAATGAATGCATTATAAGAATGATGGTGCATTTTTATATTATATTATTTTAACAAATTGGCTACCCACTTATATGGAATACCCGCTATGTGCCATAATAAGGCGCAATATAACCGTAATACTTACCTATTACGTTGGTTACGTACGTATATTACAAAGGCCGGTGAGACAACATTCGAAAATTGTTTTTTTTTGGTCACTGTCACGGTCGCAATTGATGGTTAAAATATAAGTAGGTACCTATACTTATATTTTAACTACACCGCCGTGCCGTGTTCCTTGATATTTTCAAAAGTATCGTAAAACGTCAGCACGTGCGGTGTCTGCTGGGTTCAAATTGCCCTCTGCTATGCGGGCAGTCACGTTTGCTGTCGACCACAGATAATTTTTCAATATTTTTTTAGATTTAAGCTAGCTATTAATTTATTTTAGTACTTATTTGTATTGTAGTGTGGAGCATATAAAATTCACATTCCTACATAAAGTACATAATATTACAGTTACCTCTTGTTTGCTTCCTTCCATATGTATTCCATGTGCAGGTCGCTGCACGGATAATTTAATAAATTTCATTAAATCATATGACAAACTGTAGTATAAAACCGGCCAAGTGCGAGTCGGACTCGCGTTCCAAGGGTTCCGTACATTACACAATTTAAACAATGTATTTTTTATGTAAAACGTGAGTAAAATGTCTTTAAAAAACCCGTAGGGGTCGGATCAAAAACTAAGTAATTAAGCCCGATTCACGCTTGACTTCACACTTCTAATAGGTTTTCCTGTAATCTATAGGTATCTATTTTGTGTATTTTTCTCCAAATTTTAGACCCAGTAGTTTCATCATTTTTTGCCTATTTTCTTGAATAACAATTGTTTATCCTAAAATTATAAAAAATATATTTGAGATTCTCACAATGAGCTCTTTCATTTGATATGTAACACGATATAGTCTGAAAAACTTTATTTTTTAATTTTCACATTTACCCCCCAAAAGTGGTCCCCATGTTTAAAATTCATTTGTTTCCGTTACATGTTCGTCTTTGGGTCACAAACATACATGTGTATACCAAATTTCAACTTAATTGGTCCAGTTATAGTTTCGGAGAAAATTGGCTGTGACAGACGGACAGACAGACAGACAGACAGATGCACGAGTGATCCTATAAGGGTTCCGTTTTTTCCTTTTGAGATACGGAACCCTAAAAATAGAGTGAGATGCAAGTTGTGGGGCCATAGTAGTACTTTATAAGTACACATTTCAACCAGGGACTTGTCGCGTATTTTATGCTAGCTCCTATAAAATATCCCGAAATTATATTCATGTGAGGGTAAAAATAGTGGTTTAAAGTTAGTACGGGAGTACGATAACTCCACGTGGACAAGAACGTGGGCAATAATTATCGCAGCACAATGCGAAGTCCATGGGAATAAGTCTATGCTGTCGACTAACCCAACGACTCGTTGCTTTGCTTGGCTTCAAAGATAAGGCATTTTGAACCTGGTTATCAGCACCAATGAGAGCTCACGTTCGCGGCCATTTTGAACTGTCACGTAACACGTGTAAGAACAGATAAGAAACGGTTATCCGATGTCATTAGAACGCATTTAGGAAAGCATTTCTTATATTAATGCTGGGGAAGCTTAAAAGGCCATTCAAGTTATCAGTTAGGGAATTAAACTTTAAGTGATGACTAAGTTACGGTTTGTTTTCGTTATAAATATTTGTTGTTAAGAAAAACAACCATTTGTCCATTCCAGTATTTTTAACACCGTGGCAGTTAACGCATGAGCTTTGATTTGTCATAGTGGTTGGAAGTTAACCGCTTGCGTTCTGTGCCCATGCGGTCGTTGCATTATTGCGCGGACTGTAGGGACTTTGGTTCACAACAAGAAGAGGCAATCAAACTTTTAAATTGATATCTACGTTATTACTCACAACGCACACTGCTGTTGCGCTTCTATGACATCCGAATTTGGTTTTTAGGCGATTCGATTTTTATTTCTTCGAATTCAGATTAAAGGCTTCACGTGCGTTTTAATCGAAAGTAACTTTTCTTAAGAAGACTTCTTCCTCGCGTTATCCCGGCATTTTGCCACGGCTCATTGGGAGCCTGTTGTCCGCTTGACAACTAATTCCAAGAATTGACGTAGGCACTAGTTTTTACGAATGCGACTGCCATCTGACCTTCCAACCCAGAGGGGAAATAGGCCTTATTGTGATTAAGTCCGGTTCCCTCACGATGTTTTCCTTCACCGAAAAGCAACTGGTAAATATCAAATGATATTTCGTACGTAAGTTCCGAAAAACTCATTGGTACGAGACGGGGTTTGAACCCGCAACCTCCGGATTGGAAGTCGCACGCTCTTACTGCTAGGCCACTAGCGCTTTTAATCAAAGCTAACAAAATATTGTTATTCAGGAAATAAAACATTTTATTTAGCGTATAATAAATCTAAAAATACATCCCGACTTTTCAAGCCCTTTGCCAACACCACGGGTCCGGGTTTACCAAAGCAGCGAGGAAATGCTGCCAGCACTTTCGGCACCATACCACAGGCACCAACTTTAGAAGTAAATTTTTAATTTCACATTACCTAATTGTATTTCTAAACGAAATAAGTATGATACATCTGAATTTATAATTGTCTTATGGTTCTTATGGTTCTGAATTCAGATACGAATTAGGTATACTTACCTAATCTGGCAGATTTCCATTTATAACAGATGAATGTCTACTCAAATCTAAATTCATTTAGGTGAGACATTTCACACCGGTTCATGTGCGATTACTGTAATAAATATGGATTTGTAGACACACGCACACACACACACACACACACACACACACACACACACACACACACACACACACACACACACACACACGCACTATATTTGTTGTATAGTTAGACTCTGTTGTTTTAGTTGATTGAGTTTAACGGTTTTCTAATGGCCGTTATGACGTGGTGGTAATTAGTATATAAGATAGATCAAATACCTACATAAAAATCCTGCATCATGCATCATCCGTGAAATTTTCAACTGTCTAGCTAATCTAGCTATCACGGTTCATGAGACACAGCCTGGTGACAGACAGACTGACAGACGTACAGTGGAGTCTTAGTAATAGGGTCCCGTTTTTACCCTTTGTTTACGGAAGCCTAAAAAATATCCATTCCGGGTTCCAACTCCAGCTTCGTCGGCAAGATCACACTACCTAGTCGGTACGGTTACGGACGTTAACACCCACGACCACCATTGGACTCTTACAATAGATATTGAAATAAAGAAAATGACAGTCATATTTATCAAGCTAGAGAAAATGATTATAGATATTGCTTCAATATCTTTGTGTATTGAAGCCTTGAACTGTAATCATACCTAAGCCTCGTCATCATCTTATCTCATAGACAATGTTGCGTAGGCATGGTACTTACAAGGGTGGCACTTCTATTTGCATATTGATTGAGAATGTGCGTCAAGAATACTAATCACGTAAATGGCATATAACATATTAGAGCATATTATGCTCTAATGCAATGGTGTGTCATTTAACACATTTGTGTAATAATATTTTATTAACACAAAAACTTAAATCTAAAACAGATCCCTACAAACTGTAAGTATTTACAGTTTGTTATATAGCTAGTAAGAGTCTCTAAGACATACCTACATGTACATATAAACATTTTAAGTAGATATAGCAGTTACATTTGAGTCGCTTAACTTCAAATTCGGGTAAATCCATCTGTCAGATTATGCGATTTTGGTATTAAGAAAAGATAAAAGGGTATATTTGCTGAGAGGGTACCCGAATTTGAAGTTAATCGACACATTTAATCTAAACACTTAAGCGACAGTCGACAGCGACGTGTGCAACTGTGGTAAAAAGGCGGACTTGACGCCATATGGCACTCTCCTGCAGCTGTTTTTCTCATAGGCGCCTTCCGTCATCCGATATCGGAAAGGTGCTTCCGATAAATTCGGCCATGTCAGTGTTTGTGTGCGTATGTGTAGGCATAATTCGCGAAGTGCTCTACAGCTCTCAAAAATTGCGCTATTTAAAGCCTACAGCCAATCATTTTACTCGAGCGGCCTGTGGGTCAAGTATACTAAACGAGCTTATAATGCCCTAAGAGTGCAATATAATAATGCTTTCAGAATGCTGTTGGGGCTACCAAGATGGTGCAGTGCCTCAGGCATGTTTGCTGAGGCCCGAACGGACGACTTTCATGCAATCATGCGCAAAAAAATTACGTCCATGTGGAGTCGTGTAAGAAACAGCCACAACAGCATTCTGAAATTGATTGCAGGCAGATTCGACTGTCCAATTCAAAAACACTGGGTTGGGCAAGTTAAATCGGTTTGGCAATATGTCAAGTGATTTGTGTTTTTTAAAATATATAATTTTAATGTAATTTAATTTAATTTATTTATATTTTTAATGTAATTGGATTTAATTTGGTTGATTTATAAATTTTAAATGTCAGTTTAATGAAATTTAATTGATGTGTAATTTTTAATCAAATTTTATTGAATTGAAGTTAATTTATAATTTTAATTTTAATTCATTTATTTTACAATTTTATGTGTAATTACTAATATATTTTTAAGAACTGTAAATTCACTGAGTGAAAACACGATCAGATTTAGAATTAAGTTCGAATGCTGCTTCAATTCCGATGTTGCCGCTGAAAGTAGCCTAGTCGTAGAGGCTTTTGACAAAGATAAGCACGACGAAAGTCTATTTTTTTTTGCTAGCCTATATAAGTGTCCCACTGCTGGGCAAAGGCCTCTCCCCTTGATTTCCACGACTCCCGATTTGGTGCTTCCTCCGGCCAGTTGTTCAGGAAGCTGTCCAGGTCATCTCGGCATCTCCGTTTAGGCCTGCCCCGTCCACGTCTCTCTACCGGCATCCACTTGGTGGCTACCCTAGCCCACCTCTCCGGATGCATGCGGTAGACGTGGCCGGCCCAGTCCCACTTGAACCTAGCGGTTTTCTCGCCTACGCCAGCAATGCCGGTTTTTGAGCGCAGCGTGGTGTGTCTTTTTATATATATTTTATCCGATCCTCTCATCATTTACAATTAAAGGGTACGTACAAAATGATTTGGCGAGCAAGTGTAAGTCACGAAGGAGTCTCAATATCAATTGGAAGGAATCCGTGTCAAGATTTATAAACGTTATTACCTACCCAAGTGTCTCAAGTCCTTTAATAAAGCCAACACTCGACGCAATGTAGGGACATCGCGCGACGGGGCAAGATATCTCGGGCATGCCCCGGGATATATGACGGGATAGAGCTCGGGATGATGGATAGAGGACATAACGTATACGCGATGTATTTCATTCACTCAACAGAATATAAGTATATACACTTGTACATATAGAGTTTGTTTCCTAAAAAGATTTGCTAAACGTGTCCCGTTACTTTTTGATTTGAAAGTAAATTCGGTACAATACGTTGAAGTTGAAATTTATGTAGGTATACTAAGTAGTACAAATATAAAATAATAGACACAAGTAGCAAAAAACAACAAAGAAATCTTCCGTCGGGTAACGTTTGAGAGGAATTGGATAACAGCCGACTCGTCGACGATGCATGCAACTTGGAAATTGGAAAAGTTGTGAATTATGATTTTTTATTTTATCGACAAATTAGGTAGTTTTCCAACAGGTGGATCTTTTGCTAGTTTAAAATTATACTTAATTTTGTTTTCCGAATGAGTATTGTAACATCTGTATTTAGAAGGATAGATTCTATTAATGTGGGGGGAGGGGGGGGGGTGTACGGATATTTGCGTATTTCATGTCTTTAAAATTTTATGATCATTTAAACAAACGCGAGACAAACATCCACTTTAAAAGTTGATTGAACATTGAACAATATTTGTCTGGCAGTAGCAAGACTTGACAATACGAGCACCAATTTGTTTCGAACCCCTAGTGTACGAGTAACTTTAATTCGATAACGTGACGGACGTACGTGTTTGCGTTGTCTCATTTCATTTCATGATATAAATTACTATACAAATTTGCCTGAGCCAAAATTATAAGAATTCACATCACGATCGCGAAAATAAAAGACATGGGTAACTATAAAAATAATGTATTCATATATGGTAACGGCGGGAAAGTTGCATCATTAGGCTGCTGCTGAGACTACTGGCGCAGGCTACATTTGCTCCGAATTCTTGTCGAGCAGTGCCTTCAGTTATCGCTAATCTCGTTTTACTTTCATGACAGCGTTATTATCTTAATAGAGTAGGTATATACAATTTCAAGGAAGATGGTCAATTAAGGTCCATATAAACGTTATTAACTCTAATCAACCTTCCAGCTAACAATGGCTTTATCGATTTTTTAACTCAGCTATGCTGCCATGAAAATTTTACGTAACTACCGGCCACTACTCTAGACGACCTCCGTTGTTCCGTCACACTCCACATCATTACATTAAACTTTCAATTTTAATGTCTTTTATACTAGTAGAATTACAACGACCTCCTTATCCCAGTCGGTAGTGACCCTGTCTATGATAAGCAGCAGGTCCCGGGCTCGAATCCTGGTAAGGGCATTTATTTGTGTGTTCATCACAAATATTTGTTCCTTAGTTATTTATCTATGTAAACTTTATTGCACAAATATACACAATTATGTACAAATGGCGGACTTAATGCCAAAAGGCATTCTCTAATCAACCATGGGGCCAAACAGAAACACTAAAAGATGGTGCAAGGAGAAACTAACAATCCAGTAAAGACAATTAACAAATACATTACAAAGTCAAACATTGTATATATATGTACTTACATAAACACTTATATAAATAAATATACTAATACATATATGGGATGATGGACACTAGACGAGTTCTTCATTTAGTAGATGACTAGGTATGGAGCATCCGCTTGAAAGCTTATTTGCTTGGGGCTTGGCTTACCCAATGTCTCCACTAATATTTAATCTCGTCACGCATAAAATAGCTCAACATACTGAAAATGTAATATTATCGCAATACGCGGATGATTTAGTGATATATAACAAGTCGCGTAAGTTAAGTGAAAATGTCACGTATATGCAAGTATCACTTAATAAAATAGGGGTTATCTTAGAAAACCTAGGTTTAGAGATTTCTCACGATAAAACAAAGAGTTGTCTATTTCACCGAGGGCACCGAGCACAACCCATAGATTTGACATATAAAAGTGAGGTAAACAGTTCAGTAGTAAAAGTCAAATATTTAGGATTCTGGTTAGATAAATCGCTTATTTTCAATATCCACATAAATGAGATAAGGGCTAAAATATCTAAACACCTAAACATACTTCAAGTTTTATTAGGGCCGTCGTGGGGAGTACACCCTACGCATCTAAGGAGACTGTATATAGCTTTAATCAGAAGTAGGCTTGATTATGCGTGCTTTATTTATGATTGTAGTGCTAAATCTCATGTAGAAAAATGAGATAGGCTTCAAAATCAGGCTCTTAGAATTATTGGAGGTTTCATACGAACGACACCAATACTTGTGATGGAGAGCGAACTAGGTATATAACCCTTATGATTCATTCCACTGTTGAACTGATGTTGAAGCCGAAACTGACAGTTGTGCATCTCGAATAGGGCCCCTTGTACTTACGCAGAAACTATTTAGCTACCAAATATAGTTTAAAATGCCTTTCCTTGTTAAATAATACAACTTTAGAGCTTTTCAAAATAGATATTGGAATAGAAAGAAGAAAACCCTTTTGGCATTAATTTACAATGATATTAAATCTGAAACAGTATCTGCATCAAACCCTCTCAAAATGTTCACTTTAAATCAAAGATAGATATAACTCCGTAATAGATGGATACAGTCTAAGGAAAAAACGTGCCTCGAAAATCAAGAAAATTTGATTCTCGTTCAGAGGGCGCTACTAGCTTTGGCTTACTGTCATATAGATGGCGTTGACGGTTTCGTTTGTTATTTAACAATTTTAACGCATATCAGTGAAAGAACATGGGTCAAAATCATAAAAATAAATAATGCAAATAAAAAAAATCATTTATCCATATTTAAATACATTTTATTTATATTTATTTTTAAAGTGTGTTGACACATGGCAGTGAATTTACTGGGGTTACAAAATTTACTATGACAGTACCGCTCTAGTATAAGTTACTCTATGCTTTAAATACATGGGTGTCATATATAAATACAAAGGACATTATAGCTAGTAATTTAGATTTAGTTAAGCGCTTCAAGCAAATGTACGATTACAAACGTTTTATTATGTGAATTAAACGAGAAATATAGTGGCTGACACAAAATATATACAGACGGATCTAAAGACATAAATAGTACAGGGGCCGCATACCATGATCCTAAAAATAATGTAAATAGTACATATAAGATAGCGTCAGAGATATGTATTATGTCAGCGGAACTATTTGCAACTTCAGAAGCCATGTCTTATTCGTTTAACTTAAAACTTAAAAATGTCGTGATATTTACGGACAGCAAAAGCGCGTTGCAGCACATAGCTCGCTGCGCCTCTGGACACAGAGGCACAATGTTAGCTTACACTGTGTTGCATAAATTAAGTATGATACCCACTGGCATGACATTGAAATTGCAATGGATCCCCTCACATATAGGGTTAAGAGGTAATGAGGATGCCGATGCCCTAGCAAAAGACGCATGCACAAAAGGCGTATCTTTCCAGACTTTACTGAGAAACTACATAAATATAAAAGAAAAATTCATTCTGTCTGGAAAGAACACTTTGGTGAACGTAGCAAAGAAAAGGGCATGTGGTACAAGACGATGCAATCGGAACCTCCTCATTTACCTTGGTTTACTAACAGTAATTTAAGTAGACAGTTAATTAAGATAGGCTTAAGATTGCGTTCCGGGCATATCCCGTCAAAAAAATTTGCTTACTTGATGAAAGCAAAAGAACCATCACCAAATTGCCAAGTGTGCGGTTCCGTTGAAGATGTACAACATATTTTGACGGAATGTGCACGGAATGAAAGCGATAGACAATCGTTACTACCTACCCTCAAGGTAAATAGAATAGATGTAGGTGCTTTTCAGAGCATCTTAGCTGTACCGACCTCAGAAGAGGCTAAAAATAATTTTTTATGTTATAATTTTTTTCAAACGGTACAATACTATCCCATAAGTAGACATGTAAGAATACTAGTATAAGGTACAATGGGACTGGCATAATCATGTAACTGGTTTAAGTCCCTAAATAATAAATAGAAAAAATATATCGCGGCGCTATGCGACGTAAGCGCCATCCAATATTAATTGGAGCGGCGTTAATAATAGCGCCGCCATAAGGTACCTTTACCCGTGGGACGTCACATATCTTTACTATTTCATATCTAGTGAATCTCTAATTCATTTCCCGAATCGCGCTGTCAGACATAAAACTAATGATACGCCTTAATGAGTTATGGATGTTTTCTATGTATTTAAGTATTTATCTATTTCTTTCTATTCTATATATCGTCGTCTAGTACCCTCAACATAAGCCTTGTTGAGCTTACTGTGGGACTAGGTCGATTTGTGTAAGATGGTCCCATAATATTTATTTATTATTATCAAAGATAGATATAACTCCGTAATAGATGGATACAGTCTAAGGAAAAAACGTGCCTCGAAAATCAAGAAAATTTGATTCTCGTTCAGAGGGCGCTACTAGTTTTGGCCTACTGTCGTATAGATGGCGTTGACGGTTTCGTTTGTTATTTAACAATTTTAACGCATATCAGTGAAAGAACATGGGTCAAAATCATAAAAATAATTAATGCAAATAAAAAAAACATTTATCTATATTTAAATACATTCTATTGTAGTTTTATAAATCTTCATTTTTAGTTTTAAAGTGTGTCGACAGATGGCAGTGAATTTACTGGGGTTACAAAATTTACTATGACAGTAACGCTCTAGTATCAGTTACTCTATGTTATTATTAATTAGAACCTCCAGTTTATCCAACTTGACCAGCAGCGTATATTTTCATCTTATCATAGATATCACAAGATGGCGCTTTCATTTCCATGTCATGTAAGTCCAATCTAAATTAACAGTTTTTATGTGCACCAAGCTAACAGCAGAAATGATATACAGCGTTGAGTTTATGAACACGTCGTTGTATGGAGACTAAGTATGATTACTCTAACTTTTGCTAAATTCCACTTTAATTTTATAAGTAACAGTTTTTTTTCATCTAATCTTTCCGCTCTCACTACCACCCATACTATTTTAACATAATCTTATTAATACACTATACGTAAGCGCAAGGTTTGACGGAGTTTTAGCGCGCACATTTTTCAACACGGGAACGAGCTAAGGTGATAGTGGGAATTTAAAGCGCTTTCAATCAATCAATCTTTTATTGATAAAATATAAGTAAATATTTTATATGTCAATACAATAATTACAGCTAATGGGAACAGTATTTTATTATTAATATTACATAATTATCTAGGGTACATCATTATTTTTTGATAAAAATTTATTTTATTCTATTTTAATTCGAATTATACAGGATAATTTAAATATAATTTTATATTTTCAATTGATTCTTTCAATTTAAGTAACTTATTCTATAACATACAATCTATAATTAATTTAACGTTAAAGTCTAAAATACATAATATAAAAACCTATCTTACACTTACTAGTTATGCTAAACTTAGTACATATTTGTTAAGTTTGTGTTGTTGCTTTTACGAAGAATTATGGGCTAAATCTTAGCCTAATAAATTTTTAAAACTGTTAATTTTACTTATTTATTTATACTTGCAACTGTCCTTATAAAGCATTAATAATTAAAATTAATTTAAAATAAAAAGAATTTTATTTCTTGGGTTTTTACAGTTTGTACATTTTTGTGTTTTTTAGAGAATTTAGCAGTAGTAGAGTACTTATTCAAGAACTTCGCGATCACAGGTGAAGGGCTGCTTCAAAGCCATCCATATCCATATATCCCGATCCTTGGCTTTTTGTATCCAATTACGACCGGCGATTTTGGTGATATCGTCTTTCCATCTCATAGTGGTTTCCTTCTTTTTCCTATGGAAGGGACCCATGACGTCACTATAATCACTATAAAGCATTAAAAAGATATTGGTCTATCTATACCTATCCTCCAGTGACATCGACGACTGCCGCTTATATTATATGTATGTAATATTGAACGATACGTCGATAAGATTGATTTGCATATAGATATACCTATATACCTATACAGAATGATTCAGGAGACGTGAGCAGGATTAACACTGCGCATTTAGTAAATTTCGACGACCGGTCTGGCCTAGTGGGTAGTGACCCTGCCTGTGAAGCCGATGGTCCTGGGTTCGAATTCGTAATCGTAAGGGCATTTATTTGTGTGATGTGCACCGATATTTGTTCGTGAGTCATGGGTGTTTTCTATGTATTTAAGTATTTAAATATTATATATATCGTTGTCTGAGTACCCATAACACAAGCCTCCTTGGGCTTACCGTGGGACTTAGTCAATCTGTGTAAGAATGTCCTATAATATTTATTTATTTATTAAAAAAATTTTATAAGCAACTGTTTCGTAACAGTATTAGTGAGATTAACGGTATTTTTTTTTGTCGCGTTGAAAAAAAAGTTATTAATTTATTTACGACATGCATGGTCGCCCTACAATAGGATAAGTACGAAACCATGGAGACTATATAAAGGAGCCAAATCTCTATGTATGAAAAGTGTCCATCAAAAAACAGTAATTAGGCGGCGCCACCATACACCGAAACACTACCAAAATCAACCTACTTAATTTGGTCGCGTTATTTGTTGCCTTATATGGGTTATGTTATACTCATGTCCCAGAGCCTAACTAGCGCCACCGGAGAGATTAGGAACTATTATTTAAAGCTGAAAGCGGTCACTTTTGCAACAAGTCTGCCATAAGAGATTGGCATCCTTTCTATACCATCCATATACGAAACTACCGATATTCTGGGCCAAATTGAGCGTCATCACTTTATCAGTCTGGTTACTTTTGAAAACTCTTATCTCACTCAAGTTTGACAGTTTATTTTTTTCATAATTAAAATTACGGTTAAAGAGGTTTTATGTTTATTAATTAGGTGTTGTAGGGTAACCATGATTGTAGAGAATTAAATTTGTCCTCACCAAAAAGTTCAAAAATCTGAAAAAGTGTGGTATGTTTCAACTAAATACGACGGTGATCGATCAATCAACAGTTACTGAGGGGTGTATTACATAAGTGCGACCACGAGTGTGCGATGCACGATTGTGCGACATATTTCTTTTAACGACACTGCAATTCTGCGAAGTGATAGGGTGCGATATATTACTATTCGACGACACTATAGTCCGGCAGTATCTTTGAACGAAGTTAAATTGTGCGACATATATGTACGGCTCGACAATACTTCTGAAAGCAAAAAGCGTAGGCAGGTAGGTAGGTTAGGTTCGTTAGGTAGCTTCAGATGCCCGAAGGGCAATCCGCCCTGAAATAGGAGCCCCGCGAAGCGGGGCTCCGTCTAGTTAAGTTGTGAACTAAAAAATGTTTTTGGAAAATGGGACCACGGATAAAACGCGAATATTTCGCACAAACGATGGTTCGCTCAAACGGCACATCGTATAGTCGTGCATCGCCTTATAATTTTTCGCACGAACAATAGTTCCCACAAATGACATGTCGTACAATCGTACATCGCGTAATTATACTTCGCACTAATAATACTTCGCACGAGCGTGTGTCGCACTCCAGTAGTAAACCCGTTACTGAGTGTGCAGGATTAGTCCTGCTCACGTCTCATGAATTACCCTGTATAGTTTGGCAAGAAAATCCTAGGCAGAGAGAATTATACTGTATTTTTCCTTTGCTAGTAGTATCACCCCAAAGAGAGGGATGGAGTATAGCTTATTGTACCGTTTCAGCAAAGAGGATATAATATTATAGAGCGGTACTGTCATAGTAAATTTTGCAACCACAGTAAATTTACTGCCATCTATCGACACACTTTAAAACTAAAAATAAAGATTTATAAAAATACGATAAAATGTATTTAAATATGGATAAATGTTTTTTTTTATTTGCATTAATTTTTTTTATTATTTTGACCCATGTTTTTTCACTGATATGCAATAAAATTGTTAAATAACAAACGAAACCGTCAACGCCCTCTCTATACGAGAGTAGGCCAAAGGTAGTAGCGACATCTGATCGAGAATCAAATTTTCGTGATTTTCGAGGCACGTTTTTTCCTTAGACTTTATCCATCTATTACGGAGTTATACTTGGTCAAGCAAATCTTGTCAGTAGAAAAAGGCGGCAAATTTGAAAAATCGCGGGTTAGCAACATTACGTTTGAATTGTTCGAAAATCGCGTGTCATTTATATCTTATCTGTGGAGCTGTTTTGTTCACATTTCATCGTTGTTCGATGTACATTGCTGCTTTTTGTTCGTTTCCTAGGGATACCATACTTTAGTTTGATTTACATTGCTACTAACATATCCAGCTTGACAGACTATATATCTATCTTTGGTTTCAGGTAAAATTGGTTTGCCAGACTATCTTACAATCATCGCATATAATAATAACTGGCCGCTTGGCAGTGGTTTTTATTTTAAACGTCATCGTTATTCAGCCATTCAATGGCGCGTCAAGTTGTCATGTTGTTCTGGTTTTACACAGTTATTAAGTATTGTTATTAATTTACAAATTTGCATTCAACGTTGTGTTTGTTTTTAATCTACTTTTTTATGATAATTTATATAAATTAATGACTAGACAGACTGACTGCTGTGTGTCTTGATTTAATCGGCATTATCAAAACTACTGCAAGAAAAGGATGGTGAATTGAACTTCTAGTTTTCAACAAAATAGTTTGTTTTTGCTCGCGGTAAGCTCTTCGCATGTGTGGTAAATAGTGGCCACGCCTCGGTCAACATGTTCAACAATATCGCCACGTGTTTGTCGGTCAATATAAACCAAATTAGAGGAAAAACTTTGAAGAATGAATAAATAAAGAATTCAGGTAAGTCAGAAGTTGTTTGTGTAAACACTATTTACCCTATAAATAGCAGATTCAAATTCGCAGCAATTTCGACTTTTCAATTTTACGAATATCTATAACATACTATCATTTTTATCTATAACACGTTTATTAGTCACTACCGCAGAGACTACCGCAATGTCTTCCGCTTCCCACCATCTCAGACGTAACCTTACCGTAGGTTTCGTAGCGCGTAGCCCGTAGCACGTAGACAGTCAGCGATCGCGGTCCGTAGCAGCCGGCCGCGGCTCCGCGCGCTCCCCCGTCTTCCGTGCAACTTCATTCACGAAGGAATGAAAACCTTACCTAATTGTAAATTAACTTATGCATAATTAAAAAGTTTTCGCGTGTTGAATGAACTTTTAATGATCCGGTGTTAAATGTGAGTATGAATTAGTTTTAAAAGTTAAACTTAGTTAGGTACGCATGGTAGTAATTAAAACTTGGGCGCGAGCCTGTTGGTGCTGTGCTGATGTGTTAATATAAATTTTGTTTATTTTTGCAACATCATTTTCTGCGCGGCTATTTTAGGTGTGAATGTGATTTATTTAAGGAAATTGTTTTTGATTCTAACTGTAAGATTTATAAAATACTGTAGGTATGTGTACTCTAAAGATAAAGATAATTTCAACATTACCAGGTACAAGGTGTTAATAATTACTTATAATGGTAGGTTTGTATGCTTAACCTCATTTGGTATGCAAAAAGGTAATTAAAACTAATATTTTACAACTAAATGTATCATTCTTATAAAGTAAATAGTTAAAACATTTAAGAGATTATGGTTCTAATTATCTACCTAGTAATAGATAGATAAATATTATCAGTATTGCTAATGAAGTAATAATGAAGTATAATATTTTTTCTCGTTAAGCCATTCATATAGTTTCTTTATAAATAAAATAATATTCATTGTGCGGAATTCGACAGGTATTCTATATATTTTTACACTCATAACTAGACAGACTTTTGTTGTGTTTTGCCAATCGAGAAGGGGCATCAGTCAGGGAGGATGATTGTCACACGCTTTATTAAACATGGACTTGTCTTTAAATATGCATATTTCGTATATGTAGAGCTGTATGTGTGTGTGTATGTGTGTGTGTGTGTATGTCGTGTATGTGTTGTGTCTAGGATAATTTATATTTCCATTAAAATGCGATTTATATAGAATTATTACAACTAAATTAACTTAAATCTAGATATTAAGTGTCCTACTCCTCGCTTCGTTCTCCTCAGTACTAAGGGTTGTGACCTCCTACTTGGAGCACATACAACTAAATCTAGATATTGAGTGTCCTCCTCCTCGCTTCGTTCTCCTCAGTACTAAGGGTTTTGACCTCCTACTTGGAGCACATACAACTAAATCTAGATACTAAGTGTCCTCCTCCTCGCTTCGTTCTCCTCAGTACTGAGGGTTGTGACCTCCTACTTGGAGCACATACAACTAAATGATATTAAGTGTCCTCCTCCTCGCTTCGTTCTCCTCAGTACTGAGAGTTGTGACCTCCTACATGGAGCACATACAACTAAATCTAGTTATGAAGTTTAATATATAAGTAATTATAAATGAGCCACAATGCTACATAACTCAAATAAAGCATTAATGAATTAGTGTAACCCATACTAGATACAATAGTGGGCGCTGCTGAGAGGTTTCAAGGGCAGAGTATCATTTATCTGAATGGGCAATTTCAAATGTAGATTCTCGTATATCAGTGACGTGTTTTATACCAAACGTTGCTGGTTAATAATTGATCTTATCATAGATATGGAAACAGACAGCAACATTTTGGTAAGGTGCATTGAGGTAAGATTAAATGAATTTTGGTGAGATGAGCAGTGTTACATTGGAACCACCGTAAAGAAAAATACAAAGGTTTTTGTTAAAAAAAATACTTTAAGGGGTAAAACCAAACAGACTTTTTTCCCATTCCATCGATAACAGCCCGGTAATACGGTAACATTGATTAAAAAAAAAATAGTAAAAATTATTTTAAAAAATCTGGGGGAAGTTACCGAGACTGATCTATATTAATTTTTAACAAGCAGAAACGTCTGCGATCGATGCTATTAAGCTTAGAATAAATTTAAAAGTGGAAAAAATTACTGCCTTGGGTGAGACTTGAACTCACGGCCTCTGGATCGATACTCCAGCGCTCTGCCAACTGAGCCATCAAGACCTCATCCATAGTCAGCAAATCTTCCCACTATATGGGTCTAGGGGACCCTAGCGACATCTACCGTAAGAGTGTTACACTTCTTAAACGGTTTCTGCTAGTTAAAAATTAATATAGAATGGGTAGCACATCGTACCTGGTAAATTTCCAATATGACTTGGAACTCCGGTGGCCGTTTAAGAAGTGTAACACTCTTACGGTAGATGTCGCTAGGGTCCCCTAGACCCATATAGTGGGAAGATTTGCTGACTATGGATGAGGTCTTGGTGGCTCAGTTGGCAGAGCGCTGGAGTATCGATCCAGAGGCCGTGAGTTCAAGTCTCACCCAAGACAGTAATTTTTCCACTTTTAAATTTATTCTAAGCTAAATAGCATCGATCGCAGACGTTTCTGCTTGTTAAAAATTAATATAGAATGGGTAGCACATCGTAACTGGTGAATTCCCAATATGACTTGGAACTCCGGTGGCCGTTTAAGAAGTGTAACACTCTTACGGTAGATGTCGCTAGGGTCCCCTAGACCCATATAGTGGGAAGATTTTGCTGACTATGGATGAGGTCTTGGTGGCTCAGTTGGCAGAGCGCTGGAGTATCGATCCAGAGGCCGTGAGTTCAAGTCTCACCCAAGGCAGTAATTTTTTCCACTTTTAAATTTATTCTAAGCTTAATAGCATCGATCGCAGACGTTTCTGCTTGTTAAAAATTAATATAGAATGGGTAGCACATCGTAACTGGTGAATTCCCAATATGACTTGGAACTCCGGTGGCCGTTTAAGAAGTGTAACACTCTTACGGTAGATGTCGCTAGGGTCCCCTAGACCCATATAGTGGGAAGATTTTGCTGACTATGGATGAGGTCTTGGTGGCTCAGTTGGCAGAGCGCTGGAGTATCGATCCAGAGGCCGTGAGTTCAAGTCTCACCCAAGGCAGTAATTTTTTCCACTTAAAAAAAAAAGGAGACTGATCTAGTTTATAAAATCGTGTATGATTTGAATGCTGTACCTACGTACGTATTTGATTATCAGCAATAGAGTTTTACCTTTAAACCTTAAAACCTTAGAACCTTAAAAACTCAACATTGACTCTTATATAAATATTCCTTAATATAAAGTGGGTACATATTTTACTCTTGCCCAATCGGGGATGCAGTATGCAGTTCTTAATAAATTTGACGGTATTTTTTGTAATTAAAAAACCACATAATGTTCATCTTACACAGTATTATTATTATCGTATGGTTTTATTGATGAAAAACACACAAAAAAAAACCAGATATTACAAAGATAAAATTAACATTATGTGTGCTATAGTCTTAGATCTAAGTTTGATAGCCATTCCCTGGCATCCGCAGTTATCGCGTGCAGTTCTTTCACGCCTCCAGGAAAGCATCTCTTGGGACATTCCTTTACGATGTGCGTGGTTGTCTGGTCTGGCGCGCCACAGTCGCAGCTTGGTGAGGGCTTATAACCCCATTTATGGAGATTGTGGTTGCAGCAGCTAACATCGGACCTGATTCTATTTAGTGAAATCTTACACAGTGAAAGTCTGTTTGGTAAAGACGGAAAAATTGCTATAAATCCTGAGAAAAACATAAAATAAATAAAATAAAAATTATTTAATTCAGACTTTCAAAAAATCCATGTTTTGTTAGTGATACTTAAACTAGGGAACCTATAAACTAAGTGTTAGTCTAATTATAACATTTACAACATTTACATAATTAAGAGCTAGCCATAAAAACAAAAACAAATACCTACTTACTTACTTACTTAAAAACAGCCATATAAATTTAATGAATAAAATATTTTTTAAAGTTATACGCTAGTCATAGGTAATTACTTGTACCTCTTTTCTGGTAGAAGTTACAGGTGATGGGGTAAGCTTTAAAATCGTCGAGTAGAGGACGATAAAACCACCAGTGACAAATCACTTCGCAGTTCACAACTTGGCACTTCTAGTGGGATTTGACCACTGAGCGATGCGAGCGATGTTGGCAGCACTAAAAATATTTCACGTGATTCGGAAATACGGAGGACTCTTTGTCCTATCCCTGTCTTCAGTACGTACCTTAGTAAAAATATTTTTTGTGACATAACTTACCAACGACTCCTTGCAATAATAATACAAACAAGTTTCTATGTAGGGGGGGAGGGGATATGCACAATATGCATACATAGTATTTTGCAACAATTAGTTAATAAATAACGTGACGTATAAATAAACATGTTATAAGCAAGTTTCATGATATTGGTGTTAGTCTAAAGTAATAAAGAAAATTACAACTACGAGGAATTATACAATAAAATTTTGGTTTCGTTTCAAACTAAAACCAAAAAAGCAAAAAGAACTTGTGTGACATAGTAGTGCCTGAGGGTCCTCTTCAGAGTGCAAAGTGTCATTGTTACGCGAGGGGCGGTAAAGACGAGTCCGAAACTCGCGGCCAGGCCGTATACTACTCCTAGTACATACTTTTCTACACGAGCTCGATTCGAGTTTCCACGTGGACCACTGTAACCTTATCCTAACTACAGTAGTAACTATACGTAAACGGAGACCACGATTTTTCTAGTACTCGCGCCCTATAACATAGACAACCCCTGCTGCGTATTGTCATTGCTTGCGCGACCGCGTGTGAGCGGAGTTGGCGAAATTACCAGTATACAATATCCTCGAAATCAGTTACAACTATACGTAGACGGAGACCACACCTATACTGGCACAGCAAGCATCAAAAAAGTAGCAGATCAGACTATGCATCAAAAGTATCTACCTTTCTCTAATAGTCATTTCTCCATACAAACGTAGTCCCCATTTTCCTCTCTGGATATTGACATTATGAAATATATTTTTTCATATTTGAATGTATATAACCATAGGTATGCCCCTACGTCTGATTTTTTTAGATTTTTTTATTAAGGTAAAAATTAGAAGCGAATAACAGATTTCATAAAAAAAATTAAATGCTCTTATATTAATTAAAAATTTAAAAAAAATTAAACGTAGGGGCATAGCTGTGGTTGATATTCAACAAATTGTGTCAAAATATTTTCAATAATGTTAATATCCAGAGAGGAAAATGCGGACTACCGTTTGTATGAAAAGGCGATTTCGCGCGGGTCCTCCACTATCGTCTTAACAAAAAGAGATGTCTCCAAATGTAGAACAATTAAATTGTGGCAGATACTTTTGAAAGCGAACTGTATTGATGTTAAATATTTACATAAAAACATTGCCAGTTTTAAGAAAAACTGTGACATACATAACATTAATACTAGAAATAAGCATAAGCTTGCAGTACCCTTCACTCGGCTCCATAAAATTAAAAAATCATTCATGGTTAACTGTGTAAGATTTTATAATAAACTTCCAAATATCATCACTGAATTATCAGTTGGATTTGAATATTTAAAACTTGACAATTTAAAAGTGCTTGTTGCTAGGCCTATTTGAATAAAGAATATATTGAATTGAAATCCTTATTTGGAAAAAAATTCTAGGGTAGTAGATACTTTTGGCGCGTTCTTTAATCCGCTACTATTGACGCTGACCCCAGATGTCAGTTCCGCGTATTTTGCTTCGCGCTGGCAAAAAATATGAAATACATTGCGGCGACAGAAAAGGACAAACAATTCTAAAGTAAGAGGAAAGGGGAACTTGACGGTTTCACTTGTTTTATTAACAATAAGTTTTTGGCAAAAATTTCATTTTTTGGTACAAGCTTTTATCGCTGACTGTACTTTTTTTCCACAGGCAACTAATACTCATCGAGACAATTCTAAAAACCCCAAACACAATTATGTTGCATGCATACTTACATTGCAAGTTAAATAAAAGCTTGTAAAAAAAGCTGTGGTTGACTTATTTTTGTTGGTTTACAACTTTGAGTTATTTACTCGAAATTATAAGATAATTATACCTAATTAACTCCAAATTGGTTCAAATGAAAGTTACACGCGGTGACCAAGATACATTTTTTCTACAAATAAAACTAAGACTAGTTGTAGAAAAAAACCGGCCAAGTACGAGTCGGACTCGCACACGAAGGGTTCCGTACCATTATCTATAAAAACGGTCACCCATCCAAGTACTGACCCCGCCCGACGTTGCTTAACTTCGGTCAAAAATCACGTTTGTTGTATGGGAGCCCCGCTTAAATCTCTATTTTATTCTGTTTTTAGTATTTGTTGTTATAGCGGCCACCGAAATACATCATGTGTGAAAATTTCAGCTAGCTATCACAGATCACGAGATACAGCCTGGTGACAGACGGACAGACGGACAGACGAACAGCGAAGTCTTAGTAATAGGGCCCCGTTTTTACCCTTTGGGTACGGAACCCTAAAAAGGAACTAATTCTATGTGAGATTAATTCAACAACTATTGATTTGACGGCAACGAAAAATCTACGTATATACCTAATTAAAATATGTATAAAAACAGAACCGTACCCTGTGTACGGAATACTCGAAGCCACTCGTGAATTATGATTTGATAACTTTTTTGTTTCAAAGCTTGTGCCATTTCCCGCGCCACGTTTTCCTTCGATCAAATACAGACGACAAGTCTGTATTTGATCGAAGGAAAAGTTTTGATAAGAAAAAGATACATTTATGATTCGACTTTACCGTTAGTGTATGTGTAAGTGTTTGTACGAAAACGCCACCATGCCCGTCCGACTACAGGGCCAGAGCTCGAAGCCTATTCCGTTGCAGCGGGGAGTCAGACAAGGAGATGTAATCTCCCCAAAGCTGTTCACCGCTGCATTGGAGGATGCCTTCAAGTTAGTTAGGTAGGTCCAACTTCGAGAAAGAGGTCACTCGTCGAATCCGACTCGGTTGGGCAGCGTTCGGGAAGCTCCACAGTATATTTTCGTCCAAATTGCCGCAGTGTCTTAAGTCAAAAGTCTTTGACCAGTGTGTGTTGCCAGTGATGACATACGGATCTGAGACGTGGGCGCTAACGATGGGCCTCATAAGAAGGCTCAAGGTCACGCAAAGGGCAATGGAGAGAGCTATGCTCGGGGTTTCTCTGCGTGATAGAGTCAGAAATGATGATATCCGCAGTAGAACTAGGGTCACCGACATAGCTCGCAGAATTGCAAACCTTAAGTGGCAGTGGGCGGGGCACATTGCTCGCAGAACTGATGGCCGGTGGGGCCGGAAGGTTCTGGAGTGGCGTCCGCGTACCGGAAGACGAACTGCCGGTAGGCCTCCAACGAGATGGAGCGACGACCTGGTGAAGGTCGCGGGAATTCGGTGGTTGCGAGCGGCACAGGATCGGTCGGAGTGGCGAGCCTTGGGGGAAGCCTATGTCCAGCAGTGGACGTCTATCGGCTGACATGATGATGATGATGATGAATAATTTGAAACTTAATAATTTCCTTATAGGTGATGTCAAAAGCAGTATGTATCACATGGTAGCAAAATGATTTCCTCCTTGGGCGTTAATACATGAATCCCTCACTACACTTAATAGGGTTCAATGTACGACCACGTCGTAAATATGTAATTTTGCTCCCTTATGGCACAATGCTCTAATGTATGTACACTATGTACTAAAATAAATGGATGATGTAAATTGTACATTGATTAGACCAAAAACGGACGAGAATGGGTCTCAATATTCCAATAGGTCTGAATATATTATAAATATAATAAGACTGGCAGTTTATTGAGTAAATGTCAACGAAAAAATAAATTCAGTCTAATTTTCCATAAAATTGTAGCCTTAGTTATGCAGCTTTGTTATTTCCAGCTAGCGGCGCGCTTCGCTCGAAATCGGATAAAGAGCTTAAAACTGGTCAAGTATTTAGCAACGAGTTTAGTTTTAAAACAGTTTTATGATTGGCTAACTCTGTGAAATAAACATTGAAATTGGCTTTATAAATCTTTCTAGATATTACTTAAGAATTTTATTATTTATTAGTGGTGCCATTTATTTCAGAAATAATAATTTTAATAAACATGTGAAGAGGCAAATATCGACAACTGTTTCGGTAAATGACAAATGTGTGGACATTTGACCATCATATTTTTCATATGTTTTTAAGGATAAAACATTTCATTAGACAGTTTACCATTATTTAAATATATACATTGAGCAAACTGACAATGTAAATTGAGTCGCTTAACTTCAAACTCTGGTAAATTCATCTGTAAGATTATACAATTTTGGTATTAAGAAAAGGTAGTAGGGTAGGATTTACTCGAGTTTGAAGTTTAACGACACAATTGACCTTTGGCTGTAACATGGCAGTGCGTGGTGCAGTCACCGCGCGCACTGGCCGGTGTTTTTTTTTATAAAACTGAATCGGGACTTAATCGCGTACACTTGTGTATATTGTTTAGCCTGACGTTTCGAACGTGACATTACGTCCGTGGACACAGGCAGACACAGGCAGAGCAGGTGAGAGTTAGCTGGAACCAGTTTCTGGCCACTCCTGCCCGTTTAGGTACGTTAGATATGTATAGCTTTGTTTGCTTGGCAACCTCTAAACAGAAACCAGCGGAAAGCAACATTTCTTATTGGAAATACTGCTGTATAAATATGGTAAATCGTTCAGAATATATTTTAATACTGCCTGTCTTAAATGCCACTGAATTGAGAAATCTGACAACAAATTGATTTCCAAAGAATTTGATTGGCTGAATTGTAATGCGAAAGCTAATAAAATTCATCGTGCTCCTAATGTCCTGTTTACGATTCACGAGGGGAGAATATTCCGTGAAAACATTGCGTACCTATGTAACAGTCGTAAGACAAAAGTGTGGCTTATAAATAATTTTACTAGACTTGTATTCTATAACTTTCTTCTGTCCGGTAGCATCTTCTTGCTCCGCCGTCTTCTTCATCAAAAATTTACAACAACTCTTTTACATTTGAAGCTGTTCGGATAGTGTGGAATGCTTTGCCGTTAGATATCAGACATGCTATAGTTATTTGTTATACAAGGGTGCAAAGTTGTATTTTACCCTCGAGTGTGGAATTGAAACACGAGCAAGCGAAAGGATTCTATAGTTGAAAATAGAATCCTGAGCGTAGCGAGTGTTTCAACACACGAGAAGTAAAATACATTTGCACCCGTGTGTAACACAAAACTTTTCCCCTCACTATAGAAAGGAAAGTGCAACATCCACAGGCGTTAGATCATCTTCATCACTGGAATCACTAATTTTTTTTACGATATTATAACAGAAAACACTAGAAATTCTGATTTTTACGTGAGTCGGTGAGAAGAACAGTAAAAATTTTGTTGACAATGTTGACATTTCTGTTCTGACGTATGAAATGTCAACGATGCGTTTTGAAATTGCATCGACTCAACTTGTGCGTTCAGAATTATATTTAACATCATTATAAAAAATCTAACGTTTAAATAAAGCTAAATTTGGTATTTTTTATTAGATTCTCAAACCATTTATTTAATGATAATTAATATCGAACCAACCATTATTATGAGCGTTTTACGTTTTGTTATCTGTCAAGCTACTTAAACACGCTCAAAGGTCAAATTACTTTCCCCACTAGTGGATAAAATACGTTTTTCCCCGCTTGTTTTAAAGGATAAAAGACGGTTTTCCGAGCTAGTGAGGGGAAAAATCCCTTCCCATTTTTAAAAATCTGCTGACCTACATATTGCCTATTTAAAAAGAATTTACTTAATTTACTTTAAGAATTTACTTTAAGCCTTAACTTACCTTTATTTATGATTATCTCTTCTTCCTCGCGTTGTCCCGGCATTTTGCCACGGCTCATGGGAGCCTGGGGTCCGCTTGGCAACTAATCCCAAGATTTGGCGTAGGCACTAGTTTTTACGAAAGCGACTGCCATCTGATCTTCCAACCCAGAGGGAAAACTAGGCCTTGTTGGGATTAGTCCGGTTTCCTCACGATGTTTTCCTTCACCGAAAAGCGACTGGTAAATATCAAACGACATTTCGTACATAAGTTCCGAAAACTCATTGGTACGAGCCAGGGTTTGAACCTGCGACCTTCGGATTGCAAGTCGCACGCTCTTACCGCTAGGCCACCAGCGCTTATTTATGATTATATATGTATGTATGTATACGTGTATATATGTATTGTATTTGCATGTATATATTATTTTAAAGTTTAAAAATATTTGTCTTCGGTTTTTACTTTTTCACTACCCGTTCAAAGTTGTAAGTATGTACTTAACTTTCCTGCTACCCAAAGGTTGTCTGGAAGATATATATTATAGCGATAAGACCGCCTGTTGTTACCTAGTCTTATACTTGTATTTCGCTTTCTGTGTATTTTTTAACTTTATGGTGCACAATAAAGAATATTTACTTCCCACACACAATCAAAACACACTCAAAACAAAACGGGTGCTTTTTTGGCACTGCCTCTTGTCAGAATTGACACTTTTCGGGCATACTTTTTGTTGCCTTCTATTACATTTCACGTGCATTTAAATTCTGTTTTTGGTAGCTACAATCTACTCATTACAATTTTACTATTAAGTTTACAATGGTACATACATGGTACATACACAATGGTACAATAGGTTCAGAAAGTATCACTTTATTAATATTGTTATGTTTTTAAATGAGTATAATTTATGAAACAAAACTAAGGAAGCCGATAATATTTAATCAATTTAAAATATATCCCGACATTTCGAACCCTTTACAGCGTTCGTGGACAACGGGTGACGATACGTATATTAATCCGTTCCCATAGTTTTATTTCATTAGTAATTGTCGCGGTAACCGAACACAATATTATTTTTTCTACTTCTCTACTCTACACTACAGTACTCTTATTTGTAGATTAAATGACTGACAGTGAGATCGAAAACAACTTCGTAAGTGTTTTAAGGATTCGATAGCAGTGTTCTTAGGGATATTTATACAATATTATGCAACGGCAGTTTTTTTTTATTCTGACTTCTAGGCAAAGATCTAGAAACCAATATTTACTTTGATTTTATTTCTAATTTTAGATGTTTGCCGCTGTCTTAGAAAATATATTGTGTGTTCGTTCGTTTTATAACTTCGGCCCTTGAATTTTAAGAACCCTTTTTATGTAACTATTGCACAAAATACTATTATATTACCTACATATTATAAAATTTGCATAATACATTTTCATAAATTACAAGTTTTATATATGTCAAAGGATACGTAGGTATTTGTCTAGAACGCTTACCGTTAACCTGCCTAATTTACCATGTTGCCAGGTTGCCACCCATTAAAAACCTATTTAGCTTAATTGAACCCTTTATACCGTAAGTAAATCTTAATCAAATCTCGCATTAATCGGTCATTTTATTTACTCATGATTTTTCAAAATTTCCCTCCAGGGCATTAATGGATTCAATTTAATTAAGGTCTCTACCAATTAAATAGTAATCTTTAGGTAAACTTAATGGATTCTAAAGAAGCATTGTCGTGTATTGCTTCGCGTGGGCAGCACATCCGGCATTACCATGACAAGCCGGGATTACTACGGAATATAGATGACAATTTCAATCTCCGCTCTGGTACAACATGGCATGGCAAGGATTTGTCTGTACAAACTGCAACACTTAACTGTACATCAGTGGACCTTATTACAGAGGCATAAGGTCCACTGTTGGACAGTTAACACTAACAGTGTGGGCGATGGTACCGATTGTCCGAAAGCTATTCGAACGGATCGTTATTCAAATTGGTCCTTAATAGTTGTATTGTAATAATAATTGTCGTTGTTGTTTGACCTTTACACAGGAAATGTCTATTCGAATAATTACAGATATTATCTGCTTAATAATTTGTCAATATTTATTAATTATATTCTATTTTTGTTGGTTGGGTACTTGGGTGTTTGGCGAAATATTAGTTTGTAGGTGAGGGATACGATCCGAGTTTAAGAAGAGCACTTTTTACTATCAAAGATACTAATATTTATTTAATACCTACTTTATAATTATTAATAGCGATTGATAATTATGTACTTTTAGTTAATTTACATTTTAAAGTTTACAAATTATATGATAGTCTGTTATTGTCATTACAAATTTCTCGCACATTACATTGGTTCCTAATTTGCATAAGAAATGTTTATTAAGTCCCCGGCAGGCTCGGTTCTCCATACAAACGTAGTTACGCTCTCATTTTAAAACGACTAGCTAGATTGCTCTGAAACTTTGTACTTACAATAAGATACGGTATATCTAGGTCTGTAATTAGTTTATGTAGCTTCAGATACCATAGTAAAAAATACAGCGAATTTAAGTTTTTCATACAAAACTTGTTTTCGCTCTATTTCGTTTGTTTTATAAACTTTAGCTATATAAACTAATTACAGACCTAGTTATACCTCATATCACCTGCTTACAATCCAACACGTAGTTTTAAAATGAGAACGAAACGAAACTCCGTTTGTATGGGAAGGTGAAAATCGGCCGAGCTTGCCGGGGACTCTTAACATGTCATGAAATAATTAATTAAAAACTCTGTACTTAACTTACATAATACATGGTTTATCGATATGTAGCCCTATTATATTATATTTTTACGTGAAAATTGTCGGTCATCCTTTGAAGTGCCTGTCCATTTATTTGGTCCGTCCATGATAAATCAGCTTCTGATTATTACGAACGCAAAGGAATATAGCAAGTATTATTATGTGTTAGAATAGGCCTATTCTCATAAATGACTTGTGCATTTGACGTGTTGAAATGACGTAAGAAATGTAATAACATATGTACTTATGCCAGAGCGATGCAACAAATAATATTCATATTGAACTAGCATTGAGTTTTCGTTTCCAAATACGACATCGAACATAGTACTGTAAAAAAATATTTTAATTTCCGGTTAGTGAGAGGAACCGTTGAAGGTTAATTTCTCGCTTAGATCTTTGTTGGTCATGCTTTGTAAAGAACGCTCCGCAATCTCGTTTCACTCCATTCTAATGTAATGGGACGAAAAAGGTTAAATGATCTCGCTTTATATAATTTGTGATCATGAAAATTCGAAGTGAAAAATATTTGTGAATCTTTTGACGTCTAGTTCTCGATAATTTATTTTCATAATTCATAATTTATTCATAATTCATAATTTGTTTATTTTATTTTATTTTATTTATTTCCAAATATGCAAGTTTACAGTTCTAAACCAAAGTACTTACATACTACAATAAATAATATAATTAAATTACATTATATTAAGTCACGCATGTCAAACTATAATTGAAATCATTTCTTAAACTACCAATTATACTCAGTCATATTATTAAATTACATTATAAATAATTTAAATTGTAGATAAAAAATATTAATACCTTATTCCTAAAATTATCAAGTAAAAGCAAAAGTAAGTGTGTTTATGTAAAGTATAGCTTGGGTACGGTGACAGCTTTCATCTCAATACATGTTTTGCGTTTTAAGGTTATACATTGTACGAAAATGACACCTACCGTACCCAAGCTGTGTGAATGAACTATAGTTTCAATGTTTAATTTAATGTCTATAATATTTCTACTTTATGGCTGTGTTGCAGCGCAGTCAGATATTATTGAACACCTTATTTTTGATGGTAGCGTTTATAATATGCTATCGAGGCTAGATGTACAGTCAGCAAATGTATGAAACAACGCGCCAAAAGTATCTGCCATCCCGGATCACTTTTACAAATATAGATGTCTCTAAAATTCACGTATAGATAGGTACTGTCCGCGCGCGAATTCCGTGCACGGCTTAGGAATGTTAGGAATGTTGGGCGTCATGACAGAATAGTGTCATTTTGTACGTACGGGCGCGGCGCACACCCTCCCACTTCCTCGACCTCCGAATGCACGGAATTGGCGCGCGGACAGTAGATACTTTTGACGTGTTGTTTGATCCGCTACTTTAGATGCAGACTGGACCAAATTGCTAAATCATTTACATAAATTAGACAAAAAGGTTAAGTACAGTACCTAAATAACTTTATGGTCTTATCATTTATAATTTAAATATCGCAATAAATTATATTCTCGCTGGCCTTGCTGTCTCTCAGATAGCTCAACTTTATATCAATAAGTAATGTAGGGCATAAGCTCTGGAATTTTTCATTAAGTTCGCTTTTGTTATATTTTATGGCTTCTCTTTCATAAGTATTTTATTAGTGTTCCATTTGATACATGGGCTTCTATGAAATTAAGTTATGTTAAAAGAGGCGCATTGAATGAATGCATGTGAAATTTGTTTATAGAAATAAGATTTTCAAATGACTCCCCGTTTATTTTAATAAAATAATATGTATGTTTAGTATGAACAACTACTAAATTTTAAGACATTGAACGACTTAAGTAAATCATGCTTATGTTCTCCAAAAGCAGATGTTTTATATGTATGTCATTAGTACCTTCTCTTATTTTATTGCTTATGTTGTTTGTTCCGCACGTTGCTTCGCAGTGTTAGCGAGACAGCGCTATGTACGTATATAATGTTCCACTCACACACCTTGAGCATCGTACAGATCTACATCACACATGTAGGTAATGTGAAGACCATCTAATAATGGAAAAAAGTATGTATGTAAACACTTTATTCTACACAAGAAAATGTTTGGCAATGTTATAGTTTGCTAATTTATTAAATCCTTCATGGATAAGGACTAAATATTTAAGTTCGTAAATAGTAAAGTTTCACAAGTTTCATATGCGTACTTTTTCTAATTGTTTTTTATTAATTTTTCTACCCGTACGTACCTAATCAATGCAGACTTGACAGATTGAAATGTGGAAACGTAAATAATTGTTCGTACGTCTAAACATTTACTTAAAAACATGACGCAAGTCATTCTGATACTAGTACGATGCCAGAGTTCAGTAGCTCGGAATAACTAAAAGTTTCGGAATGTCGGGTAATTACAAAAATGGACACTTATACGATGGAATTAGATGATTATCGGAATTAGATGACATTTTGAAATAGTCGGAATTACCCGAATAACCCTTATCAATGAACTGGTTTAAGAAGAAAAATCACTGATAAATGTGCCATTCTCAACCAAAAGGGTACTTATTGTCGGTTGTCAATAAGGCGCTATTTCCATATAGCTTCAATTTGAAATCAACCTTATTGACAAGCGACAATGTGGTACCTTTTGGTTGAAGACGTCACAAATTATCCTTATTCAAAATCACGACTCGCTAAAGGGGAACGGTTCCATAATGTACACTTTTATGATAAGTAGGTAGGTAATTTTGTTTTCACACCTTACTGGCTGTGTACAAACATTATTCAGACCGGTCAAATACGTGTCGGACCTCGCATTTTTATATATCTTCATTGAATACGAAATAACGGCAAGAAGATCACACTTTTTGTTTGTTTAAAAAAAAAGATATTTTGAGATACATTTCAACTGCTTGATAAAAACGGATTAATACGGTTAATGAGACACAGCCCGGTGGCAGATAGATGAACAGCCGGCCCAGCTAAGCTGACAATCGCTATCGCATCGCCAACGAAACGCTTTGTCTCTTATACACTCTTCCAAAGTGCGACAGTGATAATTGCGTTTCGATCACTACGGAGCGTAAGCGATTGGCATGTTGGCTACGCGACCAGGGCAGACTTGGTTGCTAGGTCTCTTGGGCATCCTTTGTTTACCGAAAAAACGGAAAACGGTGTTTGTCTATCTGTCTGATACAGGAGTTATTTTAATATAAGAATCCTTTCAAATTTGCGCCAAAAGTCATCGTTCACGCAAGCATTACGCACATAAGAATAAACATTTGTATTATATATTGAAATAAGAGTCTAAATTAATTAATTAGCTTTTATTCAGTATATATACTTTTACAGTTCGGTAGCCATGACAGTCGGCGCTAGAGATCTGTCAGAGAGGAAGAACGTTCCGTTTCCCACACTCTCCTCCACTTATTTTTTGTGTTGTCTTATATTATATCCTTAATTAAAGAAACTTAAAACTAACATAACTCTTCGAGTTCATCAGCACAACTTAACATCTGATTTATGTGGCGCTTCCACTTAAACCCTTCTACATCTACCACGTAGGTAGTTCCTGGTATTGACTCCTCTATAACTAATCCTTGAACCCATGGCCTGCGGTCCTTTCTGTAGTCTCGTACCATTGCTTTCTGACCTATTTCAAAACTGACATCCCTTTTCCCTTGGTCCCTTTTTCCCACTCTCTCCTGTACCACTTCTGACAGAGGTGGAGGGCGCAATAAACTAAACCTATTTCTTAATTCTCGGCTTAACATAAGGCGAGCTGGCGATACTCCTGTAGTGCGCTGTGGCGTACTTCTATAGTCAAACATGAACAAATTTACTGAAGATCTTAGATTAAGTCCACTCTCTTTAATTTTAGTTATAGCAGATTTGAAAGTTTCCACGAACCGTTCGGCCGCACCATTGGTCGCAGGATGATACGGCGGTGAAAATGTATGCTTAATGTGGTTAGTGCTGCAAAAGTCTTTAAATTCTAGACTGGTGAATGTTGGGCCATTGTCTGTTACCAAATGTACTGGATATCCAAACCGAGTAAATACACTTTCAAAGACATCTATAGTGCGAGAACTAGTAATATTAGCCATCTCATATATTTCTGGCCATTTCGAATAACTGTCTACTATGACCAGAAACATTTTATTATAAAAAGGTCCCAGAAAATCAGCATGAATTCGGTACCACACTGAAGGAGCGACAGGCCACGGTTTCTGTGTTTTTGATGGCGTTTTACTGTTTTGCAAACAAATTATACATTTTTTTGTAATATTTTCTATTTCAGCGTCAAGATTCGGCCACCAAAAGTAAGAACGTGCTATTTCTTTCATTCTAATGATTCCAAAATGACTTTTATGTAATTCCAGTAAAACCGATTCACGAGTAGTGTAGGGTATTAATATTCGATATCCCCAAAATAAGCAACCCCTGTCTATCGTTAATTCATTTCTTCTGCTATAGAATGGCAAAACTTCTTTATCTAACTCCTTCTTTTCTGGCCAACCATCTGTTAAGTACCTTATTAGTTTGGACAACACTGCGTCCTTTTTTGATTCTGTTTGAATTGTTTTCCAATCTAAAGTTTTCATTTTGGAGTCATTAGTATAGCTCAGTACACTACTACTGGCGTTTGCGAATACAGAATGAATATTTATATCATTATTTTTATTATCAAGTTCAGTCACTGACCTTGAGAGAAAATCAGCCGGATTAATACTGGTTTTAATATGCCTTATTTTGTAATTGAACGCAGATAAAAATATAGCATAATGTTGCAATCGTTTGGCAGCCATTTTTGGAATACTTTTAGTTGGGCCAAAGATTCGCGTCAGCGCTGCGTTATCTGTCTCTAACTCAAAGAAACGGCCGTAGACATAATTGTAAAATTTGGTAATTCCAAAAATCACTGCCATCGCTTCCTTATCAATTTTCCTTGGTTGTAAAATATTTCGGTCAATTCTCCGGAGCTCTTAGTATGAAGTAAAGCTGCCTCTACTGTTCTTGCTATTTCAATGCATTTTTCCAAAGTTATTTCAGAGGGACTCTTCATTAACTCGAACTTAATCAATTTAGATGACACTCCTTCCATGAATTTTTCTTTAATTTGGTCATCGATGTCTTTGAAATTACATTTTCCTGCTAGTTTTCTCAACTCTAGGGCATAATCCTGGATTTTCTCATTTGGTAGCTGATTTCTTTTTCTAAATTCGGCTCTTTCCAATGTTGTTGATAGCGTTTTTACATATTTATCTTGTAGTTTTTGTATTATTTCTTGATATGTAAAAGTTTTTGGTTGTTTAGGTGAACATAAGTAAGTCAGTGTTTCGAAAACTTTGGCCGTTAATTTGGTGATTAATAAAGGCACTTTTTTTTCTTCAGTTATATCATTAACTAAGATAAAACATTCAAACTGTTGTTCAAACACTTCCCACTTTTCTCCATCAAATGGTTTCAAGTCGCCTAGCGCGGTCATTGTTGAGGTACGCACTTTTTGTTGATGTTTTCCTTTATTCTTGAAGTGATCACTCAATTGTTTACGTAACTGTTCCACGGTATGGGTTTCACTAGATTCTAACGGTTCTAACCTCTCTTCGCGTAAAATTTGGATGAGTTCTGGTTTTTTGCATTTATAGATGGAGCTTATTTTCCCACTTTTCACTTCTTGTATCCTTTCCTCCGAGTTTTCCTCTTCCATCAAATCTGCATCTTGAACTTCTGAGTCGGACATTAATTTATTGTAGTGTAATCACCTTGTAATAACCTTTACGCGTGGCAGCCTTTATCCATATTAAGTCTCACAAATATACAACTTACAGTTGAAACCACTTGTAGATTTTGGTTTTATCACTCTAATCGTGCACACGAGGTACTTGTGTCTCGTCGCCAATTATTATATATTGAAATAAGAGTCTAAATTAATTAATTAGCTTTTATTCAGTATATATACTTTTACAGTTCGGTAGCCATGACAGTCGGCGCTAGAGATCTGTCAGAGAGGAAGAACGTTCCGTTTCCCACAATTTGTTTTTTATACATGACAAATGATACCCACTTTCAATGTAAGTACCTATACATCATGATATCTAATAATTAAGTGGGATTGTTGCATGTTGAATTCAATAGTTGCTGCTATCATAAAAGCGCTTGTCGCGCGATAAGCCTCATCCTTATCGCGCGACAAGCGCTTTCATAAAGCATTCATCACGTTCTGACACCGCTTGATAGTAATGAACTAACACTATATTGTCATTACCACCACGTTGAAAAGGCAGGCATAATACGCATGCTGAGCTTACTGACACCAATAGCACATTATTACTCGGAAGATAAGAGGTATAAAATTCGATCATAGGTGGCGTTATGTCAGCAGATACAAGGATTTTATTCTCTCTCGTGCCGAGCATTTCGCTTAAAGCCAGCCAGCCTAAGTATTAACTCCTAATACGCTAGTTAACACAGATCTGAAGGTCTAGTTACCCTAGAAACGAGCTTCGTGTCGAGGTAAATGCTTTAGGAATAACGTAGATGGAATATATCGAGATAGCAACGCAACTCGTCGTTTTACGCCTCACACGCCACTGCTTCGGCATCAGGGAATCAAATAACCATTAATAACAACCGTTACGAATGCTGAGATGAAAATATATTATTACTCGTAGTACTAAGAGCAGTGTTTTCTGGGCGAAGGCGAAGGGCGATATGATTAATCGTTATCACGGGTGATTTTTAGCGACGCCAGTAATATACTCACTATTTATTTTAATTAAATTTATTATTTAACACTTAAATACGAACTTACGTAGAGGCCAATCGCAAACCTCGTAACTTAATCTGACCAAATTTTACAGGAGGCACAAAAAGCTTAATTACCAAAAATTTTGGATGAAGACTTGCTTAGTTTTTTTTTACATAATGTTAAGTTAAATTTAGCCGTCAGATTGTTAAAATCTACTTTTTTTTTAAATCACCTGAACATGGAAAATTTGGAGTTACGAGTTTTTCTTGATTATTTTAGAAAGCTAATCAGGAGTTAAGAGTTTTGCTATAAAAATCCATGAAAATAGAGGATAATCTGATGATCTGAACAAGGTAATTGTGGATTAAAAAAATATAAAACTTGCAAAGTAAAAAAATATTTATTAAACTTTAAACAGAAAATCCTCTTCTGGCTTCATATACTTATAATGAACAAGGGAATCTTTATTGTACACAGTGCGACCGGATATTTAAAACAAAGTTCGGTTTTGCGAGCCATATACGTGCTCATCAGAGGAGTTTGTAAAGGTCGCCGTTGTCGGACACGACTTGGACGACTATTCAGCACCCGTTTTCTTCCTAAATATACGCAAAACTGACGTTCAATCACAACGCCATCGCAAACTGTAGGTACTGAAGGGAGTGGCGGGGGGGAGATACGAGGTATTTCTTTTACAAAATGGTGGTCGGGAGTTGCGAGGTTTTCTATTATGCGTTTTAAGCGTAAACGGTTTATTTTTGGTATTTAAGAGTTTTGCCGTTAGATGCCTTCAGAATAGTAACTAACTAAAAGTGTCAAAATATGATTTAAAAAAAATGGAGTTACGAGGTATGCGATTTAGGCCGACGTTATGCGTTTAAAGTATGTAGGTAGATCTTATTAACTATCCATTGCCAATTTCAGTATTTTATTCTTGAATTGCAGTTTACTGTTATTAAAGATGTCGACATACTTTAAGTAAACGCACTTAAACTATCGTGAGACATATTTCAAAATATTTATCAGTACGGTTTTTACTCACTATTATTTTTAGTCGCTTTTGGCGACATGTTTCGGATTCTTTGGGACGTACAACCGCGGACACTCGTGCCTGAGGATGGATTCCCAAAGAATCCGAAACATGTCGCCAAAAGCGACTAAAAATAATAGTGAGTAAAAACCGTACTTATAAATACTTTAAGTAGGTAGGTATACCTACTAAGTACACGTTAACCATATTTTTTTGCTAAACTTATTTTAAGTTGAAAGAAGTGACTTTAAATAACTTCATTAACCGAGCTTTAAACAATATATAATAATAATAATATATATATATATATATATACAATAAGCACCTATAAGCAACTTTGCTAAATACACAAATTTACTCGGTAAAGTCCGCGTTGCATTCAAAGGAGGAAGGAGGAAGACGTCGTTATTTTCTATTTGAATTTCAAATAACTACATTCAAAATTGGAATTTGAACGATGCAAAACCGCGTAGTTACATAAATATGGAATCACTTATTCATCAAACAGGTGGCATGTTTAAAGACGTAAAATAAGATACTGATTTATTTATGCAATATTGTAGGGAATTTGATCTAAAATGTTTGTTTTTGGGTTTGTTCGTTATAAAGTTTCCAACGGGAAATTTTTATGGTTGTATTAAACCAACTCAACTCAAGGCGGTTTTTCGAGTCTTGGGTTATTCACTTCATTATTATTAATATTTACTTACTTTTATTTTTATATTTAAACAAAGTCCTTAAAATGTTGCCAGTAAGTCCTTAAAATGTCGGAATTGATTACAGAATTAATGTTTTTTTAAGTACACAACTAATCGCACTTTTGGAAATTTCTTTTCGGTGTATTTTAAATCGTGCGCTGCGCTTGGCATGTTAAAGTAAGTGGGCTGTTTTGTAATGAATCGCATCTTTCAGTAAATGATAAAAAATCGCAATATATTTTTTTAAAGTTAATAGCCCAATAACAGCTAGTAGGGCGGCGGAACAGGTTTTAGGTTACTTGTATTATATATTTAAATATGGTATCAACGCATTCAGTATAATGTCCTGAACAAAAATATATGATATGACAAGCGCGAAAATGGTGGGGGTAGTTGCTGTGACGTCATAAAGTCGGCAGTACAAACTTCTTTTTTCTCTTTTTTTAAACGTATCATGTGGGGTACCAAATGAAAGGGTTTTGTAAGTAGATCACAAATATATAACATCCCACCAAAAACATTTTCATGTAAAATGTTGCCAAGACATAACGTTCGTACTGTCAAAAAGTTATCAGATCTTTTGTAGAGCCAAGCTTTTAACTCTACAAGTCTTCTTACTTCACAAACTCTACACCTTAGCTAAAATATGGGGTAATTTTTTTGCAGTATAAAGTGAAGTACCTGAGCTTGCATACTTTTTCGTGTATTTTGTTTACGTGCGTATTTTGAGTACTTGATTTTTTTTGGGGTTTCGGATGGGAATCGTGGAATATTATATCTGCCATTAAACAGTGATGGAGTATTGTGTCAAAACTGCTAGCAGTGAGGGAGATCTGAGTGAGATCTTAAGATTTTTTTTCTAGGCTTTGTTTTGTACGCTTGGTATAAAACCACATAAAATAATTAGCAATGATATCATTTCTAAGCTGTAAAAACTTGACCGTCTTACTCAATACTCTGAGTAATTTATTAATTCTAGTGTCATCTCCATTACTCCAAACTTAACCACATCCATCGACTAGAAGGGCAAGCCGCTCGGCAAAACGAGTGGAGCGCACGCTATTCTTTACTCAGCACCACACTGGCGAATATAGAATGAAAAAATAATAAAAAGGAATGAAAATTCTTATTTTTACCAGAATCGTATTTCTCTAATCACCTGTCTCAGTGTGCCATTTTCTCGTTTTATGTAGTACATGTTAGCAGTTAAGTATACCTACATCAGTTGCTGCTAGTTTTGACTTTTGCCCGAATTAACGAGGACGAAGCGTAATGTTTTACGAAAGTTCGTTCGTAATTGAGATAAAGGAGCCCGTTGTATGATTCGTCTCATTCCTAGAGTTAGAAGTGCACTAGGTACTAAAGTAGACTATAATTTTATTGATCGGTGAACAGTATTTTAATTATTTTTACAATAAAATTGTATATAAACAATATATTCGCTAAGGATAATTTATGCGATTTCGAGATCCTAAGCAAATGTAAATTTCAACATTACGTACCTATAATTTGGTACATGGTACCTACCATACGAGTTCTAAGGTTTCAGACGCAGTATCACTACATAGTATCAAACAAAGTCGCTTGCTGTCTGGATGGATGTCTGTCCCTATGTATATTTAGATCTTTAAAACTACGCATCGGATTTTGATACAGTTTTTTAAAATAGATAGAGTGATTCAAGAGGAAGGTTTATATGTATAATACATCAGCATTGCACCCGTGCGAAGCCGGGGCGGGTCGCTAGTTAAATATTAAAGGGCTTCTTCTCTGTCAACTCCTTTATTCTAACGCGTGCCTCCGTCGAGTGGGTTACTTAAGCAGTTGCTAATTTGAAACATAGCATCTCTACAAGAATTTTCAGAAAGGCAGGTTAGGTTTTGAGACCTTTCGGAGAGGAAGAGCAGAAATAAAAACGCAGAATATACATAAATGCACCAAATTTACTGAGATTGAGAGAAAATGAGAAACTTTGGAAAGAAATGCATATAAGACTATAGTTATTACGCGATAATTACGCGGTGCTAACTTTACACGATTGTTAGAATAAATCCGTGACAGGCGAGATTAATATAACTTCTCTGCCTTTAAAAATAATAATTTGTTACATACTTAGTTGACATTTAACATTTTAATATAGTGGTCATATCATATCATATCATATCATTTATTCAATGCAACCATGGTATTTTACAAAGATGTTAAAAGACAACAATCAATCAATCAATCTGAAGTACACACAACAACACGTATAATTTGATAAGCACTTCCGAGTCACTAAAAAAATTTACACTTGGAATTTAAAAAATTAAAGTAACCAAAACAAATTGTTTTTCTGACAGTCCGCTTTCCGCACTGGCGTGTACGAGCGAAAGATAATGACGTATAAATTTAGCTGTAGAAGGAAAGAAATGGATTAATGAGATGGAGATTATGGACGAAAATGGCTGTTTCAACGGGTGATAGGTACCTAAATTTATTGCCGAATATTAGTTTCGCCTGACAATTAGGGGCAATTAGAATGTTAAAAGTCAACGCCTTAAATAAATGCGGAATACGGATAACAGCGGCTTTACAGAATTAAAAGTAATATTGCACAAAAAAATAATAATGAACCGGGAAAAAATAACAATTAAACGGGAACCGATTCCAATACGTTAAAAAAATATTCAAACTAGTAGACGATGACAATTTGTTTGGCCAACCGAAGCTGTACCGTGACCTATCGAACCGCGCTGTATGCGGGCTCGTGTCCTCCGTGGGTCTGCTAGTTCCTTTCCAAAGCAAACGTTCGGCTAACCAACGCTATCGAACCACTCAGTATGCGGGCTCGTCTCCTCCGTGGGTCTGATACCTGACCGCTGACTGATGGGGTCGACGACCATCCACTGCCGACTGCACGTCGGCGGCTGCGCCCTGTCGTTGATACGACCACCACGCACCACCGGAGCACTGCTCCACGGTGGCCTTAAAAAGGTCCTGTTGCAGACAACTGCGGCCAACAAGGCCGCGGAACGACGGGAAGTAAAGCGCACTCGAAGTTGTTATTAGCAACCTCAGAAGAAAACGTTCCTCTTCAAGCTTAAAAGGTTAACTTTGACGAAAAAGCCAGGAAAAAATCTAATTTATCACAAACAGATCTTTACACGTCAATCCCAAAATCCATCTGAAGTATCACGAAGAAAACAAATTTCTCTTTCCGAATCAGAATTGAAATTCAAAATTCAACGCAATTGTAACTTGCCAATCTCGAAAATATCATCGTCCAAAAAAGGTTCCATGTGTTTCTTTAAACCGCCATCTAACCGTAATTGCGTGAATCAATTAACACTATACGACACGACTAAACAAACAAGCAAACAAGACATGACTGACAAGCAAGTAGTTTCCAAAACAAAACGACAGATGTAGCGTCACGCAGTATCTGTAGCCTCGGGTATGATAGGGTAGACTGGGGACAACTGAAACACGTTATGATTGAAACAAGTCCCTCTTGCCGTGGAAACCACTGGCTGTTGGTGTGCTGAGGCCAGAACTTTTATTGGGGAAGTGGGCAGACGGTTGCGGGAGAGTGGTCATGACCCTCGCTCCGGGTCATTCCTTATGCAAAGGTTGTCCATCGTGATGGGCTCCGTTGCATCTGGAGGGGCGCGGGGCGAATTTTGTGAATAGTTTTTGTGTTTGTTACTTTCTAGTTTAGGTTAAGATTTTTGTGTTGTTTGAAAGTAGATATTAAGGTTTTCCAAATTGTATTTCTGTTTGTTTAGGTTAATAGTTTGGCACTGATTTAATAAATATTTATAAATTGTATTGATTGAAGCATTATAAAAAGCAGATATTGTAAAACATACTTAGTACTAAAAACGGTCTCTGCCGTGTGAGCAATTGTATATTCTTACCTTCTACTACAATAGAATTGGAATAAGTATTTTTATTGGATATAATATTTTCTAGACGACCTTTAACCTACTCACAGTAGATGCTCGGATTCAGTGAACTGAATAGTTTTACGCTTCGTTTGATTTATTACGAGTTTATTCCCTAGTTATATTTACAGATTTTATTTTCTGTACCTAGCCTAAGCTACAATAAATCATTGCTAAAGTTAATTCATGCTAATAAAATATATTTGCTATACAAATTTACTTGCTACTTTTATGGTTCTTCTTGTGTGATAGGTAGTTATAATAAATAGGTCATTCATTGATACACTGAAGTCATAGATCGCAGTGGCAGCGCGTCGAACATGTCCGTTGGGCATGCCGGCAAAAAGCAAACCAAAATGTTGCTTTACTTTTTCTTAGAGGCTTGTGGGATAAGTTTCTGAGTTGTCCCAAACCGGGTTCCGACCCGCGGAACCGATTTCTATAGATGCCTCGGTGCCACCAAATACCTATGTGTAGGTAGGTACATAATTGGTTATGAATAAGGCATTAGTTAGATTTTATTGTGAATTCCATTACGTTGCTCATTACCATAATTTAAAAGCCCTAGCTCTTGTCGGTGGAGTAGACGCCAGTCATCTCGGTCCTCGGCCAAGTTGTTTAGGTCGCTGTAAGACACAAAATTTACTTTTCACCACGCCAGCTCGTGTTGTTGCAGGCGTCCATAGGCTACAGTGACTGCTTACCATCAGGCGGGCCGTATGCTTGTTTGCTACCGACGTGGTATATAAAAAGGCTCTTTTTATTTGAGAAAGTTGCATTTTATCCACAAGTGGCAAAAAATTTGATACAAATATTTATTTGTATCAAATTTTTGCAAATGCAACATTGACTTGTTTCCTCATTGTCTGGTGGAATTTACTGTTAAGTGATGATGTTAATAGCGCATGCATTTGAATTTTATTTGTAATGTTTTGCAGATAATAATTTTCTCATGTTGGTGTAGTGAAAAATATTGTGTTTCACTCGGTAGCAAGTAGCAAGTTGTTTAACCAAAGATACCTAACTCCGTAATAGATGGATACAGTCTAAGGAAAAAACGTGCCTCGAAAATCACGAAAATTTGATTCTCGATCAGATGGCACCACTACCTTTGGCCTACTCTCGTATAGAGGGGGTTGACGGTTTCGTTTGTTATTTAACAATTTTAACGCATATCAGTGAACGGACATGGGTCAAATCATATAAAAATATTTAATGCAAATAAAAATATCATTTATCCATATTTAATTACATTTTATCGTATTTTTATAAATCTTCATTTTTAGTTTTAAAGTGTATCGATATAATGACAGTAAGGCTCTATCTTATTATATCCCTCTTTGGTTTAACCATCGTGCCTCGAAACCCTCGCAACGCTCGAGATTCCACTTGTCGAACCACTCGCTACGATCGTGGGTTAATTTAAGAATCTTTCTCTAGTTCGCGCTAGTATCAATAGTAGCACGAGAAAGTTAAACAACAAAACTTTGCCCCCTTGTAAAACAATAGTACATTGTACAACATGGGGCGTAAGTTAAATATTGCAAACGAGAGTATAGTTAAATCACGACGGCTTGCCGGAGCGATTTATATACTCGAGTCATTACGCCCCCACTTACACACAATGTTTTTCATCACACTTGCGATACAGAAATGAAGTATAAAGACAAAAATCTGTTAATTATAATACTAGAAACTTCATAACTCCCTAGGAAAACGCTTTTTCTATAGTTCCCGCTAAGCCTGCGTGCAATTCCGCATATTTACGAGCGAGTGTGATGAAAATAACTATTTTCGTTTAGTTATTGCGTAAATCTGCTACTTAAGAGTACCTTCTAAACAGCAAACAATGGAACATCTTATTAAAACTTGCCCAAGGTTCCTTTACGCAAGAACGAACCACGACACCATATGCAGCAAGTACAACATAGAACCGTTTAATATAAATAAGCTTACGGAAAAAGAAGAAGCCCTCGACTCTTTTTTAAACTACAGTAAATACATAATAGATAATTTAAAATCATTCAACAAATAACTAGTGTTAGCCCCCAGATAGTAAAAACTTATCAATATAACACCTCAAACAAAGACATATTACCAAATATAAGGTAACTTAAAGGCAATCAGCCGCCCGTACTCCTAGCGAGGACCGATTGACCCTCACCTAATACCAGTATGATAAAATAAAATAAATGTTATCTGCATGGCGAAAACTTTCACGTGAACCTGTGTGACATCTCAGAATGTGCAAAGACCTCGGTATTATTTTACTATTACCATTACCATAATATTAGACAGTTCATAGTCCTATGCCAACTATTCATCTGGGAGATACAGCTTAATCACTCAACCCGATATCCTAGTTAATAATATACCAGAACCACGGTTCCGTTTAAAAGCTAGTAATTAAGTTATAAACTCGGTTAATATCCTTTGTCCACGTTTGTGTAAAGGGGCGTGATTCTCCATCAAGTAATGGAGTTTGATTGTATCGCGCGAGAATACAACCCATCAATTAATTACTTAACTCTTTCGTGTAGAGCCGTATGCGACATCATAAATTGCGATTCTTCAGGGTTTCATTAGTTCATGGGCTTACATACGTATACGTATTTACCTACTAAAAATGCTCCCTACTGCGGTCAGATCAGGACACTATCAGTAACATTTAAAAGACAACCTTTAAATAATATTCTTTACAGTATATCTGGTGCTCCATTATGACACCCTGTGCTATAATACATTACGTAACTACGTCGAAAATTTAAAGGGCCATATTTTATTTCATGTATTGGAGAAGTAACAGAAGTATGCGACAGGATAATAGGTTACATTGTTAAGTAGATATATGATTGAGATGAACACTTACTTCCTTAAACGCTCTCACTAAAGCATAAATAAAATAAACGGGAATAACTAAAAGGTATGTTTACATACAAGTTTGGTAAGTGTTGTAGATTATGCATATGTGTATTCTAATATAGGTACTATAATTGAAATGAAGAAAAAAATATATACCAAAAAGTTGAAATTACTGACAACCATCGATATTACATTAAGTACAATGGCAATAGCGATACTAGCAATGATGACGACACGTTACTGACGACCACTATGTTGGCCGTTGAGAATATTGAGTATTTGATTACGACATTTGGGCCTAGTGACATTGAATATATCGATGGAAGTAAATTCTTTATTGTGTTACAAATGCGACCGTCAGGGGGCTCGCAACGCAACCCGGCGTTATTAGAGGCGGTGGAAACCTGTATTTAGAACAAAGCATTAGAGCGTGAGCTGCATCGAGCTGGGACTCTGAACCATATGCGCTCCAGCAGTTCCATACTGTTAAAATGCCCTTTGCAGATATTAAATTAACATATGTACTGCAAAACGTTATACGATACACGTGCAAATAGGTAATTCGGATTTGTATCGTAAATAACTACTCGTATAACGGGTCTATCGTGAATTTGTTAACCATTGATTCCGACGTTTCGATACAGGTTTCACTGGTTACAGTCACGGATGACTGGTGTCAAATATCAAAACAGAGATACGGATGTACACAAAGAGTCTTTAAAAAGTTGGGGATAGACATCATGAATAAAAAACACCCATCGCACGGTATGTCAATAGTAATGTCATTAGTATAAAATACCTAGAAATTACTATTTTTTGGCTCTGCCCCGTGGCGTATGTTTTTCGATATTTTACTTATTATAAGAGTTACGAGCTTTTCAAAATTTGTATGAAACCTGTTTTTCGCTCCTAACTCTTGTAATAAGTAAAAAATCGAAAAAGAAACGGTCGGGCATAGCTATGATTAAAATACATCAAATAGTGTAAAAATATTTTCAATAATGTTAATATCCAGAGAGGAAAATGAGGAATACGTTTGTATGGAAAACCGGTTTCGAGGCGTTCGTCCCCTTCCGTCTTAAGATCTGATTGCATAATGATGGAAATTTCCATCATATTGAAAAATAGATATATTCTGTTTATCTTATCTTATTATAATTTTATTAATATTTTTCCTTTAATCTAGAGGTCAACTAACATTATCCGGATTTACTTAACAAAAAATAAATAAAATAACATGCAAAGAAGGGTTAAGAAAATCGAATCCTTTGATGCATAATAAAATAATAGTATTTTATACAATCGTTTTTTATACCACGTCGGTGGCAATCAAGCATACAGCCCGCCTGATGGTAAGCAGTTACCGTAGCCTATGGACGCCTGCAACATCGTGATATAATAGAGAGCTTTTCAGTCGAGGAAGCTTGCTGAGTTGCTTAAGTAAGGCACGAGATTGGAAAGCTTGATTATATCACTATTGTACCTATACAATACTTTTTCTACGAGACAAAAAAATAATACTTTTAACTAGTAGAATCATATAGGTAAACAAACTAAAAGTAGGTACTCGTATACGCTAAGATAGGTACGCGAGCGGAGCGATACCTTCATACTCGTACGCGCCCCGGCCACCGGGGCCCGGCGGGTTGGTCAACGACACCTCCTCGTAACTCATGACGCCCTGGTACCTGCTCCTCGCTAAATTCAATTTGAAGATAGATTTTTTCTCGATTTTGGCCACCGTAGCCTATGGAGACTAACAAGCAACGCTAAGCGGTTTTCGTAGTCTATGGATGTTGCTATATGAAGGGTGTCACATGCGCGTTTCTGACTTATGAAGAAATTATTTCTACTATACAACATGAAATAAATAAATTAATTAATTTGAGCTATCGTTTTGTTTCGTCCTCTTGACCGCGGCGAGCTGTGATTGGCCAACCAATCACAAAGCAGAGGCAAGCAGCGTGTTTAAGTAGACGGAAATATGACAGATGCCGCGACGAAATTACGTTCCGAAACGCCATCGTTGGCTAATTTGCATTGAATTGAGTCTCCTTAAACAAGAAATATTTTATCGAAATGTATGAAGTTCTATTTTCAATTTTTTTATAATTGACTAAACCGTATCGAAAAAAATCTTATGCTTGAGTCGGAAGTACCATAGACTATCCAACGTTGAAAAGAGTAAGGTGTTGCATATGAAGTTGTAATACACAGATTATAGTCGACGAGTACAAAAATAAAATAAAAATATAGTCCTTTAGAGGATCAGTATTTTCAATTGAGGTATTTGCATCGATAACAATCTCGACTCGTGTACATCACTAGTGTTTTTCAATTTCATATAAAATATGGAGGGGTAATTTCAACTACCAATACAAACATAGAATAGTTAGGCTTTATAGCCCATATTTATATATGAGACTCACCTTTGCAAGACTTGTAAAGACCCATTAAAAACCACTATTTTTATAGAATATTTGAAGAGCCAACTCGCACGGGTCTTGAAGGAAAAATATCGCTCCTGCTCACATTACAAAATAAAATAATTGATAAATGTTGTAAATAAAGTCTTAAGTATACGAATATGATCTATTAAAATATTAAAGTAAATAAACCAGAAATACCTATCAAAGTTAGCATCAGTCCTTGTAAAAAAACTTTGCGGGACAGGCCTTATATATTTGTACAAGCTTTGCTCAGTTAACTTATGCTAGATTGTTCCCACATATTTATTTATTTAAATCAGTAAGAACAATATTTCATTATAAGTAGTTAGTAGCATATTTTTTAGTAATTTTAATGATTATAGATATAGAAATGAATTGCTGAACTTATATATTATGAGGAAATTGCTCTGAAAATTCCTCATGCAGTATTTACGGAATCTGCACCGGTGCATGATGGCATTCAGGTATATTCCATATAAAGCGTTCTTCCCTCTCAAATTTATCATATTTGCTATGCCGTGAGTGAATTGTAGGTACTTAAAACTGGCACAAACAAACGGGTAAATATAAAAACTATCTTTGAATTGGATATTCAGTAGCATTCACAATAAACAACGGGTGGAGTGAAGATGGCTCGATAGACGGCTATGCCTAAGCCAAATCTTTGGCGACCCTAATCCCATCCTATTAGCAATTCGTGCATTCAATATGACCCTCGGCGTTCCGGCGACCAAGTACTAACACATCACGCGATAAGTAGGGCCCTTGAATATGATAAGAAAAAAGGTCCGAGAAAAGATTTGTAATCTTAAGAAATGTTTGCTCTTTTCATGTCAAAATGGACTACCAAAAAAAACGTTTATTCAGATCTTGCTTACAACTAAATACTATATTCTTCTGCCAAACCATAGAGTGGTTTGTTGGCAGACGAGGCTCCTTTACGTTTGTGTAAACTAGGTAGGTAGTTGATATGTAACTTAAAAGGTACAGATAACAGAAGAAACCTGCAGCGAATATTGGAAAAGCACCTTTAATTCTATCGATACAATTACACTGTTCATAACTCACGTGACGCCGGCTCGTGGTTTTAATCAAAGCCAAAGTTTAGGTTCGGTGGTAGTGCACTAATGTAAGGATGGGAAACATAATTAAGAGTCGTTGAGCGCCGCGACGGCAGCGGGAGAGCTCGGAATAACAAATCCTTTTTAAAACGAATTCTCGAGCCTTGATTAACGATGTAATTGTCTCAGTGTGCGCCATTACGAAGGGAATAATAATTTGGCCCCTATTTTCAGTGAACGTCAATGTTGGTAAATTTAGGAAAACATGGAAAATGTTTGAATATGCGTTACCTAACTATGGCAATTGAAAAGGCTATAAACTAAACATACTTACATAACAATAATACCAATATTATTTAGACTATTTACGAGTATCAAGTATTTATAATTTAATTTACCTAGTTCTTTATGAACATACCCCTTTATAAAAATAGACCAATTTCTTTCCTAAAGGGTTTATGCTTAATAGGTAAAAAAAAAAACAAACGATTTGGGAAAAATCGAACTTTTAGCTTGTGTAAATAGGAACTGATAGCACTCGTGAATCACGTATAAAAACACTTTGTGAACATTTCAGCAACCCGCTTTTCCCCGACTCAGTTTTAAGCCGCGCTCGGCAAAGAAGACGATACTGACCGCACGTAAAGAAAGTGGACTTCGAGTTGACTTTGCCTTTGCGGAAACGTAAAAGCAGAATCTACTATTTTATCTACAACTCTGTTTAATGACGAAATAATTATATCGATTCCTATGTATTACGTAGATACTACCATAGAGTAACTTATACTAGAGCGGTACTGTCATAGTAAATTTTGTAACCCCAGTAAATTCACTGCCATCTGTTGACACACTTTAAAACTAAAAATAAATATTTATAAAAATACGCTAAAATGTATTTAAATATGGATAAATGATTTTTTTTATTTGCATTAATTATTTTTATGATTTGACCCATGTTCTTTCACTGATATGCGTTAAAATTGTTAAATAACAAACGAAACCGTCAACGCCATCTATACGTCAGTAGGCCAAAGCTAGTAGCGCCCTCTGAACGAGAATAAAATTTTCTTGATTTTCGAGGCACGTTTTTTCCTTAGACTGTATCCATCTATTACGGAGTTATATCTGTCTTTGATACTACATACTTGTGTTAACACACCGGGATTACTAATAAGCATAAAAGTGGACAACTATAAAATTATTAATATGAGCTGCAGCCAGTTGAATCCTCAAACATAGGTTTATAATATTATTATCAAATTAAAACCATGATGCATATTATTTTTAAAAATACATAAAAATGTAGCTAACTTATGTTGAACACTACACTATAATTAGATATAGGTATTTATATATTTGTTAGCAACATTCAAAATAAAAAAGTTAAATCTATATTCAATATTTGTGATATTACTGATATTTGTGTCCACAGCGATCTATTTTTTTTATTCAACATTAAATTATACAGTTCACTTCTTTTACCTACTCATGGCTTCTCCCATATTGTTTATTACTTTTTCATCACACTTGCTGGAATATTCATGCTAGTGTACTGAAGGGAAAAGGCCTAATATATTATTCCCGCAGAAGTTATGGATTGTGAAAAAAAGATAGCCTTAAGCCATCGTTAAGTTGTATTGCAGTGCCCTACAGGGTTTCATAGCTGAACAAAATAAAATGTAAGATCTTGTATTACCTATGAAAGCAATAAATATTTATTATTCTTTATTCTTTATTTATTCTTTATTATTCATAACAATAAACTGATACTGATACTAATTTACTGATTACTGATATTTTCTTTAAATTCTAGTCAGCCTAAAAGAAGTTTAATTAGTTTTTTTCGGTTAGTAGTGCAGTAAGGAAAAAAAATATTTTTATTTGTTTTTTTTTCAATTAGTACAGTAAAAGTCTACTTATAATAACATTACCTACTAACATTTATTTGCGCAAGCCATCAATTTTACGATGAAAGGCGTGTGAGCGCAACGCCGGTGCCGGCGCCTCGTCTCTTTAACTAAGAACTGGCGGAAAATTAAGGGGCACACCGGCCCGCGCGCTCCATAGCGTCATTGCCCATTAACCTCATAATGGGTTAAATATGCTAAGGAGAGAGCTCGGGGAATAATAGTGGGCTGCTCGGCGGCAGCGCCTTATACTTGGCGGCTCACACCTCTTCTAGGTTACGCGTGTTTACTTCGCTATTTACAACGTGGAATTAACTAGAGATACACATGCATGCGTGTACTACCTATGTAACATTCTTTATATTCCAAAAACGAAGTTTAAGTTACCTATTTTTTTACTTCCAGTTAGTGAGTAGAGGTCCTATTCAGATATTTTTTGCCCATTAAAACATTTGTAGTAGACAGCAAATAAACAAAATAAACCAGCATATGTGAGCCTTTCACCACAGAAGCTAAAACTACCAATGTTTATTTTATTATTGACAATAAATTTTTCAAAAGATTTACAGGTACATGTAGGTGTTGTACTGTTGTATCAATCATCAATCTGCAATTAACTTTTATACCCAAAATCAATTCATAAATTGGAAACAATAAACAAGTAAATTATATATCAAAATATTTGTAGTTCAAAACGCCAATCCCGTGAGTTGCGTCAGCAAAGGGTTATTTCAAACCAGCGGTCCATTTCACCGCTACATGCGCGCTGATAAAAGCTTTTCAAAACCGTAATCGAATTGTGGCTTTTAATTCTATCAGTTCTCCCTGCGATTAACTGCGATTTAATAATATATGATATATACATTTAAAAAAAGTAGGTACCTATATATTACTTACGCGGTATGCTTTAGGGAATGTATTGCTCTAACTTGGACTTTTTTATATTATGTATGTTGTATGTTAATCGACTATGTATCTAGTTATTTTGGGTAATTGTTATCTAAGTTGCGTATAAGATTCACATATTTATGTTGCATGTGCTTAATCGCTCCAGCATACAGCCATATTGTTATATGCATCATGAAATAAAACTATGAAAACGGATTATATCGCGTATATTGAATTTATAATACATCCCGACGTTTCGAACTCTTTACAGCGTTCGTGGTCAACGGGTGACTGAGGAAAAATTACAAAGTGCAAAAATACCCACATACTAAAATAATGAACCATCATAGACTATAAACTTTAAGGCTGGTTGTACATGCATGTATAGGTAGTTTTTATCGCGTATATATATATATCTTTACTTGAAAAATAATTATAGTGTATAACTAGCCTTATGAACCGATTTTGCATGTACAACCAGCCTTAAAGTTTGTAGTCTATGATTGTTCATTATTTTAGTATGTGGGTATTTTTGCACTTTGTAATTTTTCCTCAGTCACCCGTTGACCACGAACGCTGTAAAGAGTTCGAAACGTCGGGATGTATTATAAATTCAATATACGCGATATAATCCGTTTTCATAGTTTTATTTCATGAGTAACTATCGCGGTAACCGAAGACAATATTATATATGCATCATATTATATCTTAGAGAGTGGGAAGAAATTAGCTAGTTACTACCTATAGCATAGATTCGTTTTATGTAGATAATTCCGGGCCCAAACTTCCCACTTTATTGTATTTCTAGTGTTTTGTCACGGAGCATAACTAAATTATGTTAAATCTGGTTTATAAATCTAATAGTCATCCTTTAACCAAAATCCAGCAAATTAAGAATTACTATTAACCAACATATGGTAGGTATGTAAAAAATAAACACAAACAGCGTACGCAATCTCGCATGAAGAGTCGTATCCCTTTATTCCGAAGCCAACGAAGAGGTCGGAGTGTAAAGGGAGTCATTTATTTGCACGTGTTTATTTTTAAGCCTTCCGGGCGGACTGCCGGACGGTCCGGCCGGGCAGACCGGGGTCAGCTGGATTGTCCGGGAGTTTAACGAGGGCGCTGCTTATGACGCTCGCAGTGTTTGATGTTTAGCGCTGGAAGTAATTGGTGATGGATGATGTGAGCATTTTTTTGCATAGCTGTGTAAAGGTTGTTTATTATTTTTATGATGGGGTTCAAGGCAATTTGTAAGACGATGAGTTTAAGGGATGAGTCGGCAGACGCATAATAAACTGTTCAGTTTTTAAAGTGTTCGACTATCATCTAAGTGTTTGATTAATGTATCTCATATTAATGATATAAGCAGCTCGTAATTTTAAACTAACACGGGACTTAATCGCGTAAAAACTTACGTTTATTTATGGCCTGACGTTTCGACCGTGACGTTACGTTCGTGGTCACAGGCAGACTGGCGAGGAATTGTATCAACATCTTCTTGCTGCGCGGGTTTTGCTGCTTTTTATTATGAGCTGTAGGTACTTTTAATTTGTCAGTACAGTCACGTCTGAAAATATCGATACGGACAAAGTGCCAGAAGTATGTACCTATACTAAGGTCGTGTACACATATTTTTGGCACTTTATCCGTATCGATCTTTGCTTAAAATAATAATGTTTTGAAACCTAATGTTAGTATGTAATTTCCTCATAGGTGATGTGAAAAGCAGTATGTGTCACATGGTAGCAAAATTATTTTCACCTTGGGCGTTAACACTTGAATCCCTCACTACGCTCAGGATTCTATGTTATCCGCACTTGATCTTGATTATTAACTTGTACGCTAGGGTTGACACTTTGCCTACACACAACACTCACGACATCCGATGGTATGTGATGGGATGTTTTCCCCCCCTTACATTTGCTAATCACTGGATTCCACGAAGGCGAAATCCCCTGTCACTCATTTTGATTAAAATTTCGATGTTTTCTGATTTCAATTGCTTCACGTACTTTCCTGCTGTAGTAAAGACGTTCCATTGAGAGGTCTTTGGGATTATGAAGCTATTAGACTGTACGTAAAAAATAGATGTTATCCTTAGGTGCCTTTGAATGAGGCATCTATAATAGTGCTTACAAATAGCCCCCCCTAGTTTACAGTGCCTACAGCATACATATCATGATGGTGGCAGTATCTGTCACTTGCTTCTACCAAACGTTGTTAAAAAGTGATAGTTGCTTTGTTACGTGGAAAATAGCATCCATGACACGTCTCCTGTTGAGGACAATTACCTACTTTGTCTTCAGGTCAACCCATGATTAGCACAACCATCATCATCATACAATTTTTATTTATTGTCCATTTATGTGCGTTCTTATTTCCCGAGCATGGATGCTAAAACATTATCTCGACGTAATATCAACACATTGCAAAGGCGCGCGCCCGTGCATCGCAGGCAGCACTACTTAACCCTGCCAACGCGAAATCCGCACCAAATGAGCTGTGTGGAAGCTTTCAGGCCCATTTGCGGAGCTCGCAAAACCTAGAGAAAAAAACATTACTTCAACCGCGACAAGCCTTCGCTCTGTGGACTAAGTGCACGCTTTACTTTATTTATGGCACTTAAACGAAACGTGTTTACTTATGACAGTAAATGCGAAATTTCGTACAAGCGCGAGATAACATAATTTATATTTTGCGAGACACAAGATTGACCGATGGCGTGCCATTGTAATTTAGTCCTATTACTAAACCTACGCCGTTGTTCCATCTGTCCGACTTTGACATCCTGTGTTCTCTGGCATGTTTTACATACATCAAACTTGGTGTAATTTTAAAGCAAAAGTTTACAACAAAATAAAAAAATCGGCCATTATATGTACCAACTCATGCATGAACGATTGTTAACCTAATGAAGATTCAGAACAATCAGTTTACAAGTCTATCTTGTACACTCGATGCGCGACTCGCACTTAGCCTGATTACTCGTGAATTTGCAACCATAATTATACTTACTTTAGAGAGAAGTGAAAATGTCACTAGGGAACTATTGGTTTACCTGGCGGTCTAGCATAAGTTGCGTTCTCGCGCGCGAGTCCATACTTGAAGTCGCGCTAGATGTATGGAGTCACGCGCGAGAACGCAACTTATGCTAGACCGCCTGTAGGTACCTAAGTATATATTATAGTTATCTCAGGTTAAATTACATAGTGACACAAGATTTGACATATTATGAACTAAGTATCAAAAAAGGATAAGGAAATTACACCTTTATTTTTTACAATTTTAAGGGGCTCACTGACTATCAGTCCGCCGGACGTTATCGGCCTGTCAGTTGTTCGGAACTGTGAAATTTTTGGTCTAACTGACAGGCCGATATCGTCAGGCGGACTAATAGTCAGTGGGCCCCTTTAGAGAGTAGGTCTCGCCATTTAGGAGCAACCACGCACGCAATAATATGTCGTGTATATCCATGGCACAAAGACTTGACATTTTAAATTCAGGATTATCATCTTGGTACTCTTTATAGTTATACCCATTTTTTTGTGTGAGTGTGAATCCGCCGCTGCTCTTAAGCTGCGCTGTACTTAAAGGCAATTCAACCGCCTAGGCGGTCAATAGTTCATAATGGCAATAGCAATATGTAAAGGAAATGTGAAAAAAGCGTGATAGATGCGAGTTAATATATATGATATCAAAAGGCTGATTTTTAAAATCTGAATGCCGGTCCTTTATTAGACCGATATTGAAATCTGGCTTTAGTCTGTTAGGCCATTTCCGTCAGTAGAAAAAAGCGGCAAATTAAAAAAATATTAGGCGCGAAGGGTTATTGTCCCATAGAAAATTCGAATTTTGCGCCTTTTTCTACTGACAAAGTTGTTTGACCGGCTATATGTACTAGTTGTTTCAGATTTTTAATTATAAATGTTCTAACCGAAAGGTAGATGCTATTTAATGGCATCGTTTAATTAAATGTAGCAACAGTTAAATGTATGCATAAGTTTTCATGAAACTAGCGTGTGGCGTCTCCGATAGGACTCGAACGTCGTGTGTAGATATGTGGAGTAGTTTCCACGTCTTCAATTAATGATTTACATAAAGTCAATATCAATGGTTGGCCCAACAATCCCACATCGTGATTGGATTTGCAAGGTACGGCTATGCAGGGCTTTATTTAAACAGATACGTAAACGTAATGTTGGTAAAAAAACTGCTTCTGGGCATAAAACTATTCTCTTACTAAAGGTACGACCTTACAATATCTAGCTATTTTTAAATTCAATTACCTACTTACGTACATTACCTTAACCATCTGGTAGTACCTAGTTACAGAAGAAAAGAGTGAATTCACTTTTTTGTTTGGCTATGGCTATTGGTGGATCAACGCTGGACTTCGGCTAAAGTGAATCTGGCGACACCTATATACCTATACCTTCATACTAGTTGATACTGAACTGAGGCACTTGAGGCATCTATACCTATAGAGTGATACTCGTAGTATAACACTGTGACACCGTGACGCTCGAATGGTCCTTCTCTTACCTCACCTGACACTTCACTCGTGTGCCGGATTACAAGTGTTTAGGCGGTTAATATACGAGAAGCGAACGCTGCGGGTGTTATAAACTTGACCTCGAGTTCCGTTTGAAAACTCTACTTCATGGGAAAGCGCATCTATACTGGTTAAAGTGGTTAACGTTAGCATTAGTATCGCTTATGCTCGGCAGGAATAACACCACTGAAAGTATTGATACCTTGTGTTGTGTACAGCATACGTTACTTTCTGACACAGCGCAAATATTAAATTGCAGAGCGGTCACACATTGCAGCCAGCTACATTATCACTAGAATTATCAATTTCTTTGTCATATTATTTGATGAATTGAGTGATAGTGACAATTCCAACCACATTGCCGTCACGTTTAAAATGCGGTCAGGAACGTCACTCAATTTATCAAGAACTTTGACATTTCCCGCAATAATTCAGCTGACTGCAATGCGGCATTGCTTGTGGTAATGCTTACTTTGAACTCATGAGAAAACTCAAATTTCATATAAATATATTCGCCCAAAAGTTCCCATTACGCAATCTCTCAACTATGCGTTAATTATCTATAAATTGTATATACAGATGTCAATCACAATGAAAAAAAAATCAACGATGATCAACTCTGGTCAACGTGGGACTCGAACCCTCATCCTTGTATTGCCGGTCCAATGCGTACCGTACCGTGCGTATGTGGTGGTAATTTATAGATTGTAATAATGTGGTACGTCCCACAATAAAAAAGGAAATAGTAGATTGTGTTACAAGGGAGCAAAATGACATATTTACGGCGAGGGCGTACAATTGAATCCTAAACGAAGCGAAGGATTCTATAATAGAATCCTGAGCGTAGCGAGGGATTCTAACATAGAATCCTGAGCGTAGTGAGGGATTCAAGTGTTAACGCCCAAGGTGAAAATAATTTTGCTACCATGTGACACATACTGCTTTTCACATCACCTATGAGGAAATTACATACTAACATTAGGTTTCAAAACATTATTATTTTAAGCAAAGATCGATACGGATAAAGTGCCAAAAATATGTGTACACGACCTTAGTATAGGTACATACTTCTGGCACTTTGTCCGTATCGATATTTTCAGACGTGACTGTACTGACAAATTAAAAGTACCTACAGCTCATAATTATGTACCTAATATCTTTTCAAAAACAGCAGCAAACACATAAAATGATACAATGAAAATCAAGTACATTATTTTTGTAGATTTTTCTGATAACAAATTAGCTCTTACCCCTTTGAACCAAATCTTCGGAAGAACACTATGAAGACTGATATCACTTATATTTATTATTATTAGTGTCGTTACCGGGATGCTGCTTAAAACATCTAACACAGATGAAAAGGCCTATTATTATTGATTTAAACTAAGTATTTACAAAATGTATACAGAATACAGAACCGCATAATGCTTTGTGAAATATTTGTACATTTTTTTTTAAATATAAACTTTTTAAATTGCATAGACAAGTATGGCTGCGTTTAAGGAGACCTAAAATGTCAAAATGAAAATTAAATTATTAAACTAAAGTTTTTTTACGTTTCTTTGTAAATATTACGCTAATTAATTAATTTACTTAATTTAAATATGATATTAATTAATTTAAAATACGTTAATTACATAATTACATTTTTTGTTTACAATTACAACAAAATATTATTTAAGTTAGAAAAATTGTATGCACGTAATCGATTATAAAGAAATTGTAATCGATTATCTGCATACTAATTTCATGTCTTTGTGTCAATATTTCATACTAGCAACAAAATGTCCTTGAACAGAAAAGTGCCACTTTGATCCCTCCTAGCAGGGAAGAAAAGTTCCCTTTTCGAATAGGTGATGTGAAAAATATATTAACATTTATGCGTTAATTACTTTCATATCTCATGCTCTGAAAGAGGGTCATTGTTGTTCTAAAGAGTGTGTATTAGTATTTAAAAATACTAATGCATTTTATTTTCCTCGTCATATTCCAATTTCCAAATGAAAAGTATTGTTTAACTCGGGTGAAAGGAATCATTTCAGCCTCGGACAATTGACGCTATCTCGGCAGAAATGAGTGCCTTTTATATCCCTTGGTTAACAATCTACTATACTATCATATTTGCATTACGAGTATGAAAGCATTGATCCAGTTTACATTCATTTTATTTACCTATTACCCAAGTACCTACAGATTCCTGGACTACCTATTACAAGTTACTCAAGCTGAGATACGCTCGCCTACCCAATTTATTTTTTGCACGTACACTTAATACAAAAGTTGTAGGTGCCGACAGAAGGTAATATACGAACCATTTTGCCCGTCAGGAGCGCTCGAGCGACCGCGAGGTCAATTTGTCTCAGGACCGGGGAACGTGCTAATAAAATGCACCACCTTTTTTTTCTCTCATAAAATATGTAGTGCAAAAGGTTATAGTGTAACCCGTTCGAATTAAAAAAACCGCAAATCGATGTACAGGTTAGCCGTTTGGCACACGCATACTAGAGATCAAAACAAAATTTTTGACCCGCAGTTCCTAAAAAAATTTCCCGGGAGGGAGGGGGGGGGGATCCTGCATATCATTTGTGGTATATTGTAAAAGAAAAATCGATAAGGTATATCGTATCTGAAGGATACAACCTTGATATTTTGTGTCAAAAACTAAACAAACTATACCAACTGATAAAAAGGCGCAGTTAAAGTGTTAAAGAGGTATTTCCCGTTCGATATATGGATATTACGTATCATTTTATGATTAATATGTACCGTATCTGCAGTACAGTTCCATAAGTCTCGTAAAATAGGTATTGAAGTAGAACTGTGTCAGTTTGTAAAATTAAAATATATATAAAAAAAATTGTTAATTATATTATTTTCAAAATTGCTTTCTTGGAGTTGGATATGAGGATATCACGTATCATTTGTGGTATATTGTACAAAAAAAATCAGACATATCGTATCTGGAGGAGCCCAAACTTGGTATGTTTCAAAAATTCTTTTTGTTTTAATAAAAAAAAAAATGGCCGAAATGTAATGATGTGATATATTTTTAGAATCGCCTCAAAAAGCCCTTTCGTATGATACCACACATAATAGGTTTTGGAAACAATTATTATGATACAAAAAAAATAATGTTTTACCCCCCCCCCCCCCCCCGGAATATTTTTTTAGGAACTGCGGGTCATAAATTTTGCTTTGACCTCTAGTATGCGTGTGCCAAACGGCTAACCTGTACATCGATTTGCGGTATTTCTTTGTAATTGGGTCGAGCGGCTTCCGCTATTACCTAGTACAAAGATGAAGTGTACACAGCGAGCAACACATACGCTGAAGAATAAGTAGTCAAAGTTTTGGTATAAATATACTATGACGGGCAGAATGAGTTAAAATGTTGTGAGGTATTATTGTAGGTATGATTTTTTAATGGAACAACCGTTCCTGATATTAAAAGTATATGTACTTACATAAAAAACAACGCCTGATTTCTATAACGTGTTGTGCTCGAGTAAGTGCCGCACAGGCATTTAACCACCAGTTAGTTGATAAAACCTTCACACAGGTAGGTTCAGTAGCGGGCGTAGCGGCAAATAATCTATCATATTTTTCAGATACACTTGCATAATTTTTTGGTAATTTCTCAAAAACGGCTCTAGTGATTTCGATGAAATTTACAATATAAGGGCATATGAAAACGACAATTTGATCAAATTAGGGTACATTTTTAAAATAATTAGTTTGACCGAATTTCGCGGTAGCCCGGTCGGTATTAAATTGTAAAGTAATGATTCGATTTAATTTACAAACCAGAGGCCAACGAGCGCGAAAAATCGATCCATCTAGGTTTTATTGTTGGTCAGATTCACTTTTGAGTGTTTTAAAATAAGAAATTCAATGTTTATACACCTACATTAATTGGTGTGTGTGAAGTCCCCAATCCGCATTGTGCTAACGTGGCTGCCTATGTGGCCACGTGCTGTGGGACGTAAGTATATATTATGTATATGGTCGTGATGATGACACATACACCTTACATTTCATTAAAGTGTCGAAAGGGTCTACGTGTTTGCTTCGGCTCTGCGCACGCCTCCCAAATGTCCGGGATACCATTGTTCCGTGATGGAAAAGACATACGTAATTAATAATAACCGTTTCTTTTTACAGGTATCTACCACATTAACAAACAAAATCAAACAGCTGTTGCTAGGGTAAAAATAATACATGTGCCTATAGAAATTCTCATTTAGATTAGCAAATAAATTTGATAGACGTATAGGAAAGTGATTCTTAGAATTATTATTTTTGTAAATATGAAATTAAAATAAAAGGAAATTATGTGATTTCATAGTAACAAAATTTGGAAGCAAAAACTGTTTCCTGTTCTTTAGATCACACTTCAGTGTCTTAGCAATCTAATAAATAACAAGCTTGCTCACCTAAAAGTGATTCTTAGTGGATGGTGAAAAACTGTGTAAATAAAATTCAATGAAACCGTGATTTGCCTGTAAAAGAAGATACCCACCGGCAAAATGTTGCCCGTACCTCAAGACCGAATGTCGGGGCGCCGGAGCAGCTCCATCGTGAGCCGCACGCTGCTCGGCCGCCGCGCGTCCGTGTACGCCACCGGCAACCATCAGGACCCCGCCAAGGTATGAAATGTTTTCTTTTTAGTCGTGTACTGCTACTAGTCGTGGTCATGAGATCCTCATCATCTCTCGCATCTTTTACCGAATCAGTTCATGTAGGAATGTGTACCGTCGTCTACCCTGTTAACTAACAATTCGTAAGCCTTGGTGCATAGACATAAGATCCACCAATGATCAGTTTAAGCTTATTGCTCTTAATTGAGAAATGTTCTTAGAATCTTGTATCATTCACTCTTACCTAAATAAGACGTCTCTGCGTAGCATAACGTATGAAATATGGATGTACAGATTTACTACTTTTATTATACACGTTCCGTACGTTATATATGACCTTCGTTGCTGATCATCGTAAAATAATGTTTATTTTAGTAACGCTGAAATATAATGTTAAAAGCGTGCCGGTATCTACCTATTGTTATTTTTGAGAATTATAGGAATTATTCGTTTTAAAAATAACAATTTTGTAAGACCTATTATTTGCAAATGCTACATCGTATTGTTATTGAAGTTAGAATTTAAATTTGCGTGGATCGCTTAATATAATTATGTATAGATATATTTTGTTACGTACCTTCCTTTTAGCATAACTCCAAACCTTTCTTAATATTATGACTTTAAATCCAACTCGATATTAAAGCACACTGTAACCATTAACTAAATGTCAATTTCCGATCGACAATTGTACTTTAGAGCCATTACAGAGAACAGGCTCCACATTATTCAAGAACGCAAACAGACCCGACCTAACCGAAGGCGTTATATTATTTATTAGATCAATGGCAGTTTTCCCTACGACCACACGCCGGTAACAGCTGAGCGGAATTTGCATTATAAATGGCGGGTACATAACGTTCGCCAAATTGGTCTATTAGTGAACACGAGTCAATTAGCTAGAGGCGTTTACCGATCTAGATTGCGATGCGTGGGTATTTAATGAGACGAGTGTTCTAAATAGGTATCGCTTTTATTCTGTATAGTTTCTCCACATGCGGGTACTAAGATACGATACCCATATATATACCCACCCATACCCATACCCATACCCATATATAGATGTTAAGCGAGGTTTAGACAATGCATGCAATTTTTATTACATTGCGGTATTTGATAAACATTTTGAAAACGTGCTTAAATAAAGTACATATGTACCTATACAGATTTTGTTAGGAATAAATATGTACACCATTCTGATCGACTTCAATAATGGAATATAGCAAGATTAGCTAGCTTTCGGCTGATTTGAGTGTGAAAGTTTTGTATGATACAGTTTCTTTCTTTCAGATTATTTTAGACCGTTTATAAGTCGCGCCCTAAAAGAAGGATATAATAGTACCTATGGAACGCTCATTCGTTTCTTGGATAGAAAATATGGCAAGTACTTACTTTACAGTTTTTGAAAAACAGGCTATACCTATAAAACTCCCGTGAGACTCAAACATATTAAATTATTTTAAACCGCTTGTGTCAAGCTATTCGACTTAATAATATGTGAGTGACTCGGTTTAAAATAATTTAATAGGCTATACCCAGTTAATGTGCCTATATAATAATCGTATGTTACGGGCCGAGTTGAATGTATCAAAACGATTTTGCTACTATGGAATTTATATGAAACACTAGCATGTGACGTCACAATCAAATTACCTACTCTTTATTGTTTTATACGGGTTTTAAAATAGATATTGTGTCTAAAATAACTGCTGTCTACGTTTCTCTATTAATCTTCTGGTGCTTTATTTCATACATGGTGTAAAATAATTTATTTTAAATACAGTCAAATACCCTAATATACGTACAGGATATCCCTTTACATTTTTAACTTTTCCAGTATTACGTATGGTTTGTTTATAAAAGTTACAAACTTCAATCATGACATGAAAAATGTTTACCTATAATTCAGTACTAGATGAAATATATGTATATATATTATAGTTTACTAACACTAAAATAGCTACTCTCTGTTTTCATGATAATTACTAACAAGACTACTTTTGGAAACTGTAAAATTAATTCTGTAAGAAATAAAGGCTTTTTTATTTTTATTTTATTATTTATATACATATATGATAACACTAAAAATGCCAAGGGAACCGATATCGGTTAATAGAATAAATTTCTATGAAAAACCAGAGACAATAAATTAGAAAATGTATCTATGACATCAAAGGAATACGGCACAATACCGTGTAGGTACCTAGTAAAAAAGTAGGTAATTAATACGAATGATATACGAATTTACCTTATAAGTGAAGTTCGATCATAATTATCCTCCTCGCTTCGTCTTCTAGCACGGTTACCACGAGTTGGCATTTAACATTTACGTTAGCGACTGTGAACTAGATCGCATTCCCTCTCTACCGCACCAATACATCAGTGCGAGCGAGATGGATTGCGATCGAGTTCACGTAGTCGCTAACATAAACGTCTTTGGTAAACGTCAAGTGTCAACTCGTGGTACGGCTATAGATTAGAAATAAATACAATGTAGTTTCATGTCATGCATTGTAGTTTCATGCATTCGAGGGAAAAGAAAAATATTATATTTTTAAAAGAATTGACATCTGACATTACCATCATAGTCTACACAGGTTTCGTATGTAATATTTTTTTCAACTCTTTTTTTCCATTAGAAACATTAAGTATTTGCTTTAAGACTAATAAAGGTAAAGGTAAGTCCTTGGTAGAATTAGTATATTATGACAACACAGAACAAAGTGTTTATTTAGTTACTGCACAGTGCACATGCAGCAGACAAACAGATATTACTTGTACCTGCAATAGTATGGATATTCGGTGTGGTCCGTATGAAAGATGTTTACGAGTGGAAGAATCTTTAAACAGTATTTCATTAAGATTTATTTGGCTGAGAAAAAACAGAATGAGGACGTGCGTGGCTTGCAAAGAGAAGAACTTTTATTTGTTTTCAGTGTTTTGGCGTGTTGAGCGAGTAGGTACTTACGTATTGCTTTGCGATTGTTTCTTCAATTCAATATCAGTATTTTAGCGCTGTGCTGGTGTGATTTTTCTTGGCGATCCAGGAGACGTGAGAAAAAGAACCATTTTCGCTTCAGTATAATTAACTTTTTAGCCAAGATATAAGTAGAATACCCGTTATGTGCAATACCAAGTATATTTTTTCCCGAAACGTCTATAATGATACGTGGTCCGATACGCACTTGCCCGGTTTTTTTTATACTTATATACGCATGGACAAATTTAGTCTAATATCACTTAAAATAATCTCATAACCTTTTTAAAACAGGCTTAGATTATAAACTGAATAGAACACGTAATCGTTGAAGATAAAATATATGTCCAGTTCGTAACAACACATTAAAATTTTCGGTATAAATTAGTTACAATTACAAATCATTATACAATATTTTAATATACATTTAGCATTGTTAGCGGTAAAACACGGTGAATTGTTAAAACATATTTTTGATATAAAAACTGATATGATATTTTTTAAATATAAAAACTGTAGATGGCCTATATAACAATACTTTTAATTTATAATTAATTTAACATTTGTGACGAACCGGAACTAGTTTCACCTGATAATGTTGTTATTTCCTATAATCCTAATTATTTTTAATTCATTTTCTCAATTAACGTAGTCTTAACTTATAAATAATTAAATAAGCAGTCAAATTTAAAATTGGAGTCATAAAATTTTTACTTTTCCGGTTCGTCACGTGTACACTTTTTCTGAAAAACACCCTAAAACTAAGGACCTGACACTCTTTGATAGAGAAAGATAGTCTTATTGTGATTCCTATAAGAGGAAAGAGAAAATAGTGTCATGCTTTGTCCTTATCACCGACCGGGTGGCATCATAGGTAGGAGGCGATGGCGAAATACCGAAATTTATCAGAGTGAAAGAGAAAAAATCCTATGCTGCCCAAATTTTATATGAATATTCATTCTCTTACCCCCGGTCGCTCGCTGGCGCGTCTATAACTACTTGTATGTACCTATACTATGTCTATGCCTAAAACAGTAGCTAATAAGATGGCGGCGTTTAGTAAGCATTCTAAGGTTGCCAGAATCGAAATATTAATATTTATAAAAGGAATTTGGTTAGACTAGTCAAATTTGCTGTGACGAAACAGGACTTTCCGGTTCATTCCACTTCCTTGGACGGTACAAAAAGTAGTTTTTATAAATTATAAACAATTTTGCATTTTTTGTTTTCTTTTTAAGGGTAAATCTATCAAATGAGAATATATTAATCGTCTTATAAAATTATTTTGAATGCCAAACACTTCTGGGATCAAACTTTATCACTCATATTCCCAAATAACAAGTGGAAAGTGAAATAAAAAACCGGCCAACTGCGAGTCGGACTCGCGCACCGAGGGTTCCGTACTTTTTAGTATTTGTTGTTATAGCGGCAACATAAATACATCATCTGTGAAAATTTCAACCGTCTAGCTATCATAGTTCATGATATACAGCCTGGTGACAGACAGACAGACGGACAGACGGACAGCGGAGTCTTAATAATAGGGTCCCGTTTTTACCCTTTGGGTACGGAACCCTAAAAAAATATCAACCAGTGGAACAGCCAAATTTTTCAATGTATATTTTATATGAAAAACGCCCATTAACTGCCGCCGGACCTTGATTTTGTTTACCGGCTGTTATACAGCCCAAGCTTTTCACTCCACGCTTGCCTATACTCTATTCATACGGAAACATAAACATTGTCTTATTCATGTGCCTAACAGTTAAATCAAAATCACGCCGTGCAATCATATTTTGCGAAGTAAAGTGCGCCGTAACCCGTAAATAAAATTAATTCTGCCTTATCCTTGAACTTTCGTGAAAGAAAACAGGTTCTTGCTTTTAGAAGATCATTTCATTTGTCACACAAGTTAACAGGCTATTCACGCACGAAAAGTAAGTTTTGAACATTGGAACTTTTCGTAGCATACTAAATTGCGTTCTGCGTTTCAGTTAACAGCTTTGTGGCCTGTTTCTGTTAGCCGTTTCGCTTCTGTATGGGTATTAATTTCCCAGTGTTTATAGAGAAACTTTGTGAATGAGAAATGAGGTTTCGTTTCTTTCAACTTAGTTTTATTAGAGCCCTTACAGATAACAGATTTTCTACGCGTATAAACTCTTTTTCACACAACATGCTCGACATTGCCCAATTATATATAATGCCAACCTCACCTAAAGTAAGTCATAATAGTCTTGAGAATTTCGCCTGGTTGTACTTAATCTCATTATAACCCGCCGGATCATACATAATATGGTACTGAATCTCATTATTACCCGCTGGTTAATATTGAGATTTGATTTCGTATGAAAAATTGTTCCATAGAGACCTACAGCTCTAGTTAAGTTTAAATTGAGCGTTTTTTAATAAAGCATCTTCTATTCTATTCTATTCCATTCTACAGCAAAAATAACTTAATATTTTCTAATCGAACTGGGCACTACAATACAAGCCATATACGCAAAACAAAGAAAATAAAACAAAAGCCGTGAGTCGTTGCAAAACGCTGCAGTATTAGCAGGAGGTTGAAGTTGAAAGATTATAATTTGAATAAAAATGTCGAGTGACGAAAGCGAAAGTGATTATATAAGTCAAATTGCGAAGGTTTTTTAATTAAGTAAGTAGCCTTGTTTTTATTGTCTCGCAAAAGGTAAGAAAAGTATTCTCCTATGGGATAAAGCTGTTTTCATCTTGGGCGAGCTTGAATCCCTCGCTGCACTCAGGACTCTGTTTTATTTCCCTCGCTTCGCTCAGGAATTAATTCGAACACCCTCGCTACGCTCGGGAGTTCAATCTGGACTGGAGTCCCTCATTGCTCAGGATTCAATATCGCGCCCGTGACATAAAACATTTTTTTATCCCGTTGGTGTATAATAGTATAATCTACTATTCTCGTTAACATGATTTTACCTTATAATTCCTGTTTATACATATGCGTTTATCTCTTTGATCGGTTTTAGATGGAAAATCAAAAGGATTAAAACGATCTGTTAGTCACGAACTAGTCTTTGAAATAGCTACCTGTCTACTTGACAGAATGCATTCGCATTTGCGATAACACATTCAACTTAATATATTATAAAAACCGGACAAGTACGAGTCGGACTCGCCCACCGAGGAGTCCTTAATTTTTAGTATTTGTTGTTGTAGCAGAGTTGGAAGCATTTTTGGAAGTATTTTTTTAATATTTTTTTTATTAATTATGGAAAATGCCATATATAAAGAGGGGGCAAAATTTCAAAGTCTAGTTGCTAGGTCGAGTGGAATATCATTTGTTTTTTTTTCATAGTAAAAAAAATGACATTTATTTATTTTTTAATTTCTTTATTTAGAAACAAACAGTCTCTTATATTAATAAGTTGTTACAATATAGGGTAATAGACTTATAGACCTACAGTGGACCTACAATTTCCTAAAAAAGAGTATAAAAACCATATGACTTCTTATGACTTATATAAATACTAAATTAAACTAGAAATAGAAATTCTAAGTTGTCAAATCAAGTCAATCAAGTTGTTATGAAGGGAAATGTTAAAAATAAACCCCCCCCCCCATTAATCTCCGAAGTTTACCAACCAAAACACAATAATAACAGTATCAAAAATATTACAGGAAAAATATAATCACACCTCTATCTTGAAAACTTTTTTTTTAATTGTCAAAAAATGGGACATGATAGGACTTAGTAATGAGACCCATAATAGTAATGTATTAGTACATTACTATTATGGGTTCCATTACTAAGTCGTTTGTCAAATGACATGTATTGTGTCAAATTATTAACACAAATAAAATATTTGTTTTTCACTAGACGAACTCCAGTCCATCGGGACTAGACAGTTGGTAATTGATATTTTTATACTGAGTAAAATACCTAAGATCATTTTCATTAAACTTACAGTAAGTCTTAGTAACCGAAAATATTGTATGATAAATTTATCAACGCAAACAAACAGATCACCTACAAGTATTTTGCACTCCCAAGGAGATTCCTAATTACTAAAAGAAAATTAGAAGCCTTATATACATTAGCTCGCGAAGATAATACTTGCTAACTTGCTATACGCAACAGAATTACTCGTTCCATACGTAGTTTAATTACTAACTGTTAGCGTAAAACAGAGCAATTTGTCAGGATCCGCGTAACATCGTTGCTGGATATTTGCTGTCGCTAACTACGTAAGCATACGTTGTTCCCTTATTATACGAAAGTACCTTCGAACTTAATACAGGTGGTTTATGAATTACGAGTACATGTAACGGACGCGTTTCGAATTTTCGTATAAATTTCAGAACATTTTTAATTCTTAGGAAAATCTGTTTAATCTATGAAAAACGTTTTTTAACATAAAAACGAAAGTTTATTCTAACATACGTAAATGTTATTAGTTTAATAGTATAGGATTTGACACTTATAGTTAAGATACTTTAAAATAATTAAGACGAAAGTGGAGGACCCGCGCGAAATCGCATTTTCATACAAACGTAGTCCTCATTTTCCTCTCTGGACATTATTTAAATTATTATGAGAGTTAGGAGCATTTAAAAATTTGTATGAAATCTGTTTTTCGCTCCTAATTTTTACAATAATCAAAAAATCATAGAAAGTGAAACTATGTTAATAGTTTAAAAAAATCTGTAATGGTTAAAATTATGTATGCTTGCATATACTTATAGCAAGTGATAAAAGCCAATGCCACGCCAATGCAATTATTTTTGCGCGACTTAAAAACTACATTTTATTTCCAATACGTTGGCGTTGGATTGATAGTAGTTTCGTGACGATAGCCTTTTATATAGCTTTTAATGGCGACAGACCGTTGAAAGAGAGTTACGAGCAGTTGGACTGAGCTGCATGGTGTGCGGCCAACGATGTTTCTCAGGATACGTAAAAAGTCGTGGCGCGAGCTTATAAAGGCCTTCTGCACTTCTGAGGAGCCTAAGAACAACAACAAATACATAATAGTGGAGCGAAGGTATTTTGGGATAATAATTACTGCTATTTTATTTCTTTTCCCGTATATGTTGACATATTAGAAACATGGATTTAATAATAAATACAATAAGGTATGAAATGTTTGTTTATTGCAGTAATCACAGGAAAAACACGGTTTATGTCCTTTTTGCCAAATTGTATGCTCACTCAGGGACCTATACAGCTACCACCAGTTTGGCACTGACATAAATGCTAGCGTGAACGTTAATTACTTTCTATGCATCTCGCTCGTACTGGCATATTAGTGCGAACGAGATGTACCTATAGAATGTAAATTACGTAGACGTTAGCGTATAATATATGTCAGTGACTCGTGGTACGGGTACTAAACCCTTTTCATGACGTAATCTATCTATACTATATGGGGATCTATCTAGCTCATATTATCTTGATACTTTTTAAATTTGTATAAACTAATAAAATATCTCATTTGCTCCCAGATCTACTCCTGTACTAAACTTTACATTACTTTTGTGGACTTAATGTTTTCTAATAAAGAATGTGTAAAAGTAGGACGGCTTCGGGATTCGGGAATTTTATATAGCATCTTACGTAATACTTTAGTACTTCTTTATTAGGGCATTAAATTGAAAGCTCATTTACCTAGTCTTGTCAATTTTTTTTTGTTCACATTTATACTTATGAAACAGTTCTAGGGTTCTAGGGTTGTAACAGGTTAGCAGAATTTCGAAAGAGGCTGTTACTTATACTTGGCTAAGTGTAGTTACTCAACAATTTTCAGTCAAAATGGAGCTGTTACGAGCATGGTGAGCGACTAGGTATCAGGACTGAGCCAGTTCCGACGCTTATCGATACGCCGCAGACAGTACATTGTACTGCTAGTGACGTCTACGTATATATCATTACTATAGTTATCAGCGACTCGGGGGTTCAATATTCCCGTATTTAGGTCTTGTGTACTTTAAAACATTGAAAGCGGGTAAAACGAGTGTGTGTATGTCGTATTCGTATTTCAATTACCAGTACTGCTGTGAATTTATTAGTATACAAAGCCGAAACAGGACCTATTCTATTATTTAAAAAAAAAATTTGCTATATTAATTGGAAAGCGTAAATAACTAATGAAGACTGATTCGACATCGACACCAAAAATTTAGAAGTATCCCTACTAAACACCCTACCTTACCTAATGCATACCTATTTAAATAACGTGTGTCCTCAATTTCTATTTGATGTTACTTTTAGATACCATAGAATATTTATAATCTTTAAACGCATTATTACACGATAAATATTTTTTCATATATTTCGTGAATGAGTTCTAGATATCGAAGATTTATACCAGCTTAAGCGGAATGAAATATCACGTGTATGCGAATTCATTGCTAAGTTACGAAACAAAAACACATTATGAAGAAACCTTATTTCTCGAACGTTTTGCTTACATACAGCTAAGCGGGAAATTGACATGTTCTGGCACTAGCTTTTAACTATTTAACGCCGACACGGGTTTCTTGACGGTCGGATTCGTGACGTGTGGTGATAATGTAAAATGCGGGTAAAGTGTCACCTCTAAAAAATTTCGCGTTTACATAGTGCACCAAGACACGATAGTTTGTGCAATAACTAAGAAGTATATTATATTTCCTCAAAATAAAACCACTTTGGATTGAAAAAATGAGGTTAGGTTTTTTTTAATTAGGTAGTTTTTGTATTAAAATTATATCACGACCTCATTTAAGTATTACAACATGATAGTATGATGGTCTACTTTAAATCGGCATATACATCAACATACCTACCACAATTTAAATATCAATTAAAATATTTTAAATATCGAATTTTGGAACAAAGTAGGCACATTTTACGGTACCATGTAGGTGGCAAATAAGCATCAGGCCCGCCTGATGGTAAGCGATCACCATCACCTATGAACACCTGCAACCACAGGGGCGTTAGGTACAGTCGCCATCAGATATATCGGAGCGACCGAGGTGCGGGTCTCTATTGTTTCCCATATAGTTTTAAGTCATAATCATGTATTTACAGGTTAATTGTATGGCAGCATAATCCTTTTTCTCTTTCACTCTTATAAATTTCGGTATTTCGCCATCGCCTCCTACCTATGCTGCCATAACCCGACCATGAAAAAAATCCCGGTCGGTGATAAGGACAAAGCATGGCACTATTTTCTATTTCCTCTTATAGGAATCGCAATAAGACTATCTTTCTCTATCAAAGAGTGTCAGGCCCTTGGACTATGACAATCATTACATTGACTTTCAATAATTATGTCAAACAAAGGGACCCCGATTCCCTCGAGACATAGGTACTCGAGCAATGACAGAAATAAATCGTGTTTGCAGAAAATAAATATATTGTTCCTATGGTGTCGGTGTATAATGTACTTAGTAAATTACGCTGCCGATAAATAAGGTAGGTATGCATTAACACAAAAAAAGACCAAGTGACGCAATCGGTACAATAATCAAACATTATTCTCCGCCACACAAAAGAACACAATTCTATATCATGTACGATTCATTAATGATGTTTTCGGTTCTACGCCCATACCTATTGATATTTACTTTTATGTTTTGTTTGACGTCATGTTAGAGTACACGTTTGTAACTCATCCTGCTGTAATAAAACGTAAATTGTATACACAATATATTTGACGTCGGAGTCGCTGTGCCTTTTTATGGTTCTTAACTTCTTACGTACAGCGAAATATATGTATTTTCATACCCGTTCGGCGTTCACGAACTTTCAATAGACTTGAAAATGTTATGTACATGGATGATACAAGTTTGTTCTTTGTATTCATGATTCAGTTTCAAAATTAATTCACTGAGTAAACAAGTTTTGTGACTTTAGCGAAACTAGAAACTTTTTCGATGCTAGTGCGGAAAGTATGACATTGAAGAATGACATTTCCGCACGTGTATCAAATGACGTTTTTTTTTTTAATACTTAATGATTATTGCGAAAAAATAAGAAAAACAACAAATAAGGAATTCGAAACTTTTATATTATTAATTCTGTAACATCATTGTAATACAGTCGAAAAATAATGAAGTTGTTTAAAAATCAATTCCTGGGCGAAAAGGGGCGTGGCTAAAAGGAGCGAGGCCAAAAAGGGACGTGGCTTGGGCAAAACGGGGCGTGTCAAGAAGGGGCGTGGCAAAAAGGACCGTGGCAAAGGGGCGTGGCTTGGGGGTGTGGCCCGTCCATTCCCCTCCCCCTGTGCGCTGGAACTATCATATTCACCCCCTACTACGGTCAAAATTTAATTGAAAAACGCGGGAAAAGTAAAAAGCACTAGTTCGCGAAAACCAATTTTCCGCACGCTAAACCGCTACGTAAAGTAGCACTTTTTGAGCAACTGTATTAAAAAATTATATATATTTCTAACATAATAATTCCAAATAGGGTCATAATTTAAATAAATAAATTTACTAAAGTGTAACGTATCTAAAAGCCAACGTTGGTGTTATAGTTTTAACAAAGGAAAAACTTAAAGACCAATTAGACCATCCTTCATTGTCAGCCCTGCCCTGCGTAAGATAGGTAGCTATTTACCTAAGTAGAACAAGAAAACCCTTCACCCTCACGAAGCTCTTTGACTATAACCCTTTTGCCTTATACTAATAATGAACAACCAATTAAAAATGTGGGTCGTTATGAAAACCTCTCGCTCGCTAATTTGAATAACTACAAGACACGTTAGTAAGCAAATCTGTAAGTATACCTAAAGGTACAGGGGTAGAGAGTTACCACGTTTAAAAACTGTTTATTGCGTATAGATAACAAAGATAACGTAGTTTTATCGACATTCGGTGCCGTCTTGACGATATTAGAAGAGAAGATACTGTAAACATCAGTGCGAAGACTTTATGGTTGTTCTAAACTTTTTCCAAAGAAATTACTTAAAGCAAATTGAAGGCGGCTAAATTCTTTCAAACTAGAACGTCAGCTTCAGACCAGACACGGTCAGTAGAGTTAAATCGACGAAGTTGCTGAAACGAACTGTGCCATCCGCCATTCATAGCCGTTCGGAACACAACGGCAAGTTTGAATGAAAGCATTCAAAACTTGTGCGGTTAGGTACCGCGCCGCCGTCCGTCCCCACACTGTCCTTCTTTTACGGATTTGGGGACAAACTTACGCAATTCAACTTGAGTAACCTATGAGAAAAACAAATATCAATACATTTTTAGTGATTTACTCGTTATGTCATTGGATTTCTTTTTATGTCAAATAACATACCGTAGGTACCTAAAGTTACTGAAGCTATTAGGTAGGTGCCTAGTTTAGGTTTGGAATTCTTCCAAGATTAGATAGCACTCTAACTTTAAGCAGCTATTCCAGTTTTAACTAGGACAGGACCAATGGATTATGAATACTTAGGTAGTACATAGGTTTTTTCACTGAATTTTATTTAGGTTAAAAAAAATTGTAATACAATACTTACCATGAACATGATTGTGTTAAAATTGATATATTTTAAAAAGATATATTTAATTTATTTTCAATAAAGTATAATCTTTGACGTCCTCCGTACAATACACCTACATATTTCTTCAGCTGGATATCTTTTGGTCGATTTTTTAATCTATAAATCCAAAAGCTACAAATCAAACTTAACCCAACTTAAAAGAATATCTAACAAAGAAGAGTCCATTCGTGAAAATCCAGCTTTGGCCGTGCTGTATCTGGCACCCGGGGCCAGTAGAGTCCGCTAAAACCTTTTCAGTCTTTATTGAAGTAATATACTCGGACCTACAAATCCCGCCATATTAGGGTAGTAAATTTTCCGTGCGTCAATAGGTACTATCGCGGCTTCGCTTTGCCAAAAATGCTAAATTTTGTGGATATTTCGATATCGCAAACCGTAAACTTTGAGGCTGAACATTCTTACCAACGGAGTAGGTAGGTGGAACAAACGTTGAAATTCACGTTATCAAATTTGATGAATTATCAGACGATGTATTTGGGCGTCAATTGAAGGAACTTATTGACCAAAACGCTCTATTATGTCAAAGAATATAAAGGATAAAATCCCGACAATCCATTTTTTATATTTTTATTTTTTATTTAGTAGAGTTTGACATATTGTACATAGTTGCATTTTTTTCCCTATTATTGTATTATCTTAATTTTGACTTTTAGACATTACCTAGGTCCTAGTCGTATATTTTTACGATTATTTTGAAAATTTTTATTTTTAATTTCCTTATTATTTTGACTGATTTTTACTGTTTACTCTTTCTATTTATAGAAAGTGGTTTTATGCACGATGAATTTTTAAGGTTTTATTTTCTTTTGATTATTTATTAGCGGACATTTTTTTTAGATTTTTTTTTTAAATTTGATTCTTAATTATTATTGTTGATATTGTGTTGCGGCGATCTTTTTGTGAATGCATTTTATTTAAGCATTTTTATAAGCTATCGATAACGGGATTTACTTTCTATGCATCTCGATCGCACTAATAATATGCGAGTACGAGCGGGATGTATAGAAAGTAAGTTACGTTCTCGATACCGTTTGTGTCAGTACCAAACTGGTGGTAGCTACATAGGTAAAGAATAAAATATACATAATATATGTCAGTTTTGACACTGTCAGTGACTCATGGTACTAATATTGTCTTTGATATTGTTTCTATAAGTACATAAATGTTGTACACTGTGTGAGGGTATGATGAAGAGTAAATACTGTATTATTTCCAATTAAATGACCAGCATTAGCAGTATTAGGAAGGACTTAAAATTTTCATTCACTAGTAATAAAAATATAAACAAGTTAAATAGAGCAATTAGTCGCATAGGTAGTGGAAAAATTTCAGTATTTATTGTACGCAAATTAGCATGTTTAACGAGTCATTGTTAATACTACATTAAGCCTTGAGTACAATTAAGTAGAATTACTAATTACTTTTCGGTTCATAAACGGGAGAATTTACAGTTTACACAAGTAGGTGTTCTAAAAACCAACGAGTAAAAATATCAAGGACAGAAAGAAATAAAAAAAAACCATTAAAACTACAGTGACAACTTTTCCCTTGAGTTCAACTTGAGGTCCCTAAAAACACCTGCAAAACTTGGAGCAAACGACTAACCGACTTATTTGATAAAGATAATTAGGTAAAATGCAGTTGAGTCGTGCAGGGTTCGTTCGTGAAGGCGTGGCGGGCTTGTGTATGACAACCAGAATTACAGTAGGTACGACGGTAGCAAGTTACGGGGACAGAACTAAACTGCAATTTATAGCCAGATCCGTGGAATAATCTTGTTAATAAATAAATATGTAAGTATAATAGTGTAGTAAATCATTAACCAATTGTTATTGGTACTGATTTTATCTGCCTAGGTACAGTCGAAGGCAAAAAATCGGTCCAGACAAATGGCTAAAAATATGTGAACACGACTTTATTGTCTAAGGTGTAGATGTAGTGTAGGGACGCCCGGCCGGAAGCAGGCGGGCTGTCGATCACGTGTCGCGTTCATTTAGCCCAGTTCCCTGAAGTTGGAGCTGCAGGTTACTGTCCCGGCGGCATTCCCACACTATTCTCCTCAAATCTTCTTATTTTCCTGCAGAACAGAAGGACATCTTTAAGTTCGACGTCCTTTAGTTCATTCTCTTTCAGCGTGTCTCTACCGAATGTATTATATCGCGATGCCGCATACATAATACACTCTGCTAGTAAGTGAAAGCTAGTCTCCTCCTTACCACAATGTGGACAGGAGGCGTCTCTACTAATTTCCATTGTCTAAGGTGTAAGAGCGTACACATATTTTTGAAACTTTGGGAATATATATATATTTATGCCCTTGACTGTACGTACATAAAAGAGTAGTAATCAGTCAATCAAATAGTATGCCTATATTGTCTATGTATCTCTAACCCTTTAAAATATTTTTATACCAGCAATACTCATGACAGTATTTGGTGCAAATATTCATGTTGCATATCTTCATATGAAAACGACCTATATACAACGTACAAACCACGAAGTTAATTACTGGCAATAGATAAGCCTTTACATCAGACCTTTTGTCTTCAAGAATCCGATCAGATTTCTTTTTCTTAAATGAAATCCGATTCCCCAATGTCGCTCGTTCGGAGCAATTGTCTTGACTAATTTGAGTATTCATTCACTTCCTTTTTAGATCCGTACCTACTTATTTTTTATTCCAAGATTTTTTTAAAGTAAATTAAGCATAGTATTATTACATAGTACCTTGTCATGGAAGCCTACTAATGCATTAGCATTATTATTACTACGTTTTCAAGTAAATTTTGCATGCAGGAAATATAATACAGATTACAGTTTGCACCTAATGGATTACAAGCGGATATAAATGCAAATATGGTTTTAATGCGCTAAAACTCATGGGTTAATAACAACGTTAATGCTATCCCACCCTGCATAACAAATGTCAAAATTTAATTTACCTTGCTATAAGTACTTCGTTTTTTTAGCATTAGAAATAACTTTGCAGAAGTTAGCTCGTGGTTACAAATCGGGCACTTTTTGCGGTAAAATTTCGAAGTAAATTATAAGTATTGACCATGCTACATTAGATATTGCCATTATTATTAATAAGGATTGTAATTGTTTCTGAAATGTTCATGTTGCTGCTAGTATTTACGTCATTAGTAGTTAGACAAACGCTTACCTACTTAAACTTATTAACTAAAACAAGTTTGGGAACAAATCAAATTATTTTATTAAATATTTTGATTTGTGTTTTTTAAGTAGTCACACTACTATAGGTATATATAACCCACCACTTTCTTCACCACTGGAGGGCTTCGTCACTTTTTCTTTAATATATGACTTCTATTACAGTTTTTCTTATTAACTAAACTTACGACTTTCAGTGTTCCATAATCTGGGGGCGATTGTTAGTGGCATCAAGTATTATCTCATTTATCCGACAAGCCGCAACTCAACGCAACTGCGAATCCGATTGCTAATGAATGGTACCCTATCACGTCTTGAGCTCGATTCTGATGTAACTATTTGATAAAGTTTTGAACTTATTTTGATACGACCTTAAGTTGCACCAATAAGTTCGAGCGAGATATCTTGTGAGACGACTCCTAATTGCATTTCGTGAGAACCAATCAGCAGTAGCAGCGGGGCACGCTGACTTAAGCTCGTATCAAAATAAGATGTAAACCATATCAAATTGTTTAAACAAAATCTACCTCTTGAAGGCCGGTAGGAGGCTAGGCGTGAAAGTTGTCTAACGGCAGTTATGAACTATGAAGTCCTTTAACGGCCGATCGTTAGATGTTTTGCAGTAATTAAGATGGAAACCTTCTGAAGTGCTTCTAGTTACAGTTAGATGTAGACTGTTTCGTACTTGTCAGTCTTTGGAGGACTATGTAATTAAAGCGGAAGCTTGTAGCTAACAATTATTGTTGATGAGTTTTTTTGATAAAGAAAGATAAAATCCCTATAAAACTATGTCTAATCGAGCTTTTGTATGAAACATTGGAACATGAGAAAAAAGTATTTTATGAAGAACAATATGCATGAGCTACAGGCTTATAGGCTACAGGTTTTTAATTATTTACTTGTGTAATTATTGAACCATAATATCACTTTTCTGTACATAGTGTTCATTTATCTGTCATTCTTAATTGTCTACTCTCAGTTGCTCAAAGGTTGACTGGAAGAGATCCCTTACAGGGATAAATTCGCCTTTGTACATTGTATACTTTCTGTTTAATTTTATATCTTAACCTGTTTTATGTGCAATAAAGTGTTTACATACATACATTCATGAGGTTAATTAATTAATTATTCTTATTTATTATTTTACTATTTAGAATGATCGGTATATTTATAATTATATAGTAATATGTACGTTATATTCATCCTCAATTCAGGTATAATTATGTAATTATGTACTTGGTCATGTCATAAGTTCTGTCACAAAGGGTTTGACTGATAAAATGTTACAAAGCCTTCAATAAAAAACCGGCCAAGTGCGAGTCGGACTCGCATTCCAAGGGTTCCGTACATTACACAATTTAAACAATCAATTTTTTATGTGAAATGTGTTTAAAAAACCCGTAGGGGTCGGATCAAAAACTAAGTAATTAAGTCCGACTCACGCTTGACTGCACATTTCTAATAGGTTTTCCGGTGATCTATAGATAAAGATCTATTTTGTGTATTTTTGACCTAGTAGTTTCGGAGATAAAGGGGGCAATGGACATTTTTGCCTATTTTCTTAAATAACTTGTAAAATACTATATTCTTAAAATTATAAAAAAAATATACTTGAGATTCTCACAATGAGCTCTTTCATTTTATATGTAACACGATATAGTTTGACAAACTTTATATTTTAATTTTATCATTTACCCCCAAAAGTGGCCCCCGTGTTTAAAATTAATTTGTTTACGTTACATGTCCATCTTTGGGTCACAAACTTACATATGTGTACCAAATTTCAACTTAATTGGTCTTGTCTTCTTACTTAATTCGGAGAAAATAGGCTGTGTCAGACGGACAGACAGACAGACATATTAAGTTTTGATCAGTATTATAAGCTTTTAAATCATGTCTTACTTTTTAGGGTTCCGTACCTCAAAAGGAAAAAACGGAACCCTTATAGGATCACTCGTGCGTCTGTCTGTCTGTCCGTCTGACACAGCCTATTTTCTCCGAAACTACTGGACCAATTAAGTTGAAATTTGGTACACATATGTAAGTTAACTAGTTTAATATTTAGATCGCGACTTTCTTTACTACTTGTTTACTTTGGGATTGTGGTTAGACGAAAATACGCGGCTGGATGGTGAAAAATTATACTTCACAAAAGGGAGTAAAAATCTGTGTCACATTAATAAAATAGGTACAATTAATAATAATAATAGGGACTTTCTAATAAAGGACTTTCTTACACAGATTGACTACGTCCCATGGTAAGCCCAAAGGAGGCTTGTGTTATGGGTACTCAGACAACGATATATATAATGGCTGCTTAAGGAGGAGAAAGCTGAGGAGTTTAAAAAAGACTAAAAGAGTTGACTATTAACATGGAAGATGATGGAATTGTATGTGGAAACAGATATCATCGGGAATAATTAAAGCGGCCAATAAAACGCTGGGCCGCACGAAACCGGCAAAACACCTAAAGAGACTTGGTGGTGGTGCTACAGTGCAAACAGCGCTGCAAGAAAAGAAGGCGGCCTTTAAAATCTGGCAGTCCACCGGAACCCAGGAAAATAGAGACACTTATAAAGTGCTAAAAAAGATGGCAAAGAAAACGGTTTCCATTGCAAAAAGAGACGCAACAGGATTGTTGTACGCTACTCTTGAAAGTAGAGAAGGGCAAAAGGAGATATATAAGCTAGCCAAAACCCGAAACAAGGCATCACAAGACCCAATTAAGACAAGGGTTGTCAAAGGCGCTGACGGGACGCTTTTGTACAAGGACGACGAAATCCTGGCGGCGTGGTATACTTACTATAACCAACTTTTCAATACAACAACAAGAACTGTTGACCTTCCAGTGGTCGAGAGAAATCTCGGGGTTGTCCCACCGATATCACCTCAGGAAGTTAAAACGGCGCTACGAAAAATGTCTAACAAGAAGTCCACGGGCCCTGATGGAATCCCCATTGAAGCCTGAAAATGCCTAGAGGAGAAGGGAATATATCTCCTTCCCCACCTATTTCTGAAAGCTTGGGAAACTTCATGTATACCGGACGCATGGAGGATAAGCACCATCGTTCCCCTCTACAAGGTTAAGGGTAGTAGATATGAGTGCAACAATTATCGTGGAATAAAGTTGATGAGCCACACGATGAAGCAATATGAAAGAGTGATCGACGGCCGGTTAAGAACAGAGAGCTCCTTATCTAAAAACCAATATGGCTTCGTCCCGGGGCTATCCACCATCGACCCTATGTTTGCCATAAACCTGGTTGCACAAGAATTCAGGGCTAAAAACACACCGCTTTTTATTGCTTTTCTAGACATGGAAAAGGCATTTGATCGTGTTCCTCGTCCGACAATCTGGTGGAGTCTTCGGAGGAAAAATATCCCAGAGAGGTACATTGATATAATAGCTGACATGTACAGAAACGTAAAATCGGTCATCCGAACCACAGTGGGGCAAACCAAACCAAGCCAATAGCAGTTACCGAAGGGGTACATCAAGGTTCTGTGCTAAGTCCATACCTCTTCTGCCTGGTGATGGATGCACTCACTGAACATGCCCAAACCAAAGCACCATGGACATTTATTTACGCAGACGATGTAGCCATCTGCACAATATCCCGAGAAGAGTTAGAAGTAGCTCTCGGTGACTGGAAACGTCAGTTGAAGGCGGGGGGCCTGATGCTGAGCATCGCGAAATCCCAATACATGGTGTGTAATGAACCAAACCATCCTGAAGACCCCCTCGTTATCGATGGACAGCAAGTCACTCGGTGTGACGAATACAAATATCTGGGTACCATGTTGCACACCTCAGGAAAATTGGAGGTGAACTTGCAGCACCGGATCGCCGCTGCATGGATGAAATGGCGGGAAGTGACTGGCGTTACCTGTGATCGGAGGATGCCCGTGAAGCTTATAGAATATATAAGAGCATAATACGACCGGTTCTAATCTATGGGAGTGAAACATGGGCTATGACGCAGAGCCATGTCCGGTCCGTCCAAGTCGCCGAAATGAAGATGCTTCGGTGGATGTGCGGAGTAACGAGGCATGATAAGATACGCAACGAGCACGTTCGCGGTAGCCTCGGAGTACGTGATATCGCCGATAAGCTACAAGAGAGTCGACTGAGATGGTTTGGACACGTGAAAAGAAGACCTCCTGATTACATCGGGAATGTTGCTATGATGAACATTGCTGGGTCCAGAGGAAGAGGAAGACCGAAGATGAGATGGGCAGATACCATAGCAAAAGACATGAGGGCCTGCGACGTTTCAGTAGACGACACGTCCGATCGTGCGAAGTGGAGAGAAAAGACAAGAAAAGCAGACCCCACAATCAGATGGGAATAATAATGCTAAGGAGAGAGAGAGACCACGATATATATAATATATAAATACATAGAAAACACCCATGACTCAGCGCACAAATAAATGCCCTTACCGGGATTCGAACCCAGCACCATCGGCTCCACAGGCAGGGTCACTATCACTACCACTAGGCCAGACCGGTCGTCAAAGACAATAGGCTAGATGACAAATTTTAATTAATGATACTATTCGATCAGGTGTGTTTTTAGGATCAAATGTCTATATGGGACCCAATGTATTAAAGCAATACAAAAGTCATAAATTATAGTCAAAGTTCGACAGTCGTACCTCACTCGCGAAACGCTCCTAACAAAACGATAAGTGAACGTGACGTCAAGGTCACTGAGAGACCATTTTGAAGTATGGATAAAACAAGAAAATTGCGTTTTTATCGGTCAAATATTGCGTTTATGTATATAGTTGCAATACAATCTTTTTTTGGATAAAATGTAAGGAATCGAATTGTACCCTTACTTTTTACCTTTTTGGAAGTTTAGAAAAAACTTAAATTTTGAAACTTTCAGCTCCTGTATTTTTGTATTATTACCATATATTATTGTAATATCCACATTATTGTGGTAAATTGCTCATTTGCTATCTATTTTACTAAATTTTGTTATAAAATTCAGCATGTGTCATCATCCCTATTGTTTATTTATATGAACCTACTTTATTAGAACATTATTTTATCACCACCCTTCAAACTTAGGGTATTTTTCAGCAACATGCTTATTTTTCACTGCCATCTAACTAGTAGGTTTTGTAAAATAAAAATTGTAATTTTCGCGGTCAATACACATGAATTATATATTATATATCCAAAGAAAGATAAAAGGCCCAGCTTTTTATTTTACTTATGTAAGATACAACCATGTAAAAACGAAAAAATAAAATAGGGATCAAAATCACCTTTGTATTTTTGTGTATTTTTTGAATGTTTTTTTATAACTATTTTCTGAATATTACATACAAAACTGAAACAGCAAATTACGTTAAATTATATTGTAAGTAATTCAGCATTAAACAAGCTTTCAACCCGCATACAGAATGATTTCGGGGTCGCGTGTCAACAGAACAAGACATCATACAGAATTGAAAGATGAGCCTAATGATGTTGTTAATTATTGTTTATCACCAATAATGATGATTATTTTTCAGACGACAAGTAGAAAAAAACATTTTTTCATACAATTTGGTCACCCTACTCAATGTGACGTCTTGTCGCTTTCCATAGAGCGTTTGACAAAAGTCATAGGATGACCATGATTACTTAGTATAAGATTAATTTTACCTGAAAAATAAGACAAAATTAACTAATTATCTTTGAATTAAGTACTACCATATTATAATGTTGATCATTTACAGTCAGAAAAAGTGGTTTTGGATCACAACCCAGATATCAGAATTTTTGCGACACAAGTTATGACCTAACTAAGCATATAAACGCATGACCAGGTCTCAGTATTTTGTGCTTAGATTTTGGTCATAGTCAAATTGTCCTCAAGTGTACATAATTCTCGATAATATTTATTGACTCAAATATTCCAGTCGTAACGTATTTATGGTTGTTCCGCGCCTCCATTTCCATCATAATTGTACATTTCCTTTCCGGCCCATAAATTCATGATTTCGAGCGATATGAGAACCTATGCATAACAAAATATTGAGAGCCTTTGGTTTTAATAACTTGACAATTATTTTTTGTACAATATACAAGTGGGAAAAAGTGTAGGGTTATAGTTACCCGTCCGTTGCAATAGGGAGCGTTGAACGGGGGCTATTAGTAGGTATTTTAAATATCATAACAAGCAACTTTACTAAGAAGGAAAAACGGCTTATCCGATCATGTTCGCCATAAATTTAATTAAGAGTCTTTACTAAGCTAAACTTTTATGATTTTTCTATTTATATATTTTTGACCTATGGTAAAAGTTAGAGGAGAGCGAAACATGTTTGTTCTATTAGGAGCGATTATTTCCGAACATGTACCTTTTAAGTATCAAAAATGTTTTTCTTTTTAAAAGATCTATCCAATCACAACCCATCCCATAGGGTTGAAACAAAAAAAATCCTCACTTTACGTGTAGCGGAGGTATAAAAAAATCTAGTTTTTTTTTACCATTTGGCCGTGATTGATTTAACGTATGCGGAGTGAAATCTGGACAAAATTCAATGTCGTATTAAATAAAAACAACATGGTTATTTTTCATACATTTTGCGCTGGATAAAGTTGGCAAGGATAGTGGCGATCATTGAGGAAGGCCTACTCCGGCTGCGGAAGTTTTTTATGCTTTACAATGGAAAGACAATAAACTAGATCTTAATAAATATGCGCGCCTATATTTCCTTGCGTAGAAACACAACGGCATGGCAAAAGCGAAAAGCGGAAAATAGGAAAATGTCTGAAAAGAAACTACTTCGTAGGTAGTTTAACTATATCGTCTAGTCTAGAATCCATCACACGTCCCTTGACGCCGATGCAGAACTTTGACTTAGTAAAGTGTTCCACTGCAGCAAAAGCAAACTTTACTCTTTCCGCCATTTCCCTTGAGATCTAGTTTAAAAATAAAGAACATACATCTTGTGGTTCCTAAAGTACTGCTTTATTTATATTATAAATACAGGTTGATTTCTGGGTCGTGATTCAAAACAACTTTTTTTTATCCGTAAATGATCCACATTATTATATGGTAGTATTTGATCAAAAGATAATTTGTTTAATTTTTTTTTGTTATTTAAGGAAAATTAATCTTATACTAAAGTAATCATAGTCACCCTATGATTTTTGTATGGGAAGAGACAAGACGTCACATTGAGTAGGGTGACCAAATTGTATGCAAAAATGTTTTTTCTACTTGTGATCTGAAAAATAATCATCATTATTGGTGAGAAACACAACTTAATCACAACATCATTAATGCTCATCTTTGAATTCTGTATGATGTCTCGTTCTCTTGCTACACGACCCCGAAATAACCTTCATGTACAACATGGACGTGTAAATAATCTAAGTTCTTAACGCTTTTGCGTGCGACATGTCCGACCTAGATACAAAATAAAACATAGGTATTTAACTACTTACCGTAAGTTTAAACATACTCTATATGACACGTCATGACCGCAATTAGCTACTGCAGTTTTTAAATAGGTACATACATACTTGCCTTGTAAACATATCAAGCTGTACGAGATCCTTATTAACATTGGTATTACCGTTATTGTCTTTCCAAATTTGTCGCACTGCACGAACGCGTTATTTTTTGAAACTGACTTTCCAGCATAATTAGGGTAGTTATATATTTTTCGTCCCTGAGTCGATTGTGCAGCAGAGAAGAGGTATTTACAGGCATTTTACATAAAAAGGTCGAATTGAAACTTCCAAACAAATAACTTACTTCCGTGCTTCGTATACAAAGTGTATACAGTTAGTTGCCGGAAAAAGTATATAGGTAGTAAATAGCTTTACGGTTTTGGCAATTTATTTCGGTCACTGCAAATTAAGCGCAGTTCCTGTTGTGTTCCTGGACGGGTCGGAGAAAATCGAATTGCGTAAGTAGGTTTATACATATTTTTTATTTAAATTTTCTCATAAGATAACTATGATCTATCGGATGAAAAGATAACCTCCTGCAAATAATCGAAGGCATCAAATTTATAGAAAAATTGTAATAATAATAATAATAATATATTCTTTATTGTGCATAGTTAAAACAAATTTAGATACATTATAATTAACATAGCGAACTAAGCAACAACAGGCGGTCTTATCGCTAAAAAGCGATCTCTTACAGACAACCTTCAGGTAGTAGAATTTACCGTATGGAAGAAATAAATGGGTAGAAAAATAAACGGATAACAAGAGTAGGAGAATTTTTTAAATGAAATCAGCACAGATAAATATATAACAATATACATACATAAATAGTTAGGTACATACATATTAAAGATCATACTAATAAATATTAAAAATAAATACATATATAAATATCTATACATATACATACATATATAATATAGCAGAGATAGTAATCGAATGGTTAACAAGCTTAAGGAAGTGACAGATAGTGCATTTTAAGTTGAGCCTTAAAAATAGGAAGCGATTTAGCATGTCTTAGATCAGACGGCAGAGCATTCCACAACCGAATCGCTTGGAAGGTGAAAGAATCCTTATAGAATTTAGAAGAAGTAGTAATTTGGGCAAGCAGATAATTCTTGGAGCATCTTAAAGAAGAAAGGTATTTGAAGTGCTCTTTTAGGTACAGGGGGGTAGTGGGGTTGAAGAGTATACCATACAGGAGGGCTAGAATGTGAGAATTGCGTCGCAAACGTATGGGAAGCCACTTGAGCTGCGAACGGTAATAGGAAACATGATCATATTTTCGCAGGCCATAAATGAAACGGATGCATAAATTTTGAAGACGTTCAAGTTTATTAAGTTGTTCTTCACAAAGATCGAGATAGCTGATGTCCGCATAATCTAAAATGGGAAGGAGCAAAGCTTGAGCTAGCGCAATTTTGGTTGAGAGTGGTAAAAAGTTACGAAGCCGCCGTAGAGATCCTACAGCAGCAAACATTTTCCTACTAACCTCATTGATCTGAGGGATCCAAGACAGAGTACGGTCCATAATTATGCCTAAATTTTTGACTTGACTTGAATAGGGAATCTCTATGCCGTTAAAAAATATTTTAGGTATGTTGGAAAAATCTATTCGGGAAATTAATTTAGAACTACCTGTAATGATAGCCTGCGTTTTAGATGGATTAACGTTAAGTCCATAACGATGACTCCAATCTAAGATCGATTCTAAATCATTATTCGTAGTATTAATAACTTGTGGCAAATCGTCAAGCACACCCTGCGAATAAATTTGTAGATCGTCAGCATACAAATGGTAAGAAGAGACAATATTCCTAGTAATAGAATTAATAAACACTGAAAAGAGAAGTGGGGATAGGACGCCACCCTGCGGAACGCCGGCAAGAGTGCTACACCATGAGGAATGAGAACCTTCTACCTTAATTCTTTGCCGACGGCCAACAAGGTAGCTTCTAAACCAATTGAGAACCGGAGGAGATATATTAAGTAAACACAATATTGCAACTAAAATGTCAAAATCGACGGTATTAAAGGCGTTACTGAAATCTAACAATGTTAACACTGTCACCATCCTTTTGTCCATCCCCGCTCGGATGTCATCAGTAATTTTAATAAGTGATGTGGTCGTACTATGACCGGAGCGGAAACCAGATTGGAAAGGGTTTATGAGATTATTTCTATTTAAATAAGAAGTCAGCTGTTGATGGACTAAGCGCTCAAGAACCTTGGAAAGAAAGGGAAGAATAGAAATAGGACGGTAGTCAGAAAAGGATGAAGGTTTGGACTTTTTGGGTAAAGGAATTATATATGCTTCCTTCCAAAGCGTTGGGAAAATACTAGTAGAAATTGAACTATTAAGGATGTGGGTAATGATAGGAACAAGGAGGTCAAGGAGCGGGAGGATCATATTACGGCTCACATTGTCAACGCCAACAGCATTGGAGGATATCGATAGTATGTTCTTCCTAACATCACATTCCGAGAAATCAGTAAAAGAAAATTGAGAAGAGGTAGAAGCAGTGAAGTTAGAAAGAAGGTTTAGAGTCTGAGTCTTGACTGGCCCACTGAAGGTGGCAGAAGCGGAGAAATGTTGGTTCAGTAGATCAAGGTCTACATCATTAGTAGCGGATTGCTGAGATTTCCCTACTCCTAAAGTCCTAAGAAACTTCCAAGTCTTAGAAGGTTCGCCATTTTCGATAGAACAATGAATGTGACGTCTTTGGGCGTCACGACATACTGTGCTACATCGATTACGCAACGTATGGTATTTGTCCTTGTTCCTGTCTGACGGGTTTATCCTATATTTTGCTTTAGCTAGATTTTTCTTAGCAATCAAAGATCGTATGCTGTCGGTCAGCCAGGGAGCCGGGAGATGCTTAATCTTAACGGGGCGTATTGGTGCATGAATATCATAAAGCTGTGATAAAAGAGAATTAAACAAAAGGAGCTTATCATTAATGTCACTAGCCTCAAATATCACACTCCAATCAATCTGAAGAGCATCATCACACAATCTTTCAACACTCATTCTACCAAAACTGCGCTGCAACAGGATTCTAGGCTTAGGTTTTGGCGGCCGAATTTTATAGGACAAGAGAAGCAAATCGTGGTAAGAGAATTCCACCGCCGGGTATTGCTCGTATTTAACAACATGGCTTGGAGAGGAAACAAGAGTGAGATCCAGTAAAGAAGGAGAACAGTTAGGAAAGTGGTGAGTAGGCCCAGAAGGAAGGATGGCTAGGTCGCAAGCGCGTGCTAAGGAATTCAATGAATTAGATCGGAAATCATTTTTTAACAAACAGGTGTTAAAATTGTAGGTACCTTCTATGTGTAAAATGTAATGCACGTGGATTATATAATTAAGATGTTTTTTTTTTCGAGTCAAAAAAGTGGTCATATCGGTAATTTTTCATCTTAAACATTTAACAAGAATTGAAGAATATCTGTTTCTGATCCCACAAAATCTCCACCCAGTATTAAATACCTTCCCTAACCTTACCTACGAGCCTGATGTTTAAGGCAAAGTACAAAAAGCTATAAATTAGGTAGCAATTACAGTGGTGTTCGGACATTGACTGATATACGATCTCCTTGCTACGCTCTTGCTCTCAGAATGATCGTACCGGAAAAAAGCTCTGGCAAGCGCAAAACGAAACTGTCTAAAAGAAGTTACGCTCAGTTTAAATTTCGCACTCAATATGAATAAACTTGACAAATATTAATTATACTAATGTCAAAACGGTTTACTAATGTATCGGCAAATATTTTATCGCAAATTATTCCCACATAATTTTTCCTATAATTTGGACAAACCATCAAACGGTACAGGTTCCGCATAATAATTTCGCAAATGATTCTTAAGTATACAATTCGCCCAAATGACAAATTGAATTGAATTTAATTGAAATGAAATTATGCGAATCATAAATTTCGCATACGTCGGTTTGTCAACTTCTATAATTTTTTGCGATCATTTCCAAAGTCGGTTGGTTAGTTTAAAAGTGGTTGCGCACGAATCACCGCAGCAGCCCTGTGTAGCAAATTAGCGTGGGTGTCCCGAAGCAATGAGGATCAAAGTATTTTGAAAGATTCGCAAGTTAAGTATGTTGGAACTAGTTTTCTATTTTTTTATTCATCGATATGATTAATTATCTAAAATGTTTGGTTTCGATTTTTTTATTATTGAACCATTGTTATCGTAGTGGGTGTAAGTAATTCTATACACCCACTCGTCAACCGAAATTTAAAAGATTCATAGCACTTTTGGTTGAGTGGTGGGCCTGGTAAGCCACAGATATGAGACTGGAGTCTGAAAATTATTCATCATAAAGATAAAGAAAAACAATATTTGTAACGATATTTTGACGAGAAAATTACTAACGTACGAAACGCGAACCAATAGCCACCAAGGCGGGACAGCAAAAGGTCAAAAGTAATGACACAGATAAAATGCCTCGGCACCTAGGCCTAATTTTGTGAAGAATATAAAAGCGTAGGTACCATTCCTCGCAAAATTCTAAAAATTAATCGTTTCTTCGAACTTTCCCTGAATTCTTTCCTCTAGCTTAATTGTGACAGAATTTTTTACATTGTATTAGGGAATCCCAAAATCGAGACTGAACGGTCTCGGCACAGCGTACACGTCCCCGGTGGAATTTATCGGTCACATTACTAAACTGTAAAATTAGCTTTTTTTAATAATTTGCGCCCTGAATACAAAATGCTTTTAATGAAATTCGTTGTATTCTCGAGTCATCCTTTTACTTTCGATTCCCGCAGTGCAAAAAGGAAATTAGGAAATTAATTTGTTCGATGAATAATATAAGAGTATGTATTTTTGTAATGCAACTTCCAATACCTACCAATTGAAGTGATTAAATTTAATCTCTGCCAAAACGCAAATCAAAGTATTTAATAAAATAATTTGATTTTGTTCGCTAGTTGTTTATTTCCTGTATCCCAATAACTATCTATCTTTAAGTACGTGCGTGTATTAGTACATGTAAAAGTGTACGTAGTAAGTAGTTAAAAATAAATAATTGTTAAAAGAAAGACGAACAATACAACAATTAAGTACCTACTTACATTTTTAAACAGTACGATATCGGTACCCTTCCGAGGCTAAATACTTAGGCTGTGCCGGGTCAGGTAGTCAGACTACATCGCGACTGTATCGCTGCTGTATCGATGCTGCATCACGGCTATGATGTTGCATACAGTCGCCGTGGGCGACCTCCCTTGGTTACAATTTTATCGTGACATAGCGTCATTGCTCCAGTAGGTACCCATAGAATGAATTGCGTTGCTGTCGTTGCCGTACATTGCTGTCGCGATTTCCTTTATTTTATCAAGTAGATTAACCGTGACATCGCCATCGTCAACGCTGCAGCAGTGTCGCTGTAACAGCAAATCCCCTGTAGGTTCCATCCGAATGTAGGCTTTATAGTGTTTCAGAGCACAATTATCAATTTTGACCCACGCCACTCTACAAAAAGTTATGTGGTAGTCAGTGTAGTGTGAAGAAAGTAGTCTAAATATCGAAATACTTACTCACTGTAGGTAACACCTCCAAGCTGCTTAAACTCGACATGAGTCATGCTCATTTGTGAAAGCAAGAGGTGTCCTGATAAGAATAGGTTAGTTACAATACAACTAATCATAAAGGGAATTCGTAATATTATATGCCAATGCCAATGCGTAATATTATATACCTTGCACAGTAAGCCTGCTTATATACACAGTAATTTATTTATTTATTTATTTATTTAAACTTTATTGCACAGTAAAAGTTGTATAAAAGGCGAACTTAATACCTGAAGGCATTCTCTACCAGTTAACCTTTAGGCCAAACAGAGATCAAATATAGTGATAGGTGCGGGAAATGTTTACACTAGGTATAAGAGAAATTGAATACTAAATACAAATATTTATGCCAAATAACATAGTACTAATTCTAAACATAGGTACATATTGATATAATACACTTACTTACATAGATAACATTCTTACATATACATATATACAATATACACATGCAATACATATATACATATAATATATATATATATATGTATATATAAACCTGCTTTCAGATTATTATGAGTATTAGTCACGAAACTTTTCTAGAAGCTTTGGTCTGTGCTTGCCGTATCTCAAGAGGGAGGGAGTTCCAGAGACGAATCGCGCGCGAAGTAATGTTGCAATACTCTTTTTTAGTCAAGTAGTATGTTACAAAAGAACTCGTATTTTATTAGTGGCAACACCGTATTTAAAATATGAAGAAAATATAAAGGTAGAACAACTCGTTGCAAAGTATATTCCATAAAGATGTCTGCTGCAGTGAGCGCTAGTCATTTCATTCCGTCATATCCGTTCCTTACGAGCTCATTTGAACTTTACAACACGGTTCACGCGATCAAACTTTAAGGTGTCGCGTCTGTCCGTCAGTGTGTATGTATGTTTGCGATAAACTCGAAAACTACTAAACGGATTTTCATGCGGCTGTCACCTATTCTTGAGGATTTAAAGTTTTGTGTAACCCGTGCGACGCCGGGGCGGGTCGCTAATAATACATAAAGTCGGTTCTGTCGCGCTGTTTGGTCACGATTAACCTAACATGCGCCTCCTCGGTTCGCTCGTCGTTGCGCCTACCTTTTGACTCTGACTGAGACCCGTGTAAACTAGTTTTCACTAGTAAAAACACGTTTTCCTCAGTCAAAACTAGTTTTCACCGAAGCTCTTTGCGAAAACTAGTTTTGACTGAAAAAATCCCAGTTAAACCTAGTTTTGACCAAGGCACTTTGCAAAAACTAGTGTTAACTAGGAAAAACGCGTTTTAACTAAAAACGGGTTTTCACGGTAACATTAAACAGAGCAAATGTAATAAAAACATATCTCTAAGCATACGTCAAACGTTTTATTTCATACGTTAAAGCTAATTGGTACAATCTGTACTGAATTCTTTGTTTTGTGGTTGCACTTTGTCTGTGAAATCCATCTACGCACTGATGCATACGGTCGTGTACTAGTATCAACATGTGTTTTTGTTTGTTGTTTTTGTTTCGAGTGTAGCGTTGCCGTATTAACTCTGTATACATATATCGTATGTCCACATGACTGTGTAGCTTTAAATTAAGTTGATTTGAAGTCGAATGTTAATGGTGGACTGGACTCAAATCTCTAGTCATCCTCTGATGATAATTATATTTCTTTAAACTTTTCAATGTCGTGAGTTTTTAAGTTGCATTGGTGTAAATTTTAAACTTGTATATATATATATTGTATACTATTTTACTTCGGAGTAAAGGAACTTTTAAATAAATGTAATCAAGGCTAGATTCTTTGAAAGTATTTTAAAGGTTTGTGTACACTTCCTCAGTCTGTATGGATGTAATCTATAGACTAGAATAGAAAAATATTATTTTACTTGGCTTTAATGTCTTTTTTGGAATCTATCAAGTTCAGTTTGGCTGTATGCGAAGATGATGTCAAATTTATACCTTTTGGTCTAATAAATATAATTTAATATTTTTTATGTGTAAACTTATAAACCATTAGCTTCTGCTCACGACTTCGTTTGCATGGAATGATGATGATTGAAAAAAACTACCCTATGTCCTTTCCCGGGCCTCAAGCTATCTCCATATCGAATTTTATCAAAATCAGTTCAGCGGTTTAAGCGTGAAGAGGTACAAGACCGACAGACTGACAGACCGAGAGTTTAACATTTATAACATTATAGTCGGGATAACTGCTTACTTATCAATCTTACCATGTTTACTCTTTCATTGGGCGCATTAATTGGCGACGATTCACATTCTAATATCAAAACTAATATTAAATGTTGAAAAGAAGAAAGAACAGCAAGAGCCACCTAGTGGCGCTTTCCCAGAATATACGGAGGTGGTGGAAGCGTGTCGAGTTCAGCAAACCCCTTTTAAATGGAGATGAAACGTGTGTAAAAGCTTTGAAGGCTTACCGTTAGATGGCGTTGTTGTATAGTTATTGAAAAAATATTAATTCTCGATGTCTGGGTAGATTGCATAATAATTAAGTTATATAGGAAACATTATGAGTAATTTATTTTTGGTTATGTTCCTATAAGTTAATTATAGCATTTGTGTTATACTTAATAATTGCAATTTTGTATTCGAATTTCATATTTCCCGGTAGGCTCTCCGAGCTCAACACTGAATAGATATTGATTGGTCAAAGCCTCAGAGGATAACTTTCTGAGAAGGGGAATAGAAGAATTACCCATAGCTCATAGAATGTACTTAATCGTAGAGTACATGCCCTAGGATGTACTCTACGATTAAGTTTACTGAAGAAGATCTCTTAAAAGCTACTTCCCGAGAGGTAGGTAGAGTTGGCATACCATGTTTTTGCATGCCGTTTTAAATACCTATAAGTGTAAAACTTTTTTATCATCTCATGTAAAAAATATACTATATTACTATACTATATATCTCTGCCAATATATACATATTTTTAATTTCAATTTCAGTTCCACAAAAACAACATTTATTTTGATTTATTTCAAGAATAAAATTGGACACGAAAAAATCTGGTCGAGCATGATATGGTAAATATTTTAAATGAATGAGGATTTTCAAGCAGCAATTTTTTAATGACTTGTGGATATCAAACTACATAATAAAAATACAATCATAATATAACGTTAACTTGTTTGTGAGTTTCAGCATTGTGGGTTTCGAGAAACCCATTCTTATCGTGCGCTGAAGCGGAGCCGAGCTTAGAGGCAAGCCTCTTGATGCGTTTGATGTTGAGTGTTGGGTTTGTGATACTCGTAACTCTTACTGGACCGTAATCTGCCAGTTATTGATTCGAACCATTGTACGATGGTATACGTGTCGCTTGTACACCTACATGTCTAGCAAGTCTTGCCGCTTGATATATAAAGATGAAACGTGCTAGAGGTGCAGAAAGAACACTTCAAGATTTTTTTTCTGTAGTTACTTTTATATCATGATTCATGCTTATTTATCAGTTGTTTACGTTTAACCTGCTTAACTGTTGCATGCGGCTGCCACGGTGTTCCGGCCAACGTAAATTGAAACCAACGCTATAGCTTTACACGCGAGCCCTGGCTTTTCGTGGATTGAAATGATATTCCAATTGCTTGACAAGCGCTGGCGAGTGTACATAGTTCTAGAGTATTTCCGAGTATGCGACCCTTTCAACTATTTATAAACGGAGGGCACCCTTATACTGGTTTCCTCGTTTGCGCTTGGCACAAAACCCCTGCTTTCGATATGAAACATTTCGTATGGGTTAACAAGTGAAATTACTAAAAAGGCACGCCATACTCAACATTAAATTTGACTTGTGCAGTTACTTTGGTCAAAGGTTATGAAATAAATATAGTTTACTCACGCTAGATTAACGATTGTAACCGTAAATACAAACTAGTGAAACGCTTTATATACATGAACAATAAACAATACACCACCCCTACCTACATACCTAAGTATTTGTAATCGGAAATTATTTACCGATGATATGAGATCCCATCTTTCTTTTGATTTTTTTTATAATATATTCTGAACACCCCTGCTTTAAAATGCGTAACGTCAATACTAGTATTTACTTAACCTATAAAATAATTGAAGGGTACACGGAAAGAACATGTCTAGTCACTTTAGTAACATTTTGAGTAATCGCGGTTTTAAAATTTGGAACTATGTCATAATGTATGGTAATTCCGTGAACAGGTCTTTTTTAACTAAAAAAAAGTTGTGTTACATATATTATACAGTGGTAGCAAAAGATATAACTAATAGTTCATTAAGAGCTCTACATTTTTAAATGAAAATCTCATTTTCCGGTAAAAGTGACAAGACATGTTCTTTCCGTGTACCTACCCTTCAATTTGTCTTGGCCTAAATGTGCCGTTTATTTGTAGCACGCGAGCTAGACAGTTCCCGCTGCTCCCTTTGTGTAAAAACTGTTTTATGAATACGAGTACCATGAAACAAAAAGCCTTTTCGATCGTTAAAGTGCTTAATTATGTAGGTAGTTAATAAAAGGTTGTTTTATCGCACAGCTGCTTACCTAAATGTATACTGAAATTGTGCTTATGCCCTTTATTACAAAATAATTGTTAAGGTGCCTATTTTGAAGTTAACGTACATAAATTCTAACTATGTAGTACTTACTTTCTTAATAAATTAAATCCGAAATCCGATTAAGCGAAAAGTAGGTATTTTTACGCCATATTTAAGTTATTACTATACCTACTAGTCTCTGTCCGTATTTGTCCGCGTAGAAATCGTTAAACTTACGTGACTGGTAATCATGTATTTATAGTACTTACTTTCTTAATAAATTAAATCCTATAGATTAAGCGAAAAGTAGGTATTTTTACGCCATAATTAAGTTATTATTATACCTACTAGTCTCTGTCCGTATTTGTCCGAGTAGAAATCGTTAAACTTGCGTGACTGGTAATCATTTATTTGTGTTAAAAAAATTGTGATCAATCTTTTAATTTTTTGTAAGTAGATCATTTTGAAATAAATCATGTGCTGAAACTGTTTCTAATAGCTACTTCTGTAAATATTTGACTATTTAAAAGTGGTCACTTCTGATATGCTGACTTTTAGTGTGGAATTGTATCCCCCATTGGAAAATGTCGCCATCTGCAGTTCTGTTAATCCTCCCGTATTTGTTTGAAGGAATTAATGCTCTCTGACTATAGTCTCCATTTATGGACTACAACGTACCAAGGATGTCATTCTAATCGCTTCCCGAACGTAGGCGAGTTCAAATGTACGTATTCCGAAATACCTTTAACTCTGGTTCGATTGATCGTTGGAAGTTTTCGGATTAAATGACATAATATGGTTGTTTTCATTTAAACTTTTTACAACTTTTATAAAGGCTTTTACCTTTTTAACAAGTTCAACTTTAAATGATACTAGCGAAGAAATGCATCAACATCTTTCAGATGCGCGGGTTTTCAAATTACTTGCTCTGAAGCTGGTGTTGATTATTCACTTTTACGCTTGGATTTTCACTCGGCCGTCACATTACCTACTGTAACACTCACGACTCACGACCCCTGTTTGATGATCAATGTTTTTTACCGCTTACGATTGGTGATCTCTGGATGCCACAAAGACAATTTCCCTAGTTACTCATAAATCTCATTATGCTTAAAATAATTCTTTGAGATTTATTCAAGAACCATCCTGTTATAGTGAAAACATTTATCATATTTTATACTGTGCAGCTCAATTGGTCCGTTTTAATGAAGAAGTCGTAGATAATCGACTTGTCGAGGTCTTATTACATGGTTTGCCTAAGAACTGGACTCGCCCAAGCTAGTGTATTCAATCAGAATACACGGTTAGTAATTGTTTGTGACTGGCGTCGAGCCAACACCAACAGTTATAGATTAAGCCTTCGCTTCAATGGTGATGTCGACAATTTGGTCGCCGCTGCAGAATACGTGCATGAATAGACTGCTTTAGAGATGGAAATGTATACGTATCCATCCCAATGTTATAAATGCGAAAATAACTGTTTCCCTGTCTGTCACCTCTTAACTCTTTGACCGCTTAAGGCGGTTCCCTGAGCCAGAAGGCGAAAAATCTCCTTATATGATCCTGTTTTTCTAAGAGGCGTTGATATTCGTAGACGTGGAAAAAATATATGTAGTTCTTGACTATATTATCTTTAATATCATAGCTTCCGATACACGAATTATGACACTTCGCTCGATACAATTAATTCCCAAAGTAACCTCTAACTCGGACTTTTAATCCAACTTTACTCGGTTATTTATTATGTGATACTATAAACAAAAAAGAAGAAAAAACAATCTTAACTTAAATAGTAATATCATAGCTTTCGAATTTCGATATTATAGGGTAACGTTTTTAAAATAAATTAAAATCGACAAAGTTCGATTAAAATTGACACTTGGCGCGCATGATCTTTCCCGTTCTTTCTTGCGAAATGTGACAGAGACAGCGGCAAACCGATGGAACGGCCTTAACCGATTTAGATGAGATTTGATATGGAAACAGTTTCAGCCCAGGGAAGGATAAAGAATAGTTTTTGTCTCGGAAATGCAGGCAGTGAAAAAGCGGTGTAATTAATTTACTAGGGAAGGTAAGTGGTACATGTACATGAAAATTCTAATTCTAAGCAGACGAAGTCTCAGGCAGAAATTAGTAACTGGTATACATAACATATAGTATATATAAGAATAAGTAATTATCAATTGTATATGGGCCCTCTTTACCCATTATTTTAATTGACAATTTTTTTTATTTTTTATTTGATTTTGACAACAAATTATTATACGACTTCCTCCTCTAGTGACCCTGCCTACGAAGTAGGATGTTCCGATTTCAAATCCTGGTAAAGGCATTTAATCACCGCACAACAGATAATTGTTCCTGAGTTATGGATGTTTTCTATGTACTTTATATATGTATATTATAGAATAGAATAGTTTTTATTCGTAAACACACAGACAATAGACATACATTAAAAGAGCATAGTGAAAATAAACAGCATAGTGTTATGTATCGTAATAGCCAAGTAGCCATCACACAAGGCCTATGGAGCTCACTGTGGGACTAGGTCGAATTGTGTAAGATTTTCCAATAATATTTATATGTAAGTATTTATAACCACAGATTTACTTTTTATTTCGATTAACCTATATTTAACCATCAAATATAATGTGATTGACATAATACACCTAGTAATACTTAGGGTTGATTAAATAAATGAAGGCACCAACAACCGCCTGGAAAAAGGAAAGGTGGAAAAAGTAACTTATAGGCATAACCGCTTCAGAAGTGTCACATGTGCGTAGCATAAAATTCTAAGTACCCGGTTCTCCAATACGTTATTACATAGTAATGCCAAACTTAGAATTAAATCCTTTATTGGTACGAATCAACATATTTCTGAACACCTAAAACCAACAAATTGACTCGGGTACCTACTTCCCTCATTTGTTAGTCAAATAAGTTTGGATCTGAAAACTATGCATAGTTTCTTATCTATCATCAATTACAGTTCACAAGTAACTTTGCGAGCCCGAACTCATCATACTGCTTTATCGATTAGAGAACTCCCAGGGCGCTTAGCCAAGATGCCAATCGCTTATGCCTCGTATTAACAAACGAAACGCCAATGTCTCTGTCGCACTAATATGGAAGAGTGATAGAGAGATACCTACTACCGTATCGTTCGCCACGGAGCGAACAATTGTCATCTGGGCTACGCACTATGTTATCGATTACCTATCGTTTAAAATGCATTATAAAATGGATGTAACTAGGTACCTACTTGTAGGTAAAGTAACTTTTTTAATAACATAACTTCTGTGAGTCGAAGATTTCTCGACATATTTCGCTCTATAACGAGAAGTTTCAACGGGAGCACGCGTTGGCGGACCGACGCAGACTACCAGAGGGCCTACCGCCCGCCGCTTGACTTTCGAGGTTATATAGCCCAGTAGAGTTATGCCGTTCTCGAGAACGTTCTCCGTTTTGTATGGGGAACGTTCTCGCTAGAGAATATTTTCCATAGTCTCCAACGGGACAACTCTATATTTCCATTCTGCGTGACGATATTGCGACCCGTTTTAATATATTTAATTGTGTCCCGTAACGTACCGATCCTCGCTCACGTCAGTACCTAGATGTACCTACTCGTGATATTATATTATAAACTAAGACTGTAACAAAATTGGGAAAATGTAGCTAAACTGATAACAAGAAGCCGAAACTGAAAAAAAAAACTATAAAAAAATATTGTGGTTAATCTTAATACACTAAAAGATCTATACTGTAAGCATTTTGCATCATTTCTTTATTCATCTGTCAGTCCGTTGGTCAAGACTTTCATGGTGGTGATAAAAGCCTGGCCCTTTTTTTACGTTGGGGAAATGCGTTTACGCATGCCACCTAGCACCAACCAAGCGTTACCTAGCAACCAAGAGCGATGACGGACTAACCAGTGGCAGGAGTACCGTCTAAAATCACCAACGAATGCCGACTCCGCCCTGTAGAGGAGCGCCGTAGGATCACTATCAGAATTTGACTGCGTACGCCCCCGACAGCCGACCCATGGGCCGAAGACATTGTGGGCGCCAGTTGGTCAGGCAACCCTAGCCCTGTGAGCCTTAAACCGCAGGGACTCCCCCCGGAGCCCTGCGTAACCCACTACGGTGGAGGCAGCAAGTGCGCATAGCGCCTGGCTCTGCCTCAGTCCGTCGCCGGAGGAGTGGATGCGCGTCAGTCATTCTCGCGCGCACGTTCCACTGCCTTTTTCCGCGACATTATGTCATCCAGTGGTCTGTCGTAGCCGTGGAAAAATGGCAACCAGATGAAACGCTAACATATGTAGGTATATGCGTTACTTCGAAGTCCGCAAATGTTTTTTTAAACAGGGGAATAAGCTAAATATTTTGTTAAATTACGGAGCAAAGCAAAAGTTTCCTGTAGTAGAGCCAAATCATATTAAACGTTAAGCTTCTATTCGTATGTCTCCAATTCGCTGACATAAAGCAAGGTAGCAGTTAACTTTGATTTTGTTAAATTTCGTACAAAAGCATTGTTAATAATTTCTCGCGACAAATAAGTAAGTAGGTCTTCAGCGGACGCCGGGTGAATGTAATACCACAGTATTACAATATTATTATTCCCTACAGTAGCGCAACGCCTTTGATGTCGCGCGATGCCGCCGCCAGTGTAGGTACTTACGCTGTCACATGCAAATATGCTAGGGTTGTCACAAAATGGGAAATAAAATAATTGTCATTATTACTATTCTGATGTAATCATTTATTCATATGTACATTAAAAATAATTAATTCATCGACTTAAAACAAAACAGAAAATAAAATAACTTGACCAATTTTATTTAAATAAATGGCTTACATGAATAAATAAACGTCAGATATGCGTAATTATTATGAATATAATATAAATCGTACAAACCAAAGAGAATAAGTAATAAATTGCCTTGTTTTTACTGTTGTTGATACCTATTAAAAATATAATTAAGCGTTTTTATTTACATTCACGTTCAATGACTCGTTTCATTCATTCACATTTTCATTCACCTCAACTCCCGTGGGAATACCTATACCTTATACGCTATACCTACATTTATACTTAGGTAGGTAGGTAGTATACTTATATACTTAAGATTGATTACGACTTGGCAATTTTATAAATTTCATGAAGCCGCCGCTAGAAGTAGATGTACATATCTACCTACTTACCTAATAGGTAGGTAAATAATGCTCATTGTACCTCCTACTACATAATTTTGATAAAGCTTCATGATGTTTATCTCGTCACGATCGAGTGCCAGTAGCCCTTACCTTAGTTAATACAAATAATTACATTATTACTAATAATTATGTAAAGTAAAAACACGCCCGCGTCTGCCCTTCGCGCTCGGTACCACAAACTAAGCGTGTTTGAGGTACGCGGTCCGCGCCGCCCGCCTCCCCGCGAGTTCCCCTCCGTTGCACTGCGTAAGTACATTCGTCGCGCTACTGTAGGGAATATTGTAATACTGTGGTTATACCATGGATACCCGACGTCACATCAAGAGACTTTATCGTGGACGTGGCTTACTGGGATTAAAACGAGTCCGGACCTAATTTGGTTGGAGTTTATTTGTAGGTTTGAAAGCATTCAGGAGATATACTTTCACAGAAAATCCAATCACAATCACGATTCAATCCAAATAGTTTACGTAAAAAAATGTTTTCAAACACATTGAAAACATTTTTACGTGAATGGCAATATACTTACATGAATTCCTTAAGCTAATTTTCGCTATTTTTTCATTCCTCACTTTTACAAACTTATACGAATAAAACGATCACCTAAAACCCGTTATTTAAAAGAATAAATAAGGTGTATATATAAGGTGCCTCGACTAATTATTTCAAACGAATGTCAACTTCAGCCATCCGAGCAAGAATCAGGGTGCTCTAATTACGAGTCAGTCTCGTAGCAAGTATCATGAAAGTTTGATTTTCTTTGCGAAAGTTTCAACCACACAATCATTTAACTTTACAAGGACTTATTTTTTGGATCCTACACTCCTTAACTGTGCAGGGATGAATCGTGAGATGAGTGTTCGGAAATTGTTTTTGCTGCGTGTTACCTTATATGCTCATATTATGGCCAGTCGTCTGCCGGAACATAAAACGCCCGGTTCAAGAAGAGTATCCCTAAACCCCGTGTCATCACTTCTTTTACGCAGCGCTTCTCGGCATTTCTCTTCTCGCACGTTTAAATAAAGTAGTTAAAATTTGTGACATTAGGCACTGTAACGTGAATGAGGCAAAAATTCGTATACTAAACCTGCTAAGGTCTTGGAACTATGTATGAGGAATCAGAAGAAATTCTGAAACCTTCCCAAGAGATTCCTAACACTACGTATTCCTTCCGTAGGATTACTTCTTCATTCCTTTTCGAATTCTTAAAATTTTTTTTCATATCGCTCGAACACAAATAAGAGGATAGGGGACGATCGATTTTCCATACAAACGTAGTCCTCATTTTCCTCCCTGGATATTGACATTATGGAAAATATTTTTACACAATTTGTTGTATTTTAATCATAGCTATGCCGTATAATTTTTTTCGATTTTTACTTTATTATAAGAGTTCGGAGCTTTTAAAAATTTGTATGAAATCTGTTTTTCGCTCCTAACTCTCATAATATGTAATTAAAAAATCGAACGGTCGGGCATAGCTATGATTGAAATACATAAAATTGTGAAAAATATTTTCATTAATGTTAATATCCAGAGGAAAATGGGGAATACGGTTGTACGGAAAACCGGTTTCGAGGCGGTCGTCCCATTTCGTCTTAAACCAAAACAAACTTTTACACTACATTACAGTTAGTTTTCACACACACATTTCACTCCCGCCTCACAACACAACAAGCTTACGCACATACAAGTTCACAGTGTTCACACTCCTCTTTCCTTTATGTAAATATGCTTATGCTTATATATTGGTAACTCGTGATGACCTTGACCCCCGCGATACAGGCCATAGTGCGGGGTTCACTGCAATGTGCCTTTGTTAAATTACGTTTGATGTCAAATAAATATATTTTAATTTAATTATTTTTTTTATTTCAATTGATACGAATACCATGTGCTATTATTAATCAAATTTTCTTATATGTATAACGCCCTTTCTAATTATCTTAAAGCTCAGAACAAGTGGCTTTTATATTCAGAACTGTACGGTTTCGCAATATTGAAAGATTTGAAAGCGCCATGGAAACTGGTATTTTTCTTTACTCACTGAATTCCTTTTACTTAAGGGTATTGCTTTGATCATGCTTAAACCTAATATCTCGTAGAAGAATGAGCCCATTTAATAAAATTAAATTAAATAGATCCCGACGGATGAGGCGAGCGACTACACAGAAGAGACTTAAGGCGTGGATCTTCTAGGATATATGATTTGTTATATTACTACGTAGGTATAAAAAAATGCTAAAAATATGACATCTAATTTTTAGGGTTCCGTACCCAAAGGTTAAAAACGGGACCCTATTACTAAGACTTCGCTGTGAGTCTGTCCGTCTGTCTGTCACCAACCTGTATGTCATGAACCGTGATAGCTAGACAGTTGAATTTTCACAGATGATGTATGTCTGTTGCCGCTATAACAACAAATACTAAAAACAGAAGAATAAAATACATATTTAAGTGGGCTCCCATACAACAGTGATTTTTTGCCGTTTTTTGCGTATTGGTACGGAACCCTTCGTGCGCGAGTCCGACTCGCACTTGGCCGGTTTTTTAGAACTTCCTATAATACCCATTTAAGTACTCAATAGAAAAAATCCACACATACCTCTATTTTCTACATAAAAAATTACATCATCATCAAACTATGCATCGATAGTGATATTGGAAAAAAAATTCTGTTAGATTGCAAGACAATTATTTTTTTATCACAAAACTCCACACAAAAATCAAGGATTTTTTGCATCGGGTCACTCGCGTCCCGCGGGTCCTGCCCGAGCATCCATACTTAAATTCTAAATACGAACTGTCTGTCTGTCTGTTACCTCTTCACGCTTTGACCCCTCAACCGATTTAGATGTGGTAAGGGGTAGAACATAGGGAAATCATCCCTTAAGGGGATCAAAAGCGGGTGGAAATTACTATGAAAATGATACATGGATATACTAATTCTATGCAGACGAGGTCGAGGGCATACGCCAGTATTCATTACAAGTGTTTTATTTATTAATCTCAAAACCTGGTTGTTTTACTGGCTACTGTTGCCCCCGCAAAATCCTTCCTAGTAGTACCCTATACTTTATTTTCTTGAGAAAAATGTACAATTGTACATTGTACAAATCTATACGTACTTCTATTATTGCTTCACTAAGTAAATGTAGGGATGTAGGTACATAAAAGATGTTATTCTGTCTAGAAACATTTACGAACTGTGACGTTGACCTCTAATACCGGCAGATAATACGATGTTAATGGAACGAACGCCAAAACGGATAAATTTTAATATTTTCTTTCTCGATGTACTTAGTAGAGCAGCCTTTTATAGAGCTTTTCATTTCTTAACAGAATTTAAAAAAAAATGAGATTCTAAAAGCATGCAACATAAAAGTATAGAAATTTTGTATTTTTTTAGTCTAAAAGGAAGTTTAAAACGAATTAAGTACATATGTAAAAAAAAAATAGGATCTCATTTTTAAACAAAAACGGGCCTTTGTCGAAATAAAATCAAATCAATTTGCTGATTTTATTTATGGTCCGCTCATGTACTTCTCAAGACCGAAACTACAGTCAAGTGAAATTAACTTTCAATCATACAAGCGCAAATGAGATTGACGAACTAATCGTTGGCACGTATGTACAGGAAAGTGGGCTTCAATCAGCGGCTGTTTCGATCAGCAGTGTGCGCAGCGGTGCATGCACAATGATTGGCCCTTGTTGTTTGATTTACTCGACCTGCTTGGCGTCGCCAGAGACAGGTAAATCATTAAGAATCATGATCCTTGGCGGTAACAGCTATAAATAATGTTATTAGATAATTACATTTGGACTTCAAGATTCAGTATTACGGCCAGGACTTTGCCTTTGTAAATACCGCTGGCGTACGTGTGTGGCGTACTTAAAACATGTTAAGACTGTTAGTAATTACAAAGTTGCAATTATATATACTATATACTCGTAAAATATTTTTTTATAGAATCTATTTTATACTAAAATTGTTCCTATAGTGTTGTCACAATATTAAACCAAGGTCAGAGAGCTATCAGTGGCGACGTGTTCATAGCCTCAAACCGCCCAATGTACAGTCGCCATCAGATATATCGGAGCGGCCGAGGTGCTCACAAATATCTGAACACGCCTCTATTGTCAAGGCGTTAGAGTACTTAGAGTGCGTGTTCAGATATTGTGAACACCTCGGCTGCTCTGATATATCTGATGGCGACTGTACATTACGATGTATATACACTCTGCTTCAATGGAATTTCAACTCCCATATAAACAAAGTAACATTTATTTAAATTTTTTGAACTAATGAAATTCAACCCAATTAAAAATACAGCTTCTCTAACTAAAATTTTGTATGGTGGGCGACACTAGGATATAACTCAATTCCCATTGCCTTACTTTCAGCCAAAATTCTTTTGTTTCACAGTGCACCACTATAATATATGGCTCTGAGGACTGGTGAGGCCTCGCTAACTGATGCATAGTAGAGACTAATGAACTATTGCAACTTTTTGTGGAGATTGAGAGTCTTTTTTTACTTGCTTCTGAACCCACGTTCCACATCGCCGCCTCGCTGCTTCGCTCGCTCATTTGTATTTGTATTCCACTGTTAGTTCGCCCAACACTATACGACATACAGCACTGTATGTGCTCCTTCATTTCGCGAAAATGTAGTTAGTGCATAACCTCAAGCTTGGCTCTGTTTAAATGTTACAATTACATTTGGACGGTCTTTATGATCAGCCTTGGCCGATAAAAGACGATTTGCTTAGTACAGAAACAAAATTTTACAAACATCTAATCTAACCCGCCGCAATCTGTTCTTCACCCAAACATATGGTTATATCAGATATTTTATACAAAAATTAAAATTGAAAAACCAACCTATTTATAATTTCCGTTGACCTAGAAACATTAGATTTGACAACAAGCAAAAAATTACTGCTACAACAAAAGTATTCGTTGCATTACTAGTTTTTAACACGCTTTTATTAGGTCGACCTGTATGTAACTAACTATGTAATGGAATCTAAGGACTACTAGTTATTCTGTATTAGGTATTAGTTGTTTACAGAATCAACGTTTGTAATTCCTACATATTTATCTTAGAAATAATAAATCAGTAGGTATAGGTACAAAAACATGTCAAGTGACAACCCCGTGCCGACACTCGCAGCTCGGTCATAAAACTGCGGCGCGCAAAGAAGATTCACGGTTCGTGCGCGGTTATAAGTTTCAATTTCGCTTTCAATGCAATGTTTGGAACGTAGGTGTGATGTGTATGCATGCTATGATAAATATTCTCGTAGCAAGCTTAATCAATACCCTACATTTAATAATACGCAAGCAGCACTCCAGCAAGGTTCATTTAAAATAAAGCGATGAAAAATTCAGAGTTCGATATAAAGATAAAAAAGATGATGGATTTACGTTTTATTGTGAAGCGGTGAATTAACAAATTGTGTATTGCTGATGGTATTGCGATCGGTGGGCGTTTCACGTTTGTTTAGTAGGCCATCAATGAAGGGTGGAAACACAGTGTTTGTATTTTGGGGCGGACCTTCTCATAATAATGCTACAATTCTTGTCTATCTATTCAGCATGTCTCCATCCACTGCCGAGTAAGGGCCAGGCCTTTCTTTATTATGCCAGTCTCCTCGATCCCGTGCTAATCTATCCACTACATACTTGCCGTTCGGAAGATATCATCTGAGCAGTTTAGTCTTTAATTTAGCTGATTTTTTTAATCTTACTTGTGTATTTATTATTTAACCCTTATAAAGCTTAAGTTCTTTGCACAACTTGTTACGTATTTATTTATATATACACCAAACGCATCACATTGGTTAGACAAATTCCTTGCTGTGTTGAATTAAATTTAGGGTAGAACACAAGGGAGACTTAAAGGAGGTCACTCAAAGGTTAAGCAAACACGTAACTGCCTCGTCTACCCCTATTGCATACCGATTACTGACGAGTCGAACTGTAACATGTTTAACTTTCATGTATAAACTCAACCCTTTTATCCTGCAAAAGTGTACAGTACATATGTTGCTACTTTCTCGCACTAGTGCGTCAAATGGCACTTTTCGTGCATATGTCGAAAGTTTAAAGGGCCATATGTACTGTAAAACGTTGTACGATACACGTGTGAATAGGTAATTCGCAACTCGTGTCGATTTAAAACACTCCCTGCGGTCGTGTTTTAATTTATCGCCACTCGTTTCGAATTTCCTCTTTTCCGCACTTGTATCGTAAATAACTATTATATGAAGTTACATTATTTATAAACTTAACAACTGTATCAAGTACATATAATAATGTCTTTTATCAATATAATAAAACAAAATAAGGGGGTTCTGTGCCTTCTGGCTAGAGTATGATTTTTTACCATACAAACGTAAACAAAACCATTGCTTGAGCAAAAAGTTTTTAAGTACATACTTATTTAAAATGATTAAGAATATTGCCAAAAAAATGTATAATACTTTTATGTCTAACAAACAAATTCAATGAAACAAACAAAAGCTACAAACGTTTAATGGAACAAACAAGCTACAAAAAAGTTTAATGGAATTGTAAATTAACTAAATACGAAATGTCTACTTAATGAAAAATATAGTAGATCATTAACAAATATATTTTTTAATTTATTGTAATTTCTTGATAAATGAGTAATTTATTTGGGAACAGCATTATCCATTCTTGGGTCCATCATATACATAGGTTGTTTTGACGTCATAATGGAGACATAATGGCCTTGACTGCTGATTTTCTTGATCTGCCACTAAAACCTGCTCTGCTGATAAATTCGCAGATAGGTATTTTTGTTTGTATTCGGCTCAAACTCCGAAATTTGTTGCATCAAAGATCGCACTAATAGTTCAACCCTAGCTTTTTAGGCACCTAGAGTCTGTGAGTAATCACTGATCAAAAAAATTAGGATGTTAGTCTAATGCGGACCCGGTTGGAATAAGTAGTCCGCTGTGTTTACGCGACGCGAGGGGCCGGAAACAGCGCCCGCTGCTTCAACAGGTAGCCCGCTGTCTTTACTTTGTTTCTGCACTACGTTGGTTACTCCTAACGTTGGTATCACGGTCAATGGGCTCTTCGCACAGTAGGCCGAGCAGTACCAACATGGCTTGTGGTCCCTAAACTTTGTTACTAAATTGGATTTTAGAACCACCATAGCCGGGTCTCTCACTTCATTCGCTAAAATATATCAGAAAAATTTACTTGAAAGTAACTCAGAACTTAGAACGTAGACTTTGCATGACGGATTTAGCATGTAAGGAGGACTAGCGAAGATAACAATCGTACATCGACAAACGTCAAACGAAATGTATCGGGAGGACAGATGTTACGAAAAGTCACGTGAATAATTCCATATATTATTTAACATTTTGAAGGCCACTACGCCTATAGGCGTCCAAATATATAGCTTAACAACTCTTTTTAATTAAATGTACTGTCCATCAATGTGTCTTAACATGCACATGGCGTTCGGCGTCGTCTTGGCGTGGATTCGCTTGGCGTTTTGTATCGACGATTGTCATCTTAGCTGGGCTTCCAGGTGTCATCATAAGATTCGTTCTATAACTCTGTATCTTTAGGTATTTAAATAAAAGTAAACAAATAATTTGTACATTTTCGGGTAAGATCGGATAAGATTTATTGGTTAACCAACTAAATACAAAACCGCTTGGATCTGTCACTAACCGACCTGACTTTAACCTACATTATTTGATCGTATAATGTTTTCAACTACCCTCAACTGGCTTAAGGAGCCATTTGAGGGTATATATATCTAAAGATACAGAGTATAGTCAGCTTAATATAATAACTGATAAAACAGTTTAATTGTAAACTATTAAGATTAATTCTTGAGAAGTTTTGTCACCGAAAGACTATTGGTACAACACTGGAAGTTTATTTTCTGCTCCGTTAAGCTTTGGCACAGTTTTAAAGCAAGCTGAACCAGTTAAACTTCGTTAACTCCAACTGAATCCATGTTATTTAAGATATTGCAATAATGAATGCTCGAACTTTGAGGACCAGGAATGTATCAATACCGGAGCTTTACTGACAAAACAATGCTGAACCTTACAGACCCCACAACGGTGTCAAGACATTATGTTTATTTGTTCAATCAAGTACATGCATAATGATTGAACAGTTGTTACAATCGTTACAAATTGTTAGGGGGTAGGTATATCACAGAGAGGTTATATATGACACCGTAAACTGATGATGTCATATATGATACAGGTGTACATATATGTAGGTACCTACTTAATCTCGAAATCCCACTTTATCAGTAGAATAAGGCGACAAATATAATTTTTCTACGCCAAGGACAAGCTTTCGCGCCTACATTTTTTCAAGCTTTTATTTAACTTGCACTATGTTTGTACGGGTCAAATCTTGCAAGTTACTTAAATTGCTTGAAGCTGAAAATTTGCATACATAGGTATGTAAGTCGGGTGACAATGCAATACTATGATACCATCGAGCTGATCTGATGATGGAGACAGGAGGTGGCCATAGGAACTCTGTGATAAAACAACGCAACCTAACTGTGTTTGGGTTGTTAGAACTGTCTTTATGAGTATTAGTTGCCTGTGTAAAGAAAAATACAGTCAGCGATAAAAGCTTGTACCAAAAATGAATTGTTTGCCATAATCTTAAGAAAAATGATTTGATTTGTTCCCAAAAATTGAGTATAGATGGCAGCACCAGTCTCTCTCCCTATATCGTAATTCCGTAAGGAATTCGTATAGGAGGTGCAAGCGTTACTGCTTGCCCTTAGAGCTGGTTAAAGACGCCTAGTCTTATTAAGATGGCATATAGTCGAGAAATTCGGACGGATACCGCCGTGGCGCGGCGGTGGCCTAGGGGTTCATGGCGTTAGCCGCGATAGCTAAAGACGCCGGTTCTAATCCGGCCTTCACCACTGGAGGGCTTCGTCACTTTTTCTTTATTATATGACATCTATTACAGTTTATAATGCCATAAACTTATTAAAATTTGCCGCCTTTTTCTACTGACGAAAATGGCTTGCCAAACTATACTTACTGTGCTGCCTTAGCTGTTTTCCTGGGAGTGCAGTATCCGTTACGGATATTTTATCTGTGCCGCGGGGCATCGCCTTATCTGCGATCGGCGCGATGAAAATGTTACGAGGACACCGCATTTGAGCCGGTGACATTTAATGCATGCGGAAAAATCTATCCCTTCTAGCAATAGCGAACCTGCACAGTATATTTTCTAACATACTCGTTTACATTGTATTTCCGTGCGCTGAAATGTGCTTTTATTTTACTTTTTATAGATGATATGAACAGTTGTACAATGGGCTGTGCTCTGAAAAACTGTTTGACATGATGCCAACGGCCGCTTTCTATCACCGCACCGCTCGCCATCGGCAGGGTGTTCATCCTCACACCCTAGCACCTAAATGGTCGCGTACTGTGCAGTTTAAGAGGAATTTCCTTCCGCGTACGCTTCGGCTGTGGCATGAGCTGCCTGCCGAGGTTTTCCCGAGGGGCTACAGTATGGGGTTCTTCAAAAAAGGAGTGTACAGGTTTTTAAAGGGTCGGCAACGCGCGTTTAATATCTCCGGCCATAGGCTACGGTAACTGCTTACCATCAGGCGGGCCGTATGCTTGATTGCCACCGACGTGGTATAAAAAAAACAGTGCAAATATGTTGAAGCAATTATATCGGATTAATTCGGCCTTTGTGCGATCAGTGTAAGATATCAGTACTATGCCTTATGGGAAACGGTCGAAGAGATAGTTCAGATCCGGAAACCGCTACCAAATTTTAGTATGTTGTTGGGCATGGTACTGAGTCTCCAAAACTGCCAGGAGACAGCAGCGCAGACCATCTACTTCAGCGGAATGACGTCATCAAAATGACTCCCGCCTCGTTGCGAATATTGCATTTTGCAAATTTAAAAATAAATAAAAATGAAAAAAATAATTTCGATTATTTGGGTTTTTTAACCAAACCAAAAGTCGGACGTTAAAGCAATGTACTACAAAATTAAAGCTGTTTTTTAATAAGGTAAGTACCTATAAAAAGGGCACACAGTGCCCATATAATACATACCCTTGTAATCTTAAATACAGTTCCCTTTAGTGTCTCCCGAAGAACGATACCTACTGAGCTTTCTAAGATTGGAGTGTTTTCAATCTCTCACGTTTCACAATCATCACGAAAGCTCGCTCCGGATTTAAATACAATACAACTTCCTCGAGCTTGACGCTTATTTTGATACAGATTTTGCTTGTCCATAAAAAATAATTCCCTAAGCTGGCTAAAGTATTATACATTCATTGCCCGGGGCCCACGGGGATTTAACATACGGAATGAGCAAATAAAACTTACTTTTACCGAAATTGTCAGACCGAACGAGGTCACTCAGAAATGCAATCCAAATGTCAGCGTGTTTTCAAATGAGGCAGAACAGAATTAATAAATGTCAATACTTCGGAAAGTTACGAATTAGTTTAGCAAAACGAACCGTTAAGCATTTCGCTAGCTCTGCGAAACTACCATCAAATGCTATTTAAATTTAAAAACGGGTGTAGTCGTAAAATAGGGGAGGTTTCCCCACGGTTTACAGTATGGGGTTTTAAACAAAGGAGTGTACAGGTTTTTAACGGGTCGGCAACGCGCATGTAACACCTTTAAAGCTGCAGGCCTCCATAGGCTACAGTGACTGCTTACCATCAGGCGGGTCGTATGCCTGTTTGCCACCGACATGGTATATTAAAAAAAAAACATTTTTTCGGATTAACGATACGGAAACAGCCTAGTTAAAAAATAAATCTTGCACCATATTAGTTGCCAAACAAATTCAGGGATGCCTTCTTTCTTATTTGTAATTACACTTCACAGGTAAAGTTTAAATAGTAGTCCCATTAGATTTCTCAAGCAAGATTAAGCTTAAAATATTGCGTTTCCCTTCCGTGTGCTACTAAAATACCTTACTAAGTGCTAGTTGGTACGCCCACAGCATAACTTGTGTGCAATATCGGGAAAATAATACTTTCAGAAACCTAACTATATAGGTAATATAATCTCAAGTGCCTCAACACACGGGGTCCCTTTGTTTGACATAATTATTAAAAGTCATAATGTAATGATTGTCATATTATTATCACTACATACATAGTATAAAACAAAGTCGCTTCCTGCTGTCTGGATGGATGTCTGTCCCTATGTATGCTTAGATCTTTAAAACTACGCAACGGATTTTGATGCGGTTTTTTTAATAGATAGAGTGATTCAAAAGGAAGGTTTATATGTATAATACATCAGCATTGCACCCGTGCGAAGCCGGGGCGGGTCGCTAGTTAGTGATAATTCTGAAATCGTTAACTTTTCAGGATTTTCCTAAGGTTATCCTATAATTAGGTTAGGTTAGGTTTGTTTTATGGCAATCCTAAAAAGTTACGCGTTTCTGAGTAAAACCAAATTATGACCAACGAAAATGTGGACAAACAATAAATTATGTCTTAAAACTTAATGGGAAACGATAGACCCTCAAAACACGCTTTTTAAACTTTTAACTCTAAATGGCAACCAAATAAAAAATTCTGAAATTACGTCCGTAACGTAACCCAGTTACAAATACCTCCCTTTGTGCTTATCCAATGATTAAATATCAATATTTGGACGTTTAAGCCTCCGTATACTTTTTATATATACCTATCTCAGAAGGAGGAAATATTATATTATATGAGGAGCGCCGTTAAATGAAAAATGGGGATATATAAGAGTTTTTGTTATACTCGAAGAGTTAAGAAGTCATCTATATTAATCAACTTCTAATGTATATTCAATCTCATATACTCTATATAGTTATTAACTCTAACTAACTCAAAAAGTAAAAACCCTTGCAAAATCCCGAAATCCGAAACTACACGCTAGCGATATAGCCTTCAGCAAGATTACCTCCCAAAATGTGTTTGGCATCTTTATTTATAAGGCGCACCTGAATCGTGATCGATAGTATTAAATCAGTAAAAAAATTATTTGATCGCCTTTCTACCATAAGAAACTGGCCAAGTACGTGTCGGGCCACGCATAATGGAGGGTTTCGTACCTTCATTGGATAATGTAAAAACCATACAAGTAAATCATGTTCAAAACAATTTTCGTGAAAAAGTATTTACGCTATATTTTCTCTTTTATTTTGTATTTATGCTTTGTTCAAAAGTTCGAGGGACACATTTTTTTTTCACTCAATCAAACAACTTTTTACAAAGCTTAAAGATGTTTTAGTTTTTAAAGACTTTTTGAATGATATATCACGCGTTAATTTTTTACTCGTAGTCACTTTTAGGGAGGGAGGCACTTCATACATGTATGAATATGAATATTGATGACTATCTTTTTCAATTAGATAATATATTTATTTACATACAAGATATATACGTAAACGAAATTAATAACTAGCTTAAATCTAAAATAGGCCCTTGAGGCACTATACCAAAGATGCTGGCAACATTTCCTCGCTGTATCGCAATGCTGATACGTTGTGCTTATTTAATTAATAATAATAAATAAGTAATAATAAGTGGCTCACAAAAATCATATTATGTTCCTAATCTCATTAAAATATAGCATATTGTTTTCGAGTAAGATGTATAGACAGACCGAAGGATAGACGGACATGCCGAAATTATAAAGGTTCCGCTTTTGCCATTTTAACTACGGAACCCTAAACACCGCCTTTTGGCTAACATAAATAATAATATAATGTATGTATTTTTTATTGCACACAAATCAGACCATAAAACTAGTGAAGATTTATATAAGGATCCCCGCGTCCCGGCACAATGTAGGTGTGTGTTAGTAAAGCGTTTCCGAGAGGTCGAGATATATACTCATATAACTCGTATTGTTATTCTTAAAGCTTACCGAGTGGCATCGCCTAAAGGCGGAATTTCACCAGTGTGCAGCACTGTGCAAGCACAGGCATAATATTCTGTACAAAGGAAGTTAAGGAAACAGGTCAGTGAATGTCCTCAGTGTGTATTTGTAAACTCATCTCCTGTTCACTTATTTCTGTTTGCTTTCCAAATAAATAAAATAAAATAAGAATAACCGCGAAATCAGTAACAGTTACCTGTAACATAGATCACCGGTTTGTCTGATGGACTCTGCAAGTTATAGTTAGGAGTAACAATATCAGCATCTAAATAGTAAACGTGGAAGTTAATTTATGCTCAAAACCTGCCCCACAACGCTGCGGCACCAAGTGTTGACGAATAAACAAACTAATGTAATATTTTAACCAATTACAGTACACAAACAATGTTAACTAACATTTATTTTACACAACACTTCACACACATTCACAATTTAACAGTCTAGTTGGCATTATCGCAAATGAAAAGGTTTGTTAAAGGCCTATTCGAAGTAAAAAAAATGTTTTTATATGGATCACAACTATCAGTGAGAAAGAGGGCGCTCCAATAAGCCCGAGCAAGATGCTCTGTGTTATGTTAAGTGAGTATCATATCAATAACAAATTATGATTACTATGAAAACTTCGAATAGGCTTCAAGATAAAGTAAACATCCTTTGCCTTGGTTGATTACAAACTGTTTATATTAATCATTAAATTTGATACAAAAACATGTCAAAATCAGTACATAAAAACAATTTAAAATTACAGACGCACAGGCGGAGAAGGCGGGACGACTTATGACACCTTCATCAGTAACTGGCCGGAAAAAGCACAACAACGGGAGTTGTGGAGATCACGGGGAGAAGCCTTTGCCCAGCAGCGGGCCACATTAACGGGCTAAGAAATAATAATAATTATTATAATGATTACTGCCAGGTTCGCCCTTGCATGAGTTGCTAAGCGCTGCGCAGGTGATTCAGCTGTCATCGCAGAGATGCCCGTGAGATGGATGGGGCTCCGGTGCCGGGGCCCGTATATTTTTATTACCCTCCAAGAAGAAACCTTGCATTTTCAAACTCACATCTGACTAATATTACTTATAATTTTCAACTTTATTCTTTACAGGATAAAGTTGTTTTTTCATTCAAATATTACGCGATGTGTAAAAATCACGTCAGAATCTGTAATTGGAACGGGCGTGAACTGATTTACAGCCCCCGGCGTTTAAACAAAGAGTTGCTTTATTAATTCAAACGAATGTTTAGGTAAGCCTAGTACCTATGCCCCTGGGTATTCAGTGAATATATATATACTAGCGACCCGCCCCGGCTTCGCACGGGTAGCTCAACAAATTTACACAAAACCTTTACAAATTATACATATCTCATAGTGTTGTGTTCCTGCCGGTGAGTAAGGTTGCACGAGGAACATCTGTCCAAGCTCTCGCAAAAGGTAGCAACGAGAAATAATCTTCTCCATAAACTCTGTGGCACCAGCTGGGGAGCTTCGGCGAATTGCTTACGCACATCAGGTATCGCGCTTGTGTACTCTGCCGCGGAGTACTGCGCACCGGTATGGCTAGGTAGTGCACACACCAACAAAGTGGATGTCAAACTGAACGAGACCATGCGTTCTACTCCGGTCCACTGGCTGCCAGTACTGAGCCATGTAGCCCCGCCTCATCTCCGACGCGCTCAGGCTTTGAAGAGAGAGGCGGAGAAGTTTTTGAAAAACCCAACGCTACCAACCCATAAAGAATTCTGCCACCCTCCTCCACAACGTTTGGTTTCTCGAAACCCACCCTGTGCTATAGCGCCAAGCCTAAACAACTTTAACATCTCGGACAGGTGGAAAGATGAATGGTGTACTGCCACAGCTGAAAAAGACGCTCCCTATCTCCCGACCCAACGAGAAAACCAAAGGGATTCCATCTACCTCGTAAGATCTGGTGTCGTCTGAATAGGTTAAAAACAGGCCATGGCCGCTGTAATTATTCTCAACATAAGTGGGGTTGGAAGGAGTCTCCCCTCTGCGAGTGCGGCGAAGAAGACCAAACCACTGAGCACATGTTTCGGCGCTGCCCGCTTCACTCCTATCGTGGCCCAGCTGAGGACCTGGATGCCCTGACACCCGACTTGGTTACCTGGCTTAACAACCTCAAAGTTGTACTCTGATTGCCTAAATAGGCATGCCATACGATTAAATAATAAATAACGAGGGAGAGGAGTGTTAGGGTCGGCTACGCGCATGTAACTCCTTTGGAGTTGCAGGCGTACATAGGCTACGGAGACTGCTTAACATCAGGCGGGCCGTATGCTTGTTTGCCACTGACGTAAAAAAAAACCTTCCTCTTGAATCACTATATATTTAAAAAAACGCATCAAAATCCGTTGCGTAGTTTTAAAGATCTAAGCACACATAGGGACAGACATACATACAGACAGCGGAAAGCGACTTCGTTTTATAGTACGTAGAGATATACATATATAATTGTTGTTGCTATATTTCCCTAATTGAATTTACGGTAGCGGCATTTCAATTATCGACTTCCTTCATCACAAAACGGAGCCTTGAGAACCAATAATAGTCATAATGGGTACGTTTAAGATAACAGGAATCAAAAATTGGTAGGTAAATAATTATAAAACATACTTTGAACAAAGTTCTAAGTTGAAGAGACAGTTTATAATGTATAATTATATGAATCGATTAAGTATTTCCAAAAAAATGTATTTTCTATTACCTATTGATTCTCAACAAAAACATGGATTTATAACGGTTTGAAATGTGTAATTAATCAAGCCAATTTAGCTGCACTGCACTTAATCAAACATCGTTATTTCACCCAACTGAGAAAAATGAATCGGTTCAAAATAAATATTAACTGTAACTTTTATTTATTCATAAATCATAATTACATCTCTTTCTCTCCTCTCCAAATTTAATACTTTTAATAATAATTATACATCGTTTCCTTAAATATAATTATTCACATTCCTTAAACATTTTTTCTTCGTGGTTTTCCTGATACCCTACAAATTTATATTTTATATTAAACTCGTCAAATCTCACTTTTGCAACTTATAAGGAAAAAATAATATATACAACACATCTGCACGTTCCTCTTGCTACCTATTTCTAATATATCAAAACAATAATTATGTGTATGTATTGTATAAAGATTTCCGCATTTATATTAACCACACACAAAAAAAAAATAACACCTACCAGGAATATTTTTTTTCTAATTATTCCTGTTAATCAAAAATTTACCTGTTTTATAACAATTTACTTTATATTATAGCCTAATGAAGCTCTAGCAGCTCTAGCCTTGATATTACGGATAAACAGTAACAACCGCAATGCGACTCTATGTACTATATGTGTGTAAATAAGGAAATACTATTAAAGGAACATTCTATTACAAGATGTTTATGCGTTTGTGTTATTGTAAGAAACAGGTGAAGTATTTTGTCAATCATTAGGGGGGGCGTATTCGTCGCGGGCAGCTGGCGGGCAGCCGGCCGCCCGCTGCGGCAGTCGGCTACGCTCGCTACGCACCGCCGCGCGGCCCGTAGACGCGCTACGAACACTACGCGCGCGAAAATATCACATGTTACAAACTGTTCAATCATAATTTGTGAAATATTGCTAGCATTTGTTTAAGCATTAAGGTGTTGTATGCTTACAAACGATAGTATTGTAGGTGATGAAAAAATATAGTCAATTTATTTATACGAAAAATTCAGTTGTAAGTACAAAGAGCCTTGTGCAACAATAATATCCGCTTTTGATTATTTACATCAAAGATAGATATAACTCCGTAATAGATGGATACAGTCTAAGGAAAAAAACGTGCCTCAAAAATCACGAAAATTTGATTCTCGATCAGATGGCGCTACTAGCTTCGGCCTACTCTCGTATAGAGGGCATTGACGGTTTCGTTTGTTATTTTTAATTTTAACGCATACCAGTGAAAGAACATGGGTCAAAATCATATAAAAATAATTAATGCAAATAAAAAAATCATTTATCTATATTTAAATACATTTTAACGTATTTTTATAAATCTTCATTTTTAGTTTTAAAGTATGTCGATAGATGGCAGTGAATTTACAGTGGTTACTGAATTTACTATGACAGTACCGCTCTATCTTATTATATCCTCTTTGTTTACATAAATGACGTTATTTTATTGATGTTACAATTTTATCGTTTAGCTCCAAAAATATCAAATTTGTAGCTAGAAAGAAAACTATTAGTTCATATTCAGGGTCCCAAACCACGCGTCAGCTGTTTTGTACAGATCATCTTAGATATAGGCTCAAGAATAAGTCCAACCAAAAACGACCACTTACAAAGTTCATAATTATGTCAATATGGTTAATTTGTTTCATACGACATAAGCTTTTTAGTCCACCTAATTAATAAGACGAGCAGCCCAAATAATGTTAGCTAGCTACCTATACGAAACTCATCGTCATTAACTCATTACTATACAGGTTCATAGCTACGATTGTTATGCGTAAGCAGAAGCTGTATTTGTACACAAACGTAGTTTTTTTTTAAATTCCAATGTCTTAGCTGTTGCCCGTGACTACGTTCGCGTGTTTTATTTTTTAACCCCCTGTCCACGCTTCATAAGGCCCACTTGCACCATCCCTCTAACCCGGGGTTAACCGGGTAAACCAGCGGTTCCTAACCTGGGGGTCAAAATCAAAGATAACAAAGACCTAAGACCTATAAGAGGCCGGTGTCGATTTTAGTCGCAAAAATGTAAAATTGATAGATTTCGTCGATGAAATTGCACACCTTTTGTTACCAAATTGAAATAACAAGTACTGGTTTCTATTAGCACGTCTTCTCATCTTGCCTTTTATCAGATCATTTTTTTTTAAACAGACTCACTAAATTAGTAATGATTTTTTTTCTGAAGGACGTTTAGGTAAACGCGCGTAAAGCACTGATTTTGTCGCTCTTATTTGTAAATTTCGTAAAGTTTGGACTGCTAAAAATGGTAAATTTGTATTACACATATTCTGTACTTGACCTTTATCAGATTACATTTTTGTTATATGACTTAGAGTTCGAGGAAATGAAAGTTAAACGAATTCAATTTTCTTCAGAAATTACTTCAAAACAAGTTACAATTTCTCTGAAAATCGACTTAATTTCAACGTAATTTGGATACTTGAACAATCTACAACATTTGCTGAAACTATTTTTATACATCAATTTGTATAATTTACGACCATAATTTTTTGATGAATTTTTAAAAACTGCCCCTTCTCTTCATATATTACCGGTGACGCACGCTCGCGACCTCATTATTAAAAGGCAAGATGAGAAAACGTGCTAATAGAAACCAATACTTGTTATTTAGATATTACGTAACAAAACGTGTATAATTTCAACGACTAAATCTATCAATTTAAAATTTTTGCTCCAAAATCGACTACGGAAGAAAGAATATTAATAATGATTATGGAGGAGGGGGAAAATTGAGTTCTATAGTTAATCAAAGGGGTGACAGTACTGAAAAGGTTAGGAACCACTGGGTTAAACCGTTATTTTTATTATTTTTGTTTTTTGTGGTACATAGTTGTGCAAATTGTAATTTTTCCTCAGTCACCCGTTGACCACGAACGCTGTAAAGGGTTCGAAACGTCGGGACATATACTAAGTTCAATATACGCGATATAATCCGATTTTATAGTTTTATTTCATAAAACCAAAAAAATAAAGTTATGATATCGGATTATATCGCGTGTATTTTTTTTTACGCCATTCATTTCATACGCCATATAATCCGATTCCATGAGTAACTATCGCGGTAACCGAAGACAATATTAAAACCAAAGAATACACAATTATTAAAACCGATATTTACATACATATGTATTGTTTTAATGGTATATTAGTACGGGAAAAATAGCATATTTTAGCAGCAAAATATGTACATCCATGAAACTTGAATGGCTATATTTAGTCTTATTTTACCTGTACTATATGTGGTTTAAAAAAATATTCGGATTGCATTTATATAGAACCTTGACAGATATAGTTTGTCGTTGATGGTCAAACAAAAAGTTTAGGATAAGGTTCACTGCGTTGTTTTTAAATTATGAGTAACTAGCGACCTGCCTCGGCTTCGCACGGGTAGTTCAACTAATTTACACAAAACCTTTACAAATTATACATACTATCTAAGCATACATAGGGCTATCCCTATGTATGCTTAGATCCTTATGTATGGTGTATGTCCGTCTGTACGGACGGACAGAGAGCGGAAAGCGACTTTGTTTTATACTATGTAAGTAGTGATGTTTTATAATAACTGAAGATAATTTGGTATTGGCCGGTTCTGTTGTATCGAAAATGGGTAAAAGTATCAGTTTGCGGCAATCATGGTTCGTTAAGCAGTGTAATACAAGGGTCAGACCTTAATGATCCTTAATTATTAAATACGTACGCTCGTTATGAGACTTAATATCCCTACCAATATTATAAATATGAAAGTAGCTCTGTCTCTCTGTTACCTCTTCACGTTTAAAGCCGAAGATGTAATTTGGTATGGAGATAGTGTGAGGCCCGGGGAAGGACGTAGGGTAATTTTTATCAATACTCATCATCATTCCACGCAAACGAAGTCGCAGGCAGCTAGTGAAATATAAAGAACCTACGGTTGTCTGGAAGAGACCGCTTTTTAGCGATAAGACCGCCTATTGTTGCTTAGTTTTTATGGTAATTTGCTGTATTTAATTATGTTTTCATTGTGCACAATAAAGAATATTATTATTATTGTCTGTCTTTTCCATATCTCGGGACCATGGGTTCCCGGACCTTTGGGAGGAGTGCGTGGGGCCAAAGCAAACAGCGCAGAGGCCCTTTAAGACAATTTAATCCAAAAGCAAGGGATACACGTGGCGGATACCATCCCCGAGCGCACAATGTGATACATCCGGAGATGGTCCCCGCCAGATGCAAAGACTATTGCAGTACAGCACTTGTGCTGCGATGGGAACTAAGGTCAGGCTATTAATTTGTATGTTGGATGGACTGGATATCGGGCTATGGGAGGAGACTAGCGGACACCTGCCGTGACAATCAGTCTCAAAATTGTAAATGACAGGTGGTGACTCACCTACTCATTTAGTGGGCCCACAATGGCCGCACGCACAGTGCGACAATATATAGGGCAACACTTCAGAGCGGCTGTGAGGTTGTCGAGAGGTGAGTCTGCGGTAGCCAGATCCCGGTAACCCGTTCAGCAGGCCGCCGGCGTTATGACATTTTACACTTCCAACCTGGAGCATAGGTTCCGCTCTTGCTACTCCACTTTGGCCGGCCGGTCAAGGCAACCACAGAAGTGAGGGCCAGATGAAAGGGCCCTCTGAAATAGGGGTCCGCGGTGTCGCCACTCACCGTCAGGTCGCCACAAGCTGCCCCCGCGGGGTTATTATTATTATTGTTACCTAAGAAGGTACTTTATGCCAGTGTAAAAAGTACTGCCTTATTGCTAAGCAGGTACTCAAGTGCCTTAAGATGCCAACACAAACACATTTTAAACGAAAATATTTGAAAGACTTAACACCAACGACCTATTTTATTTAAGCAGTTTATTAAGTAGGTATACGGCCATGTGTCGGTGTGGATTATGAAAAGCTACGCTTAATTAAATTACTTTAACCTAATTTTGTTCAAGTGAGTAAGTACAATGTAATTTTGAAAGTAAATACAAAAACATTCAAAATCAGATTATTACAAACTTTTGAGGACAAACCTTAATATAAACCTAACAGAGGCGTATTAGCTATACGGAATTATATAATATCACTATATTTTTTGATTTGCAAACTATAATATGGAGCGTTCTACGAGCTGTTCTGTATACATAATGTACTAACTCCTATATCTACAATCTCAAGATACTTTGCGGAATACAAGCAAGACAATTCCGTGGAATACCTACTCTAAACATGCAATAGTGAAAGGCAGGGTTTATTTATAAGTTAGCTATTGATACTATTTCATATAAGTATATGTACCATCACGTAGATTTTTTTAAAGAGTTTCTATTTTCATTCTATTGTTCTCCACTGCCCAAGTCTTACCGCATTTCGCTGTTATATCTGCGCAAATATGGCTAGGCCAATTTCGTTTGCAATATTAATATACTCGTAAAGGAAAGAGCAACACCAGTACTAACATTTTATATTTTATTTAATCGTATACACATAACATAACATTTATACACGTAACACGCAACATTTTATAAGGAACGTATAATACCTTAGTAGAAATATAAGTCGCAAATTGTTATGTTGTTACAACGTTTTGTTATGTCTGTACTTATTATATCGTTTCGTTACCTAATATTGCCTCATATAGCTTCTTATTTCCGCCAAGTGAGTAGGTCTTGTCATGTAATATTTGAAGGAGGTAAAATACCCCAGTACAGTGACGGTTAATATTATAATATAATATATTTTATAGCTGTCTTCTGGTTCTGATATTTTCTTCTATCTTGTACGTGTAGGTATTTATCCTATGAATGTCTTGTGTTTGTCTTTTATCTTGTGTAAAATAGAGGTACTTAAAGCTATATTCTGTATAAAGGCAAAATACCGCCGAGAAACTACATGGGTGCTAAAATTTCCGATTCTTCCAGAATAAAAGTTACCGTCAAAAATATTTATTGATAAGTACACATTTTCATTGCCGAGTGTGATTTCTCTCCTCGGCATGTCTATCAAGTCAACAAAGCTGATTTGGCCCGGTAGCCATGAGAGGGGAAAGGGTCGGCTCCCCAGGTCTAATCTATGCTATATTTCTTCCTACTCTTAGCAACTAGGGCAAGTTAGATATATATATCATTATCATATAAGTAATTTAGGGATTCCTTATTCTATAAAGTATCACTTCAAAGCAGGCAGTCATATTTTTTTTTTATAAAGTATAGTATAGTTTATATGTAGCGGATTGCGTGAAAAATAGTTACATAACTTGAAGTTAAAAAAATTGTAAATTTTGAATGGCTTTATCTCAGAAACTATTAAATCTACAAAGACAATTCTAGTCTCGTATTGTAGGAAATATGGTCTACTTTAAAAACGTCTTGAGAAGGTACTATCAAAAACTAAGTAGTCCTTTAGTGTTATAATCACCCAAATCTAAAATAAATCCGAAATTTTACGGGTTCTTCGATTTGAGACAAAGTTGCGTTCGGCGCTCGAGGTCTCAAACTTGGATTATTCATTGAGCCAACATCATAAACAAGTCTGCAAAAAATCAAAACTGCCGGATTTGACGCAATCGCTAAATGTATAAAGTTACTGTATTACATAGGAAATCTCGAAAATTTTAGTTTTCCTTCTCTTTAGCGGTTCCTAGTAGCTCTAAAAATAAATAAGTCAAATCATACTTATTTGATAATTCCTCAGTTAAAGTACCTACTTCGCGGTGATGGTTAAACGCTATTATTTAAGAACATTTTAAGCCATCACACCACATAAAATTCGAATTGAGCCCGTTTTGTAACCAAGTTTAAATCTGAACGGCGTTATTAATTGCTCTGTCTGTTTGTTGCTCGATCACGTGGAATTACAGGATTACTGACGGAGCTACCAGCATCGACGTTTTTATTCAACCTGCTTAATAAGGGTTTCAGTAATAGCCAAATACTTTTATTTCAGCTACGGGTACCAGGAGAAAATAACCCCGATAAAAATACGCCTCATTAATAACATATATGACATGTTAGATTTGTTATGCGAATTTGAATCAAGCGGTACGAGTATTGAAAGTAAATTTAAATTGTTCAATTAACGAATTAATAAGTAGCAGTGCTAATATTTAATGTCGGGTTATAACATTTAAAACTATTCAAGAATATTTTATTGCTATGTTGATTTCAATTTTTTTTTATTGCAAATAATGTATATGAAATTATGGTGGTTATCTGATTATAATATAACAAAACAACACCAATGTTACACCGATGTTAATAAGGGTATGCACGCACGAGCAAGTTAGTCGCCAGGCGATTTATTTATCTCTTTACGACAAATAAATCCCTGGCGACTAAGTTGCTTGTGATGCGCGCACGAGAGCGACTTTTGTGTCCGCAACTATTTTGTCTCTCACATCAAGTATGAAAGTGCGCGCATGTAGCGATGCGACAAGCGGGAGACTTTTTGAGGACCTGTTGAAATCATCCATAGATTTAATGCTCAGTAAAAGGGGTTTAGCACACAAACCACTGCTTGCTTTGACATTTCTTTTATTACATTGATATACAGGATTAATTATAAGATTACATAAAGATCAAATCGAACATAAGTAACATAACCTCGCGCACAGGCCTGCCGCCAAATCTGACAGCTCTCCCTCTAAAACTAAAAATGACCATAGATACAACAATCAAAAGTATAGAGCCAGGTACATACTACATGTAATTATCAGTAGTATTAGGCCACTTATAGGATATTAACTATTGTGATGCTTACAGCTCGGCCATCCTTTTTATTTTAGTGAGTCCTCTCACTAAAGTAATTCAACATTTATATCAACAACCATATATCATAACATGTCATTCACCTTAACACTAACGAAAGATAAACATACATAACAACATTATTTTAACCTTCTGGTTATTCAGTTCCTCATTAATCAATCGCAGCCAGTGACAATATGTATATTAACCTGATGCTTTAACCTGAGATCATGTAAACAGTCATTTCATACAACCAGCACCTATAGTAGCATTTACAGCCTTCTTCTAGTCTTTCACTATATGAACTAACTTACAGTCATGGTCTGCTCTAGACAGTCTGTTAAAGTATAAACCAACATCAACATTTACAGTCTGCCCTCAAGGCCTGCTCTAAACAGTTTGGTAAAGTATAACACGTTATAAACAATCATAGTCTGCCCTTAAGGCCTGCTCTATGGCAAAGCATAATACATCATATACAATCACAATCTGCCCTTAAGGCCTGCTCTAAGCTGTTTGACATAGTATGACACATCATAAATAATCAGTCTGCCCTTAAGGCCTGCTCTAAATAGCTTGGCAAAGTATAACACATCATAAACAATCACAGTCTGCCCTTAAGGCCTGCTCTAAACAATTTGGCAAAGTATAAAATTTGGCAAAGTATACAGTCTGCCCTTAAGGCCTGCTCTAAATAGTTTGGCAAAGTATAATTCATGATAAACAATCACAGTCTGCCCTTAAGGCTTGCTCTAAACAATTTGGCAAAGTATAACACATCATAAACAATCACAGTCTGCCCTTAAGGCTTGCTCTAAACAATTTGGCAAAGTATAAAGTATAACACATCATAAACAATCACAGTCTGCCCTTAAGGCCTGCTCTAAATAGTTTGGCAAAGTATAATTCATGATAAACAACCACAGTCTGCCCTTAAGGCCTGCTCTAAACAATTTGGCAAAGTATAACACATCATAAACAATCACAGTCTGCCATTAAGGCCTGCTCTAAATAGTTTGGCAAAGTATAATTCATCATAAACAATCACAGTCTGCCCTTAAGGCCTGCTCTAGACATCATTCCAAAGTATAAAAATTGTTATGGCCTGCTCTAGACTAGACTAGTCTAGACAGTCTGCCATCACGGCCTGCTCTAGAAGACAGGCTGCTATCAAAGCCTGTTCTAGACAGTCTGCCAACATTCAACCTAGTCAATCTAATTATTTAATTAGACTGTTGTTATGGCCTGCTCTAGACTGGACCAGTCTAGACAGTCTGCCATCACGGCCTGCTCTAGAAGACAGGTTGCTATCAAAGCCTGTTCTAGACAGTCTGCCAACATTCAACCTAGTCAATCTAATTATTTATTTAGACTGTTGTTATGGCCTGCTCTAGACTAGACCAGTCTAGACAGTCTGCCATCACGGCCTGCTCTAGAAGACAGGCTGCTATCAAAGCCTGTTCTAGACAGTCTGCCAACATTCATACCTATAGCCAACCTAATCATTTAATTTGTTATGGCCTGTCTGCCATCACGGCCTGCCCCAGACAGTCTGCCCTCAAGGCCTGCGCTGGACAGTTTGCCAAAGTATAACTAATTATTTATTTATTTTTGAATCTAACTACAAGGTCCATATTACAAGTACCTATCTTTGCCAAAATATAAACTAACATAATAAACAGTCTGCCATTACGGCCTGCACTAGACAGTCTGCCAAAACTCAACGGTTATATTCTAGATTCATAATATTAATATAATAACTAGCAGTCGTGTCAGCGAAGAGTCTCGACCAACACCGAGAGAGACTCTCATCGAGTCGCTTGATCAGATGCATAAGACGGTAATCGTGGACACGGCGCATAGTACGTCGGTTCCTCACTCTGCGGCCCTGACCATCGGCAGCTTGGGCCCTGCCCACTGCTGGCAGCTCTGTCTTAACAGTTTCACCTCCTTTGCTTCAGTCAGCTCTTGCTGCGATGCCCTCGCTTATCATCAACTTCATCCGTTCAGCCAGGTTACCAGCGTTGAAACATACAAAAATAAAAATAGTTATAATCATTAGCAGTAGCAAAGATAATTTTAGTCACAGTCATCCTCAACAATTTAATAATTGAAATATAAACATCGACTCAGTCAATCATTATCATCATCAATTAATCTTACTATATACCTAATCATCATCTATCATCATCTATATCGTCATCAAAATCGATCTGTTCGGTAATCATCATCGATATCATCATCAATATGGTCAGTCAAGCATTATCGCCGACATTGTTATCGAAGTCGTTCAGCTCCGTTTTCATCATCGATATGGTTAGTTATTGACCCTGTCGTGGACATCGAGGCAAACATTCGTTGACATCGACACTCTAATAGATATGTTCGGTCATATACATAATCATCGTTCTCGGACCTCTGTTACCTAAGATCTTCCTTAGATACCTACTCATCGTTACTGAAATCGTAATCAGACGTCAATGACGTCATGGATATCAGTCATTATCTTCATCGAAAAATCCTCAACATTAATTAAATAAAATAATGACAAATATTCCATCGATTCATCAACTTTAAGAAGATTACATTTAAAACAGGTTTTTATTAATTTATTTATATAAACAGATAATTATTTATTCAATGACCTTATGATCCTGATGTTTCGTCCTAAACTTCGTTCAGTATTTCACAATGGTAATATTCAGCCCCAGGAATCGGCAAGAACGCAGCAACTATATCTCGGGATGACATGCACCCAAAAAAAGTAGCTCTAAATAATAGCGTATAGGTACTACACCGAGTACACCGTAACATATACTAGCGTCATTAGTGTCATTACCCCACCTACTATATTATTGGAAGTATTGGAAGTGATTAAAAGTTATTCCAATATACATTTATTCACTTTTTGTTAATTGATACAGCCAATATTTCCTGGCTATGCTAATCGTGACGACAACACACTTAATGACAAAAATGCAACCATACATTTTGTCTTTATGAATCATGGTTCTTTTGCCTTACTATACTTTAATTAATATTACCAACTTATTTCTTGTCATCACTGTGTCTCTGTCATAAAATCATACATGTTACCTTCCATGGTACCTTCTGTTAAACCTACTGATCAAGCAAATTTTAAGAATACAAAGTTTCATGAATTGAAATGAAAAATAAAAATTAGTTCCAAGCTCCTTATAAGGCTTCTTGAGCCTACTTTATAAGGCTTCTTTAAGTTTGAATGTTATCTACTTTTAGCTTCGTTTATTTAACTTACCTACTCTGGTGTTGATTCTTTTGTTAAGGTCAGTCACAGACTTCTGCTCAGGACCATACTAAAATTTTGTACTAACACTTGTGACAGTGGTTGTACTTATTCATCGATTTTGCATTTCAAGTCAATTTTCAATGAGAATTCTTTAAGTCTTGTTTTTTTTCAAACAGGGACTGTTTTTGTAAACTTTTTAATTTTACAAATAGACTTTCTTAACTTGATAATGTATACACAAGTATGCTGCTTTTGCCTTTTCTTGACACTTTATGGTCCTTACCTATTAGTAACCTGAATTTTATAATTTGTGACCTAAGAGTTTGATTAACTTAGTTAGGCATCACTAACTGTAAAATTTCTTAACCTGAATCTGTCATACAATAATTATTTCAGATTCACCCTTTATGCAAATGAAACCTTAAAGTCACAAATTAATTGTATTTCATAGCAACAATTCATAGTTTCATTTGTGGT